>NC_041394.2:70887123-71210143 GCF_900747795.2 Erpetoichthys calabaricus
GTGACAGCAGTCTGTCGCTGAAACTGCTCCTCTGTCTGGAGATGACACTGTTTAATGGATGTAGTGGATTCTCCATAATTGATAGGAGCCTGCTGAGTGCCCGTTGCTCTGCTACGGATGTCAAACCGTCCAGCTCTATGCCAACAATAGAGCCTGCCTTCCTCACCAGTTTGTCCAAGCGTGAGGCATCCTTCTTCTTAAAGCTGCCTCCCCAGCACACCACTGCGTAGAAGAGGGCACTCGCCACAACCATCTGATAGAACATCTGCAGCATCTTACTGCAGATGTTGAAGGATGCCAGTCTTCTAAGGAAGTATAGTCTGCTCTGTCCTTTCTTACACAGAGAATCAGTATTGGCAGTCCAGTCCAATTTATTGTCCAGCTGCACTCCCTGGTATTTATAGGTCTGCACCCTCTGCACACAGTCACCTCTGATGATCACGGGGTCCATGAGGGGCCTGGGTCTCCTAAAAACCACCACCAGTTCCTTGGTTTTGCTGGTGTTCAGTTGTAGGTGAGATTTAGCAAAATCTTGATATTGAATCTTTGGACGATTATAATACTTTCCCTATACTTCGTATACGAGAAAGTAAAATGGATAGAATGTCTTCATTAGTACTTGTGTTTAGTTAAGTAGGCCCCTCACATCAATGATTTGTTCTTTGTTCTGTATTCCAGTTACCAGCTGCCTCCACTTTAGACATATTATCTTGTATATCCACATCAAGGATCCTGTGCCATGCATTGCTTACTGCTGTTGTCTTCTTCTCTTGAATGTCATATTACAGCTTGTCTAGTGATGCTAGATGCAGGTTTTCAAAGAGTGTGGCCAAGTCAACCCCATTTTCTCCTCCTCAAAATATCTTCTTCCATGGCAAACTGTTATATTTTCTGCTATTGGTCAAAGCTGCTGATGGTTCAGGCCATTTTTTCAATTTTGCACAAGGATTGGCTGACAATGGCTAAAAATTCCAAATAGAAGCATTGAGGTTTTCTGTTTTTCAGTTCCTCACTATAACTCAGATTTGATGTTTGAGCTAAACAAACATGTCCTGGTGGAGAAGCTGATTTCTCTTGAAACTGAATGATGCTCCTGTTTTGCTGATTCTAATACTAACATCAGGCTCTGGCCCACTCTGCTTGTCCACCTAACTCCTAAGATATATAAAGGACCCTAAATCTTCAAGGGTATCTCTGTCCATGTCATCTGGCTCTTCACGGTTTGTACTGATCTTCTGGATTTTTGCCTTTTTTCTGTAGCTATGGGACAGAAATGTAAAGGTCAAAAGTGAAACCACTAGATTCTGCTTCTCTTTCTTTTGGTGATGGTCTTCATGACCCAATCCAAAACCAACAGAAATTAAAATAAAAAGATTAGGCATCCTTGACCTAGAATCCCTCTGCCAGTTGCCCTTTACATAACAGCTTGCAAGACACAAGTTCTCAATCAAATCTGTGAATTTTTTGGGGACTCAGTAATATCGGCAACTTCTACATCATTTCCTTGTTTTTACTGTCAAATGCTTTCTCATGTTAATGTTCAATGACAAGTTCCAGTAAATCAGCTGTTCCACTAAGATGTGGAGAGTTGCCATCTGATTAGTGCTTAAAGGATTTTGCCTGAAGCCCACCTGCTTTTCTTGCATCTTCTTGTCCACTGGTTCTTTCAGTCCTTCACCAGATAATTCTATGAAAAATGTTTCTGGGGACAGGCAGGAGTAGAAAAGCTAACTTGCTGCATCACTTTTGGGCAGCTTGACTAGGTGGCCTTCCTTCCAGTCTGTTGGGATCTCCTCAAGCTTCCAGATTCAAACAATCCATGAAGAATCCTCACAGGTGACATTAGTACCAAGCACCATGAGGTGCCATTCCAATATTAACATAAGCAGTGTCAGTGCCATTTGCAACAATGCCTATGCAATAGAGCCTATAAAAAAGGGCAAGGCGGTCACAGTTGTACAATTTTTATTCATGTGTGGCTAAAGTGAGAAGTCTTTCCAAGGATATCAAGCTACTTAAAAGAGCGATGAAATGAGCAAAAATCCACTGGTGCAGCACTAGCGACTGTTGAGCAAGAGCTACACTGGTGTTTTAATGGGACACGGCAGAAGAGAAGACCACCCTATAGTTTCAAAGAGTGTGCGAGGTATTTTAAGGAGTTGGAAGTGATTGTTGTGACAACTGACCTCTTGAAGGAAGGACTATGCAATAGTGCTGTGTGATGGTTGATGCATCAGCCATCATGGACTCAGTAGCATTATGACCTTGCATTCCATCATTCAAATTATCAGCTTTAGTGCCAGTTGTGGGGCAGCTAATAAAAAGTCTACTAATGTTTTATAATCTCCATTCTAGTTTGACTAATGAGAGTCATCCTTCTATGGTTAGTGAGCTACCAAAAAAAGAACGAATGAACAAAAATCCATTTGTGGTAATGTACCTTACTGGCATTACCAGTAATTAAATAAAATTAGTTTTGTGTTCTCTGCAGCATTGAGAGAGGCATTTGTTTGGAAATAAAAAGGAAAAAAAAGTATAAAGAAAGGAAACTTGCTTTTTTCTTTTTCTGTAGTGTAGAGAGACATCTTCGCTGACCATATTAGCACCTTTTGGGGAGTGTTTTGGTGGGTCTCGTGTAGACTGGAGAGACAGCCCTGCCATTGACTGGCAGGGATGGCATTGTCGGTCCTCCACTCCTGGGCGTAATACCACGACATCAAAACCGTATAAGTGCAAAAGAAAGTGCGAAGCGCCTTAATATTAGTTTACCGCAGTTTAGAAAAGGGATCCTGTGTTTACAGTTGTCTGGGCTGTAGCTCATCGGAAGGAGGAAAAAAATTAAAAATGCTTACTTTCACTTTTGGAAGAAGCGCAGTTCGTGTCTCAAAAGCCGGCACGGCTATGCGCGCATGCGCACGCCAGCTGCTCGACTTTTTAAAGAAATTATGCGGGGCAGGAGATGTCAGTTTTTGCAGATGCGTTCACGTCATTGCGTGCCTACGGAGGGATGACAGAGTGCAGTTTAATTGGTCGGCGCGAGGGCGCCGAATATAAAAGGGAATTACGGCCTCTAGAGGTGGTTCTTCTGACTAGATCTTGCTAAAGGAGGGTACTTGGTAGAACAGCTATTTGAATTTTCCAAGCACTACTGCTTGTGCCGTGATTATTGTAAATATTTTTCTTGGTGGAGGTATTTATTAGGTTGTGGTTATTGGTGCACTGTTTATTTTTGTATATACACTTTTTTCTGTAATTTGAATATTTTTGGGTGAATCCTGTATTATACACTGTTTGGAGGAGCAGCTTCCTGACTTGGATCACTGTGGAGGAAGACAGCTTCACATTTTGCTTTTGTGTATATATATACTGTATGGGTTTCACTAGTTTGTGTGTATTTTACTTTTTCATTTGGGACTTTCAGGCAGCACTGTAAATACTGTATATAGCCATTTCTGGGCTCCATTTAATTACTGTTTTTGTGTGTCTTTTGCAGTATTGGACTGTGTATTAATATATAAATTCCGCAGGACATTATTTTTGTTTTCTTTAAGTGCACCTGTAAATAAAACCACTTTATTTTTCAAAAAACCCAACCCTTTATGTGTCCGTGTCTCCCTGTCTTACACCATCATCCTGGTCACGCTCGGTCCCACATACTAGACACCTAGAGTGTAGGCTGGTGATTCCAATTCCCACTACATGGGGTATCACATCCATTGGGTCAGTCCTGGCAAAAATCAAGGGGTGCCACAATATTATTAGAAAAATATGCAGCCATAGGGGAAGACATTCTGTAAGTAATATGCTACAAATATCAAGAACAATGGGAATGTAAAATTTCACCTGATTGTGTTGCCAAAAATCTTAGGTTTAATAAATTGGATTCTAGGTAAGCTGTCTGTAAAAGAAATCAAATTCTAGTTTATTGTTTAATGAATAATGACTACCTGCATTGAATACAAAATGTTATGATATGAATATGTTGTGTTGCCTTAAAGTTGTAATCTTGAAAACCTTTCATAAAATGTCATTGGAATGAAAATCTAACCAGAATTCCTCATAGACAAGTGAAAGGACTGCTGGCTTGTGTCACTGTCACTGCCTTACAGATCTAAATGTCCAAAGAGGTGGATGTCAGGTTATTGACATCATGTAACAGGGTGTGTACATAGATGGATCCAGAGATGGACTGGTGCCAGTTAGATTTTGCTTTGAACCTAATGCCACTAGAAACAGGATTGAGCCCTGAATTGGATTAAGTGGGTCTGAAATATAACAGTATGAATGACGATTAAAACGAGTTGAAAATGCTGAATTAAAACATACCATTTTGCCTCCTTTTCCAAATGATCAACACAATGATTGCAACAATGATTAACAATACAATAGCAATGGTGACTCCAATGATGATACCAGTAGAAGAATCAGATTCTGAAATAAGTTAAACATATTACAATGATTAACAGAGTATTTTATAATTATCCCAATACTAGCATGAGTGGAAAACTGTGAGGCCATATTTTATAGTCATGGTGATTTGACGTGACGCGATGTCTATTACGTGACCTCTAGCAACATAAACATGGCAATGTCCGTGTTCCAAGACTCACAAAATTTCAGCATCAGTAATAAATCAAAAAGGGGTTTAAAAATTAAAAAAAAAACAACATTATTAATGTACAACAAAATTACATTTTAATAAAGCATAGAATCACAACATTTATTACCTGTGACTGCCCTTTTTAATATGCTTTATTAATTGCTAGCTTTAAAATATATTGTCTAAAAACTGTTAAGTGGGAAAACCATTAAAATGATAGCACATTCAAATGTAAAAATGTAATTAAATAACAAGTTTGGTAGAAGCGTAACAAGTGAACTCTTGAAGGGAGGAATATGCATCTATTACTCATATGCTCTTACTGTATGTAAAAAAAACCTTAACAAAGGTCTTAGTGACACTTATAAAGTATCAGCAAAGTGGTTATTCATCTCTGCAATGTGGTCTACTAATGTAACTTCACTTTGGAATGGTCAAAGATGGATCAAGTGAGACATATTTCTTCTGACCTTGCATACATACATCAGCATAAGACATGGGAATTCTTCATATTCACAAGTAATTTTACCAGCATATCATTGGCTCTTAATATGCCACGCTACACAGAGATGAATAACCAATTTGTTATTAAGACCGAAAGACACCTTTGTTGAGTTCTTGTTACATAACAGTATATGACTAATAGACTTATTTTTGCAGTATCTAAACTAAGATGTTTAATGAAATTCAGGAAATGGCCTCAGGTAGAGCTAGTGGTCTCCGAAGATAAAGCCTGGAACATCTTGCACCAAGAAATAACTGACAAATCACACAGCAGCTTTGCTTTGTGATTCATTTCCACTCCCAATTCCTTACCAGTTCCCCTTTGTTCTCACCTTTGTAATTCCAGGTTACAATGAAGTTTTTAGTTAGACTGGAGTGCTTCACCACACAGGAGTAACTGTATGTCTCCAGGTCCATGGAGCTCACTGTAAGGTTGATCCTGATCTGATACGTTTCATCTCCATTTGGTAAAATCTCTCCACTTGTTGATTCTACCTGTTTCCCATCATCTCTAATCCAGGTTACATTAATTTCACTAGGTAAGAATCCAGTTACAAAACAAGTGACTTCAGTAGCCATTCGCTGTACCAGAAACACTTCCGACTTAACTGCAAATATAATAGAGATCTATTAAAAATAATTCAATATTCCATTAATCCATTTCTTTTCCAAACATTCTTATTTTTAAACAGAACACCTGACTTCTGTGACAGCTGAATCTGGCACAAGATGCAAACTATCCTAACATTAACAACTTTTAGATGCCCTGCACTTTGCTTACCTATAAATTTGATATTTTGTTTTAAAAACTATCACACTGCTGTACTGTATGATATCCTGATTTATTTATCAAACCTTATACAAAGGCCTATCGCTGTAGAAACAATAAAACTGAATTCACAAAACAAAAAAACATTTTTTGTAACATTTTATAAATTCCCTAACTTTTATCAAAGCAGTAAATGAATCTCAAATTCATAGTTTCATAGGTCTATCTAATAATTATTAAATTATTTTGCAATATAATTGTGTTATTTTACAATAAATATTGTATTATTTCACAATAATTATTTCTTTATTTCACAAAAATATTGTGTAATTTCTCAAAGACTTTAACTCCTGCGGTCAGTAACATTGTGAACACACTTGTTTTGGTTGTCTAGTAACAATTTTAGAGGAAGACGCTAAGCATGCGTGTAGCACACAATCAGGTAAGAAGAATTATCGCTGTTGGTAGAGTTTTGTTTTGGTTTTGATCTCTCAAATACTATTTTTCCCTTCTGGTTACGCACCACATCTGTTTTCTTGAGTATGTTTCACATGCCAGCCCTTGTTTTTGAAATACAACAATATTTCTCCTTCTGATCACATATTATACTGTTATTATGATTAGACATTAGACAGTTTAAGATATCAATTGTATTTCATTAAAATATAAGCCAATTTTTTTGTGCCTGTAGAATTTTGATTGAAACTAAAACAAACACCTACATAAATCACAATGCCTACAAATTATATTCAACAAGATTACTGACTGTTTGATCTGATAGCCATAGCAGCTGAATTTTCTGCAACCAAAGCCTTTATTTGATGTTTCTTCTTCTCTTTAAACAACTGGTATAATTCACTTCTTGTAGGTATCTTCTTCATTTACTTCAGTGAATAGATAAAACCACCCTGACATATACTGCTTGGTTTCCTTTCAACAGAAGACCTGAACAATAGCTGACCTCTTGTTGGTGTAATTTTTGTAAATTCCATTATTAGAATTAGCCTTGTTTCCCCAGGGCTAGGTTCAATTCAGGACTCGTGGCATTTGCTTTTCTACCTACATGGCCTTTCTTTGGGTATTTCTATCCACATCCTAAAGATGTCCTTGTTAATAGGGAACTGTACGTTACACTGGTGTACATTACACTGGTGTATACATGTGTGTGAGTGTACCCTGAAAGTGAGTCCTGCTGCCAGGGTGGTGATGGAGTTGGAATGGTGATTTTCAGAAAGAGTAGACAAAGTAATGGCTATAACCATATTAACACCAGAAGTGACCAGAAGTTGCTGTTTACCTTCATCTGATGTCTAAGATATTTGGGGGCATTTTGTTCTTTGTGTTTAAACACTGCATACAGAGATATGTAATCAAAAAGTCTAATTAACCAAACAACCACAAAATAATTTTCTAATAAAAAACATGTAGCCCCCGTAGCCATGCAAGATGGATATTAAAAACCCATAGCAAACACATTTATGAAAGCAAGTACTGGATAATTTGTGACAATGCATAAGTATGAAATGTGTCTTAAAACATTCCTTACCTTGCTTATTCAGTGTTTCTGCCCCAAAGATAGTAATCTGCTGTAACCATCCAAAACAGACTGCTTCCAAAATTGTACAGAAATAAGTGGAATGTTACAAATATCTTCAAGAACGTTTACTTCCTGTTCAGCAGCAGTACATTTCAGTGAGGTTGTATTAAATAAGAGCAAGTCATTCCCATCATATCCTAAAACAGCAAATGAGCTTCCATTTATATCACATCCAGCCATCCCTTGAAGAAAATGAACACCTGTTGGAACATAAGCAGAATGCACTAAATTGAAGCTGTATTATTGCTCTTTTTAATATGTGTGTCGGTGTATCTCTGTCCGTCCAGTTGTTATGTCTAACATTTCAAAAGATGGCGCATCACAAACATTTGCAGTAATAAAATGCATTGCATTTCCCATTCCAGCAGATGGCATAACACAAACATTAACACTCCTTTTATGAATCCTATACCAAATGGCAAATAACAGAGAGAGATGCATTGCAGTTGTCATTTCAACTGATGTTGAATCACAAACATTTGTAGCAATGTGTTTTATTACTACAAATGTTTGTAATGCTCTTTCCTTTACATAATACATTCCAAAAGATGGTGCATTACATACGTTAACTTTGACGTCTATGTAGGCTAATTAGATTTCAACCCATTTTAGATGGGTAGCACAGCTAGCATGCTTATAAAACGCTAAAAAGACCCCAGGAAAATAGAATTTAATCAGGCTGGAAAGGTTTATTAAACCAGGTTTACAGATTGTGGCCTTCATCAGTTCTTGCCTATATCAGTAGACTGGAAATCGAGAAACTTAAACACCATTGACACTCTTCCCATGATCTGTCAGCAAGAATCTGATATGCAATATTCCAAGAGATGAGGGAAACTTCTTAGCGAAGGAAAATGGTATTGTCAGGCATGATAAGGAGTGCCAGACATACTGTGCTGATGTTTTCATGCATGACAGTGTCATGTAAAACCTCACTAATGTGCCACAGCCAAAGAAACAACAGTTATGTGGCTTTTAACAAGTTCTTGACAAAAGGCGCTAATATTACATGCTAGCGTTAGGTAAGAGCAATGGCTGATGTATAAACAGGCATACTGTAACACACAACTTAAAATACCTTATCACATTATAGATTGTGGCAACTGAGGATCCTGCCAAAGTTACACTCAAATTAACTGTTGAGACACAAAAAAGCTTGTGCCAATGAATTATTGCAAGCAAAAGAAACAACAAGGCAGAGTGGTGGCTCTGAGGCTAAGGATCTACGCTGGTATCTGGAAGGTTGCCCATTCAAATCCCATTACTGCCAGAAGGGATCCTACTCTTTAAGCAAGGCCCTTAAGCTGAAATGTGCTCCAGGGGTGCTGTACAATGGCTGATCCTGTGCTCTGACCCCCAATGTTCATGTAAAATGACAGTTTACCCTTGTTAAACGCTAACAAAGGGCAAGACAAAGTTAAAGGTCAGGAAACAGAGCAGAAGTCAAAAAACAAAAACAAAACCTAACGCTAAGGCCTACTTGAAAAAGAAGCCAATTATCACTAAGAATAAAGTTATTTGTAATATCCATCAGGGGATACTGAAGCTGCCATGTGCTGCCCTGTTTATACTGGAACTCCCAGTGATGTCACTAATTCCACATCTTGCAATAAAATGAACTGGAAGACAATGACGAACAAACAACATGACATCAAGTGAAAAGAAAAAGATATGATGGTATTGAAAACAACACCCACAAAAGAAAACCAAAAGTGAAAATCAAGTGAATGACTCAAATATAAAATCCTCAAATGTTTAAAAACACATGTATAAATATAAACGGATACTACATTAACAAAATAAAGTGGTGGTACAGTTGAAGTGTATTAAAACACAGAAACAAAGAAAACCGTAAAATTAGAAGAAAATGTCTCATCTAATACTATTGGCTCATGCTGAAGGGTGTAGCACAATATGGAGAAACCTCCATGAATCCATATATCAGTCTGTTTCCTCTAGGGGTCGCTAGCTCCCTAGTTAGAATAAGTTCTTTGTAATTGCAGCGTTTAAAGTACCCCAAAACTATATAGATATAATGTAAAAAGGAGATATCCCTCCCATAGTGATACGGCGGTAAAAATCACATAAGAAAAAATAACTTAGCTTTCTTTAATAACGATTTATACGGCATAACAGACAAAGGAAGCCATGACAACACTTTGCGTTTTGGGCAGTCTCGTGGCTTGGAACCCCCTACAGATTTTATTTTTTTTTCTCCAGCCTTCTGGAGTTTTTTTTTTTTGTTTGTTTTTTCTGTCCACCCTGGCCATCGGGACCTTACTCCTTTTCTATGTTAACTAATGTTGTCTTATTTTAATTTCTTATTTTGTCTTTTATTTTTCTTTTCTTCATTATGTAAAGCACTTTGAGCTACTTTTTGTATGAAAATGTGCTATATAAATAAATGTTGTTGTTGTTGTTGTTGTAGTGTTTGTCATTTTTCGTCGCTGCGCTGAAAGGATTTTCAGGACAGATGACATTATCACCCATCCGTCCATTGGCTTCAAAGTACTTGGCTGCTGTCCAAGCCTTTTATACTGTCTTTTCCACGTGCAGGCCCTTACTTAGGTTCCAAACAAGGGAAGGAGAAGATTCAATTTCATCTCTAACATACAGAAATAGTACAATGCCCATTTTCGTAGTTGTCCCCTTCTCTCTTCAAATGCTTGCCTAACAGTTCTAAATGTTGAGAGCCCCTGCGTGTTAACTTTGGCCTGGCCTGTACATGTGAGTGGATTTATAAAATAATTTTTGTACAGTGCACAGTGACATTAAACTTATATTCTGATTGCCCAGTCCTATTAGCATCGAGATTTCAGGCTGTTGGCAGCAGTTTAATGCTCTGAGGTGCGTTTCCAGGACATATGTCAAATGCCATAACGGTCCTGCTTCCCTTCATTGCACCAGGCTACATTCCAGGAATGGTTTCAGGACAATGAATTCCATTTAATGAGATGGCATCCTCAGTCACCAGGGGCATCATGTATAAACAGTGCGTACGCACAAAAATGTTGCATACTCCCATTTCCACATTAAAATCGTGATGTATAAAACCTAAACTTGGCGTAAAGCCACATTTCCACGGTACCTCATACCCTGGCATACACAAGTTCTCCGCTCAGTTTTGCAGACTGGCGGCATCCAGCGTCAAAGCAGTGCTACTGTTCTAGTGTGGTTTCCCTTTCTTTTTTAGATCCACATCCCTGACGCGGCTTTATCATATATACTGAAATTAACCGCATATTGTTTAGTAGTTTAATGCATCTGATTGTAATTAACCTGTAACAATATAATGGTCCACAGAATGGCCAAACTATTCCAAATACCATAACTGCTTTAGCGTCGTTACTCTCACTGCACCTTCTTCTTCTTCTTCTTACAGCTGCTCCCGTTAGGGGTTGCCACTGTGGATCATCTTTTTCCATATTACTCTCACTGCACCACTCAGAGTATTTATATCACTGTATCTGGGTGGGGAATCAAAGAATCTACAGAAGCTGAGAATGAGAATTATCACTATACAGCATCTAGCACACACTACCTCAGCCATGCTGTCTATTGAACTGCTCTCATACGACAAACGCTTCAGAGCTTTTCCTTGCGGTTCAGAAACAGTGTCATCCCAAGAACTATAAACGTACTCAATCAGTATATTAAGTGTTCCTTGTAGAACTGTTTGTACTTATAAGTACAATTACTTCACTGTAAACTTGCGATAGTTATAATATTGCACAACCTGAGCCACTTTATAAAGCGCATATTTACATATGATGATGATATAATTTTTAAGATGAAATGCAGCAAAATATGTTTATTTTATTATACAGATAAAACTTCAACTTAATTTAAATAATTTATATTGTTAATAAATAAACATGTGAGGACACGGTGTCACAGCGCTCCGTTCACGGATTGTTCCTGCCTTGCACTGTATTCTTGCTGGAGCGACACTGGAAGGATAGATGGCTAGAATAATTAAACATGTTACGAAGATATTTCAATGATCCTTAAAAGTTTTGAAGAACCAGCGTTCCAAGCTTACAGATGGCTTAACGTCTATTACAGAGCTGATTGTATGGCGATTGGGTATTTGGAGAAAGAAAACTAAGGACAGGGATTGGAGGTTAGTACGTTTGAAAGAGACAGTACTGCTGCAATAAAGTATTTCATCGAAGGTCGTGCATGGCGCAGCAAGCATCCTGCATGAGGCATGAACAATCACTGCGCCGCCATGTTCCCATGTGTAATAAGATGCTTTAACTCCTATCATCATGAAAATGATATCAAGTATACATCTCAGTATTTTAATTATTCAGAGAGCTGTAATATCACAAATGTAATGGATTCTGTGTCCTTTTGGAGGAAGAGAAAGCCTGTTTAAGAAGCACATACTGATTCACACACATAGAGCACATAGAAGATCAAATACAGAACAAAGCATTTAACATGCTACTTTAGTTACGATGGGATTTGAGAAACTAGTAAATTAAATGATTTTAAGATGAAGTTTATGATGTTCTACTTTAATGACAAAATAAACTACGTGATTAAAGTGGAAATTTGACATTTCATGCTTTTTTCCAACTATGTGCCTATTTTTTTTTCTCTGTACCCTAATAAGCTTTTATATGACACTCAGACAGTAGGCTACGACTCGCCTTTTCACAGCGACTTTGATATCTGACAAGTTCTTTTTTATTTCAGGCACTTTGCGACTTTGTGAACTTGAGCTTTTGAGTTTCTCCAATACTCTATGTCAGTCGATCAACTTCCTTTTGTTGATTATACCACTGTTTAAACCAACAAATAGTACGTTTTTCTTTGCCTCCACTTGGTATTCGCTGAAATTCTTCTATTTTCCCCCGTGCTTTTGCCATTGCCTTTTCACAGAATGCTGAGCTTAAGGGTTATTTATGTTGATTTGCATATTCAAAGAGGTGTAATTTTGGGAGGAGTTGGGGCGGGACAGCAGGCGTGTGCACGTGCGCTACTTTTTATGCTGACCGGGATTTACGGAGAGGATGAATTTGGAAGTTGGCGTTCACACAGATTTATGCATCTGGAATTTTTTGAGCGTAAGCACATTTCCGCTTTGTGCTTATGCCTTGTTATAGTGTGAATTCTACGCACAGCATTATGCATGAGGCCCCAGATCTTAATCCATAGCAGTTTCAGTATTCATTCAGATTAGTCATAAACCACCTTCTGTGTGCTGCATTTTTGACACCTTGATAAATTCATTTTTTTCTAAATTCAAAAATGTTAAGATTATTTTGCTTATTTTAAGAAATCTTGTCAAGTAAATTTTACTTAACCCATTGGCAGATTTTTTTACCAAAAATATTCAATTTTTTTTGCTTCAGTTTTTGCACATGCATTTTTCTGCAATGTAAATATAAAATTTAAAAAGGACTGAGATATCTCGAAAAGCCCACAGGCAGATTGATCCTTTTAAAACTGACATTAAAATGACTCAGTTACTTTGTCTTATGTCCACTCCTTATGAACATTATTCATACACAATTTAGTGGTTATTTGCTTTATAGTAGGAAGATCAACTTAATCAAAATTAAGATCTGATTACTCATATTAAAAATAAATAATATGCTAATATATTTGAATGTACATTGAATGATCTGGGATAAAATATTTTTCTTAGCTCATGGTACAAAGCAAAGCTTAAATGCATATGCCTCCTGCTTAGTTGCATAAAAGCAGATAATAACTGCAATCTTCAGATTGAATGAGGCACTGCAAGAAAACTGGATTCTCTGTGTCCACTGATAACAATAAAAATAAAAATCTAGTTATGCAGTCCGCAATGCACTATTTAAACTTCCCCAAGAAACATACCCTTTAATGTTCAGTTTAATGAAACAATTAATGAATTAATACATTTTATGCTCTTGTTTAATTCAAATAAATATGTTACTTTAATGAGCACATTTTCAAGTTTGTTCTATGATGTACGTATAATTATTTCAAATGAATATTTAAGTATATTGCGTGATATCATGTGTAATTAACTGAAAATTTTCTCACAAAAAGAAAAAATGCTTACACCAACCTGGGCATTAGAAGAAACATTGGTTAAGTACGTAAAGTTTAAGATATGGATACATTCAAAGTTCAAGAAAGATAACATTCTAAAATTAAATTATGTAAAATTTATAACACTTGGTTTTTCCCCCACATTTAAATTAAACAATAGCTAAAAGCAGAAAAGTTTTTTAAGAGTAAACTTTTCAAGCAAAGCCCTGGAGGGTGGTGATAGTAACAGGGCTGCCTGTTCATTTCCTGGCCTATCTACAGTAGGAGGTGTGCTCCCTGTGTTACTGTAGGAACCTCAGCTTCTTCACATTCTTCAAACGTGGCTGAATTCACAACCCAGGCTGTGACTGTGGTGACTCAGTAATACAGCAAGAAGAAGAAAATGGATGGATGGATCATTGTGCACATTTAAATAGCACAGCAAGAAAACACAAGTCCCACTCATAAAATCAACCATTTGTATCAACATCTGTCTTTGCATTGTGTACTCACCAGATGTTTGGTTGAAAAGTCCCATTACAGTTTTGATAGCATTGTTGCTAAGATCCTTCAGATAATATAAGAGATTATTCTGAAATGTCCAGAATTGCTGATCTTCAATATTTTTTAACCACTCATACTGTGATATAAATGACATATTATTGCTGTCATAGTGATACAGTTCCAGCTCATCTACCATCTCCCAAAGGGTTAAGTTTGGGAACTCAGTGCTGTTTAGGCCAACAATATACAAGGCTCTGAAGGAGAGCATAGCTGGAAAATAAAACAAGAAAAGAGTTACTGGAGGCATTTGACATATTAACCTGTTTGTTGCCATTGTATTTGCAATCCCTTCACTTTGGTCTAAATAGTATTTTAATGGTGACCTGTGTTAAGCAATTAGCAAAAGGCCAGAGAAAATTGTTTTTTAAAGCAACTGATTAAGTTTATTTTGCATTTCAGTCAGTTCACGACACTGCACATCATTTTAAAAATGTCCAAAAAGAAACAATAATAAGCTATTAAAAAAGACACAATACAATCCTTTCCACTAACTCTCACAGTAATAAGATGTAATGTGACCAGCTGGCACCTAAAAATTGAATACTGTATAAAAAAATTATTAGCAGTAATAGAGTGACACAGTATAAAACAGAAAATCTCAATCTATGGTATGTGAGGGTACAAAAAAAGAAGTGGGTTTTCAGCTTAAATGTTTCATGTCTTTTATTGTACTTCACATTTGTGCACAACAAGTGGAATTCACTAAAAAGAATTTCTTTCCTGTTAACAAAAGAAAGTGTCTGAGACGCATATGACTGGAAACCTGACATTTGGTTTCTCATTAACATTTTTACATCTTTTGGGATTGTTCAGATCTGGTCCCCTTCAACATTGTATCAGGAATTTTCTTCTCTGTTTTCCATAAAAATGCTCCAGCCATTTCTGGAAGCAACACAGGTAAGAAACAGATGCAAAAATTATATTTTCATTTTTTTATGTAACTTGAAAGTTATTTTTCCTCTTTCTTTTGATCTATTCATATTGAACACTATAATTTCCTTAAGTTAAAATTTTAGGTTTTTTGTTTTCTATTTCATATCAAATCACGCTATTGTTCATACATTTAACGATAATTCATTAATAAAACATTACGACAGACATACATACACAAAAATGATCTCTAATACCTTACACCCTCAGTATAATTATTATAGTGGTAAACGTCATTATTAGTTTTTTCCATTTTCTTCTTCTTTCAGCAGCTCCCATTAGGGGTTGCCACAGCGGATCATCTTCTTCCATATCTTTCTGTCCTCTACATCTTGTTCTGTTACGTCCATCACCTGCATGATCTCTCTCACCACATCCATAACCTTCTCTTAGGTTTTCCTCTTTTTCTCTTCCCTGGCAGCTCTATCCTTAACATCCTTCTCCCAATATACCCAGCATCTCTCCTCTGCACATGTCCAAACCAATGCAATCTCGCCTCTCTGACTTTGTCTCCCAACCGTCCAACTTGAGCTGACCCTCTAATGTACTCTTTTCTAATCCTATCCATCCTCGTTACACCCAGTGCAAATCTTAGCATCTTTAACTCTGCCACCTCCAGCTCTGTCTCCTGCTTTCTGGTCAGTGCCACAGTCTCCAACCCAAATAACATAGCTGGTCTCACTACCGTCCTGTAGACCTTCCCTTTCACTCTTGCTGATACCCGTCTGTCACAAAACACTCCTGACACTCTTCTCCACCCATTCCACCATAATGAGAGTTTATTACTTGACAATTTAATACCAAAAAATGACAGTACTTCACAATATTTCAATTCCTAGAAGTGGTTTGGCAAGAGAAAAGGTTAACCCTGGTATAGAAGTCATCACATCATGTACAGCTCTTAACATTCTTTATTATTAACCTAAAACATGCAGAACTTTGTTTAGCTTACATGATCCTTCTTCACTACCTGACCCTGGGCAGTCAGCCTCAGTCCTTTCCTACATTAAGTAATTTCGAAATTGGCACTAAAATACCAGAGTTAAAAACAATCAAACTTAATTAAACAAAGCAAAAAGAAGTGCAAAACAAGAGAACAAAATCAGAAGAAAAAGGAAATAAGAAATTACCATGCAGGCATAAATAGAAAAAAAGTGCTTCAATATATCCGTAAAACATATTGACAAAATAAAATGTAGTAAGTATATTTTTTGATTAGATCTGATGATCTGCCACTGCTGCCATGGCTGTTTATATAGTAACAAAAGATGTTGTCAAGACCATCCTTTACAGCTTTATATTAATTATTTGAGTACTTTTGTGGAAATTAGATTCCATTTTCTTTTTACTCCTTTGTTTTCTTGAAATGAAGGGTAACATCAGCAGTATAATTTCATTTAGCAATATAAATAAATATGTTCAAACAGCAGAACTCAGTGCTCGTCCTATGTAACAACTCTTTTGATGTCTTTTTGAAATTGTTAATTGTTGATTGTTGATAAGGTCTACTGTGTGAATATATGTATTGGTAAAAAAAAGAAAACCAGTTGCATTTTTGTCATGGAAATTATGGTGGGCAGTTCTAGAATTTTTCTTTATGTGTTGTGACTTCTGAAACCTTAATATTAACTTACCTAACTAATATTATCTAGCCTTCTTTTATTAATGGCTGGAGAGATGTGCAAGTTCATGTTATATTTGCTCACTCATAACTCAATCAAACAATGGGATGCTATTGCCTGGTCTGTCTTGATTGGCAGCAGGTCATTGTGATACCCTCTCACATTGTCTTAATTAGACAAAATACAGTTATACAGATTTGAACACTAACCTCAAATTTAGATTTTACCAGCTTTGAGGCTAAAAAAGACAAGCAAATACATGAAAAGAACATGCAGACTATACACACACAGCACAACTTGAACATAAGACTCTGGAGCTGTACGGCAGCAGCACTAAACACCGCGTGACCAGGTGTTTGCAGGACAGAGAGACCGTGGAAAGTGAGTGAAGATCAAGATCAACAATGTTGCTTGTTTTTTAGAAGATACTGTGAAGGACAGCCGGGTCCTATGCTCAGCAGGGATGCCCCTGCTGCATCTGTTCCGGGGGAGCAGCCATGGACACTTCAATACCTCCCCCTGGATGCTTGGTGGCAGCCTCCCTGGCAGATGATGATTCCCCAACCATGGCGCATGGCTCCATGGGAGATGGAGTCCTCCACAGCCTGGTTGGGGGCTCGGATGGCCGCTAGGGGGAGCTGCATGGAGTCTGTAGCCCGGCTGGTCGAATCTTCAGCCCCACCCGGAAATGCAATTAGGACCAGGTGATCAAGCACCTGGAACACTTCTGGGTGGGATATAAGAAGGGCCAGCCACCACCACTCAGAGAGCCAGAGTTGGGAGGAAGGAGACGAAGCATGCGGAGGAGTGGTGGGAGAGAAGAGTGTGTTGTTGGGATTGCGCTTTTGGGATTGTGTATTGCCTGTGGGTCATGGGTCAGAAGTGCGCCCACGGGTGAAGGAAAATAAAAGTCCTTGTGTGTTTTATACGTGCCTCTGTGTCGTTCTGTGCCGGGTCAGGTGCCTATATAGCGCCTTTCACAATAGGTACATTATCCATCCATCCATCCATTATCCAATCCGCTATATCATAACTACAGGGTCACGGGGGTCTGCTGGAGCCAATCCCAGCCAACACAGGGCACAAGGCAGGAAACAAATCCCGGGCAGGGCACCAGCCCACCACAGGGCACACACACATACACACACCCAACACACCGAGCACACACTAGGGACAATTTAGAATCGCCAATGCACCTAACCTGCATGTCTTTGGACTGTGGGAGGAAACCGGTGTACCCAGAGGAAACCCACGCAGACACGGGGAGAACATGCAAAGTCCACGCAGGGAGGACCCGGGAGGCGAACCCGGGTAGGTACATTATTTTGGAGGTTATTTTTGGAAGTTTGTTGTACATAGTTCTTGCTATATGGATATGTCAGAAGCCACATTTTTAAAATGTTCTACCCTAGGATGTAGTCATCCAGGAGCTCTACATAAAATGCATAATGTACCGACAAAAAATTGTAATTAATTTCAATTTTCCACAGACACCATGCTAAAATCAACTGACATTTTGAACATTGTGGAAGCAAAATCTGAACTTAACTCAATAGTAAATTTCTGACCCCATCAAACATATATTTACATGGAAGTAAAAACAAAGAAGCATCTAAACTGTGTACAAAATTAAATTAAATTAAAACTGCTTCCATTGCCTTATTTGATCTCCATCTCAATCCACAGCTTTGCATCCACAATAAAAAAATCAATAGCCTTTTAATATGTGTTTTGTTTTTCAAATAAAGGTCTTTTTACTTTATTTCTCATGTTTTCTTAAGCTGCTGCATCAATATTGATCAATAGTGAATTTGCCTTATTTGTGACACCCACAGAATGACAAGGCAGCATCACGTCATGAACTTCAGATATTGTGAATGCCAAAGCAGATACAAAACAAAGTAAAGAATCCAGTGATGCACAATAAAATAAAAGAATGGCAAGAAGTGAAGGAAACTGTTGAAACACATGCCAATAGGTTTCAAAATCTTTAACATGGTCAGTTATTCTTAATACACAATAGAAGGCAACAGAAAATTACAACTCGAGAAATTCATGAAGTACAAAAATAATATGAAAAAATGTGTGCAGCCAATATCTGATTAACTAAAATAAATATCTGCAAGAATCAGTCATTCTCAAATAAATACCTCCCTGTTAAGTCTGTTTGAAATTTTCCAATAAGTTATATTATACTGTACATATGCCAAAAGGGACTCTGCTCTGTTGGGCCCTTGAGCAGGGCCCTTAACCTGCAATTGCCCCGTCCTGGGTATGACGTTAATCTGCATCCTGCCCTGCATGTAGGCCCTCCAACCTGCAAGGAAAACCTGGGGGTTGGTGGCAGAATTGGCACTCCAGCCACCACAAAAACCTCACACTGTTCCACTCCACCTGAACTAGTGTGGTGCTGAGGTGTCACCCATTTCACGGCTGCACTCGGGTCCTAATCTGGGATCCTGAGTTGGTTTGTCGTGTGGTGGGTGCGGAAATGCGCTGTATCAGTGTGTGCTCCTAACATCTATATAAATTAATACTTTCTTTTAGTTAATGCATACAGTGATGATCCAGACAGATAAATTCCTTACATTTGCTTTAGGAGTTGCCATTCAGTGTTAACAGGAAGCAGCACTTGGCATTTCAACCACAGACAATTGTTTCTGGCGCATACTTCCTTATGTTCTGTATAAACCGGAATTATTCTAGAAATGCAGTACAATTTGTCCTATAATACAATATAAATACTACTCTTTTAACTTTCAGTACTTCTGTCTCTCTGTTCATCAAGCCTGTCTTTAATATTTCCTACATTTGTGTCACAAACCTGCACGCCTCTTCTTTTTAGAATCTTACCAGCTACCTGAACACCCAACATTCTCATCACCTCCAGACCCCAGCGCTGACTAATGGGATGCAGGCCTTTTATGTTGTTAGTCAAGTCTTCTTACTCTTGGCCTGTTTGTACTGTTCAGATTTTGAAGCATGCCTTAATATGTGATATCCTTTTCCTACTCTGAAACAAACCCATTTTCACACTTAAGCTTTTTTTTTTTTAATTATATGTTAACATTTATTAATATAGTTCAGAGATATATGCTTCCAGGTGAAGTTAATTAAAAATAATTATTAATATTATAAACTATATTTTACAAACTTTACTAACTTCTTAATGTAAAAAGTAGAATGCATTGATTCTAGCACTTATCTTATTTTACCAGTTTATTAAGAAATATTTGATAAAATAAATGCATATTACTGAATTTAAAATTTACCTGAGTATGATGCATGGATGCAACAAAGTATTCCTCCTGCTAAAAGCCAATACATATCTTAAATTATCAATAACAAAATTTCAAATCTGCTCTTAAAAGCTCTTGATTATCCATCTATAGGACTGATTCATACTTTACTCTTGTAGTGAAGAATATAAGAGAGTGAGATTCCTCTCCTGTCACAGAACCTGTATGGTCACATGGTGGCTTGGAATCCACCCAGGAAATTGTAATCTGTAACTGGCATTTTGCCTTTTTTTGCATAAGAAGAAAATATTCTCATAAATGCAAGTTACTGCTAAATATAGTGAATAGTATGCCAAGGTATAATTAAAGATTTTAAATTTTAAGAATGTCGTTTAATGAGATAAAACTTTTTTTTTTTTACATTTTAGAATGATTCATGAGACTATATTTCCACAAAATATACCACCTGCATCTTTGACGTAGAACAGCATCCAGCCTGTCACCAGTATGCAGTCCCGGCAACCCTCAAACACATCCTTTTGGGTTGTAAGAACAGCTTAATAATAAGCAAGATACACGTGGCATCATAACCAACTGCTGAGATACTGTAATAAGAATATAAGTTTAACGTCACTGTGCTTTGTACAAAAATTATTTTATAAATCCACTCACATGTACAGGCCAGGCCAAAGTTAGCACACAGGGGCTCTCAGCATTTAGAACTGCTAGACAAGCATTTGAAGAGAGAAGGTACAACTACGAAAATGGGCATTGTTCTATTTCTGTATGTTAGAGATGAAATGGAATCCTCTCCTTCCCCTTGTTTGGAACCTAAGTAAGGGCCTACACGTGGAAAAGACAGTATAAAAGGCTTTGACAGCAGCCAAATATTTTGAAGCCGACGGACGAATGGGTGATATCTCCATCAGTCCTGAAAACCCTTCCAGCGCAGCGACGAAAAATGGCAGACTGTATACATCAAGATCCCACCTTGGAAATGTCTTGGCTGTGGCTTCCCGTCTGTAATGCTGCGTAAATCGTCATTAAAGAAAGCTAACTTATTTTCTCTTATGTGTATGATTTCTTACTGCCATATCACTATGGGAGGGATATTGCCTTTTAATATCATATTATAGTTTTCGGTTACTTAAAACGCCGCAATTGCAAAAGAACTTATTCCAACTAGGGAGCTATCACCCCCTAAAGGAACAGATACTTGGTCTCAACACTAGAGGACAAGACATGGTCAACAAACTTCATTCCCTTAAATGTTCAGACTACCAACCCACAACTAACATCCTTCATCCGGGAAGGGGAGAAACAGCAGACCAAGCCCTCACCTTGTAATTCATGTTTGCTGAATACAGCCAGCGATTGGGAAATGCATATGAAAGAAGAAAGCTGAGGTATGCCAGTCTCGCAGCTAAGATAGAGGAGCGAGGCTAGACGGTGAAGGTCCGTCTGGTGGAGGTGGGCTGCAGGGGCTTTGTAGCCAGTTCAATGATTTTATTTACTTTAGTTATAAATGTACTAAAAAGCAAAAAATATTTTTTATCTTTAACCACAATTTTCGTGGTTGGATGTGACTAAATAAAATTGTGGGGTGCACATAAATTAATTGATTCAAACAATGTTTGTAAACTTGGTTAGCATAGTGGGGAATTACAATGTTGTTTTTTTATACTGTATATTATGATGAAAGTAGCTATTCTATTAATCCATTGACTGAATTAATTTATGTGCGTCCCACAATTTTATTTAGTCACATACAACCACAAAACTTGTGGTTAAAGAAAAAAAATTTATTTGCTTTTTAGTGCATTTATAATTAAAGTAAAAAAAATCATTTACTTAAAAAATGTTTTATATATTTTATTTTTAACTTTTTAGTTTTTGAGTATTTTGCAAATGATTTTTCTGTAATCATTTTTCATGAACGGGAAGCTTATTCTTTAAAAGTATTACATAATATATCTTCTTTGCAGAATTATTTGAATACTTAAAACAATTATATTTTGGTCTCTATTTTTCTGTTCAGGCTCTTATGGGATTAGCGTTCAGTTGCTGCTAAAAAAAATATCGAGGACACAAGTTAACGGTAACACTTCCTCACCGTGATCATCAAGGCTACTCCTCCGCAAGAATACACAAGTAAAGTTGGCCCGCGTATTTACCCACTCCCCTCACTGGAAGAGGCAAGTGGGGGCAAACCAATCCTATATTTCACTGTATTCTCTCTCTGTCATTGTTGTGTGTGCGTTAATCAGAATCGCATAACCATTGATTATGGCGAAATTTGTCATGTAATTGCATCGGTTTTGATGGAATATTGTATTGTCATTGATACTGAACACGTATGCAACATTTGAAGAAATTCTCTTCTCCCGAAGTGGGTTTAAAATCAGTTTCAAGATTTGAGGCAGACAAACAAACAGACAGAGGAGTCAAGTTAAACAAATCCTTTAATAATAATAAAATGTATAACAAGCTGGCTGCTAGTCCAAAGTCAGGCAGAGCCAAGAGGACTACATGATTTCATGGATGGAGTCCCTATGCCTGAAATTTCATTGTTGCATGGTGTCCACTATGGAATTGACAAATACCTAACACTGAGCCTTCAGAACTTTGGCAGTTAAAGAGCGAAACACATGTTCAAGAACATGGATTGAAATGAAGGGGAATTACATTTAAAGATTCAGGAAGCAGTTATCCACACAAAAGGTTGTAGGAATGCATAACAAGTCATGTTGTTGCAGAAACTTTAAGAATTTAAAATGACAGTTGATAAGACACTTGACGCAACTTAGCTCTTGGCTAACCAAATAAACTTGACTAAATTATTTTTTTTCTTGTTTGCAAAATTCTCACTGTAGTGCTATTAGACTTTTCCTTTTTAATAAACAAAAACAAAGAAAGTGCTCCATTCTGCTCAAAAACTGATGTAAGTCACGGTCGGTTATAAGGAATACTGTATATTTCATAGTCACGCATTTTATTTTTTTATTTCTCAGCTCACATGCCAAAACATTTTCAAGCCACCTTTGCAGAATAACACTGACTCTGACTGATCAATACATTTGTAAAATCTGCAGACACCAAAATTATATGGATAGGAAATAATGCAGAGGTATCAAACTCAATTCAGAAAGTCCTGGACAAACATAAAAAGCTAAAACAAAATCAGAAAATACAGTTAAATCTATATATACTGTATAATACCTGCTTGACTCTATATACTGAACATATACCTAAACTGACTCACTGACTAACTGGCAAGAAATCCTTGGCTACTGGCAGACAACCTAAGAAAAACTGTTTTCATGAAGGGATCCATTTCATGGCCCTGAGTCCCATCCAAATTCATCAAAAAGTGAATTTAGCTGTGAATAAATTGCAAAAACCCTAATGTCGTTCACAATTAATATTGAACTGACATCTTAGTTCCAGTTGCAGAATAGAACAGCAGCAGCTGCAAACAGGTTGAAGCATCTGAATTGAAGACAGGACCCTTAAGCAGTGAATGAGTGTGAAGGGTGGCTCTCCAGTTCAAACATTTAATCCCATTTAAACATGCTTCCTGTTCATTCACTACTTTGACTTTCTAGATGTATTTCTTTAACAATATATTTGAAAAATTACACATTTTGCACATTGTGAGCATATGACTGGATAACTGATATGATTTAATGTGATATGATTAACCTGAGATTTTTTTATCTACGTTTCAATGTTGTTTAGTGTGTTTTAGTATTGGCCCCCTGCAAGCCCCTTTTGAAGCCTTTCATATAATAAACATTGTGATCTCCACTACTTCATGAAAACTAGAGACTGAAATTTTTACTGAGCAATAACTACAACCAGCATTAACAGATTTTCATTTATGCATGCAGTACTCCTTTAAAGCAGCTTGAGCCCGGGTGCCCCTCAGTTCTTCTGCCATATCGTTGTTCCCATTATATTTAGCATTCTTTTTGTGCTCTGGCTTTGGGCATTCTTGCATTCTGTGGTGCTTCAAATTTTTTGCAATTCAATTATCTGCAACGTCTATTAAGTGTGAGCTTAAACATGGTGAAGTTCAAGTGCAACTGAGTCTACAGGTAAAAAGTGATCACTTGTGCATGTGATAAAAGCAGAAGATCACTTTGAATCTGTGGACAATAGATATAGCATCAACAGGTTGTTACTTTTAAAAGAAAGAAAATATTTTGCAAAGGTTTTGCTGCTGGTGAATCAAAAACTGCAATGATGAACTTTCGAGTGCATGATATATTTCAAGTAAAAATGAAAGGAGCCCTCAACTTTTAGTTTAAAGATCTAAAAAGAAAACAAAGCAGTCACAAAATACAGGGTAATATGAACCCCTATCATTTTTTCAAACCTGCTAAATCCTGTCATGGGGAACTGCAGCATGGACCAGTGGCACTGGGCCCAAATCCAAAAACCACCCTGGTAATTGGTGAACTGGTAATTGGATTTGACACCAATTACCAGTTCACCTAACGGGTATCTCTTTGGGCAGAGGAGTGTACATGGAGAAAAGCCTGGCAGACCCAAAGGAAACATACAAATTCCTCACAGACCCCCAACCTGAGATTTAAACAATACTACTGCCTTTAATGACAATGACAATGCTAACTAATGTGCAGAAGTGGAGACTGCAGGTAAGATGTTGGATTGATATTTACTGAGACTTTTATTGGGCATGCATGAGACTTTTAATTAGTTGTATGCCTGAAGCTTATTTTTATTTTCTTTATTAAGTAATAACAGGGGTACTCCGCACTGCCCAAGGTGGAATAAACTGCAGGAGTAGTTACTAAATAAATTCCCCAGGGGTGAAATTTTGCCCCAAATCAAAACTTTACTTATCAAGCCTGCCATGGGAATCAACTTTGTATACCTTTAACAAATTTTAAATATGAAACCTACTGTAAGGGCATTTCACAAAACGCAGCTGCAGTCACTAAATAAAGTTCCCCAAGAGTAAATTTTGGAACAAAACATTGCCCATGGTCTTCCCCTGTTTGAATGGGGAATCTGTGCAAAATTTGGCAGAGGAAGGATAAAAGGTGATTTGCATACTGGATAAATACAGAAACACACATTCAGCTTTACATCTTAGGAGACATGTGAAGCTCTGTATTTCTCACCGTTTCTGTTTATGAAATTGTGTGTTTAGACCAAAGTGTGTGTGTATATATTTATTTATTTTTTACTTTTTTATCTATCTAATTATTATTCATCTATTTAAATTGGTTGTGTTAAAAGCCACATTTTCCCCCTGGGACAAATAAACTTCTATCTATACATCTATCTTTAAGTCAAAACAAAACAATAATCAATTAATTGGTTGATTACCTTCAATCAATCCATTGTTCTTCATTACAGTTTAATGAGCAGTCCTTTTGATAAAACTGATAGTGTGTTACTTGGAAAGTGTATTTCATCTATCTATCTATTTTTAAATTGATGTTATCAGCGTACAGATCATGATGAAGTAATGATGAGGTTTATGCACTCGTGATTAGCAAATTTGCCAGTGGTGCAGCATGTATCCTGCTGTACATTTAATTATTTGAGGCTACATTTCAAATTTTAACATTACGTTACATTACTAACGTTACTTGATTCAATAAAGAAAATACTCATTATGTAGACATGCACTATGCAGACAGAGTCAACAAATAAGATTTCTCATGCTAAACAACAGTAAAATAATGTTTTCTACAGCAAAATTAAATCGCCTTTGTAAGTCAATGTCAATGTAATCATAGTAGTTATTTGAGAATTTCTTGGTAACTCAATGATTATCATTTTCATGTATTAGCCATAGTTTCCTATAGTGGCTAGACAGAGAGATGGGAGTTTTACAGGTTAGATATAATACAGTAAATGTATGAAAAAAATGACCATAGATTGTGTAATATTGTAAATGGGCATCCACCCACCCCCAGACATCCAACCCTCCCCAAAGATCCAGCACCTTTCCATTCCACAGACTGCAGCAAATGGTACTTGTCAAAGGCAGTGGTGTGGCATTGAAACTAGTGTCAATGGTAAAAGTGGACATTGTGTTTGCTCACACGTGCACAGTGTCACTGTCTCCACCATGACTGCACACTCAGTGACATAATTGCACAGATTAGAACAGGGATCTTCTAACGAGACATGCTTTAAAGTGAGGCTCCGCACTTTGTGAATAAGCAGACTGCCAATTGAAATTCAAATGGAAAACAATGTGGTATGGGAGCAGACATGCTTAAAAATATAGCAAGAAAGAGAGAAAGACAGGAAAAAGAAAAAAAGCTTATCCTTTGAATTGATGATGTTGACAGAATATCCCATTGAGTGATTTACAAGTGCGTGTGATTTGATATCAGCTTGAGCTTACAGAGTGGCTCTTAGTTCAGCCGCTGCTGCTTGCTTAAGCAGATACATTCGGAATTAGTCAGTCAGTCCGTCATTACCCAACTCGCTATATCCTAACACAGAGTCACGGGGTCTTCTGGAGTCAATCCCAGCCTACACAGGGCACAAGGCAGGAACAAACCCCGGGCAGGGTGCCAGCCCACCACAGAGGAATTAGTAATCAATAAGACGCCCACACAGGAAGATGCCATAATAATGTGGGATTTGAAAAAGAAATTTTAGGTTGGTTAATTAATGATCAGTTTTGCCTTCAGAAATACTGGTAATTAAGCAAATAATTCAGCAAGACTACTACTTTACCTTCTTCTGTTGTAGAAGGGGGTCTACAGCCTTTAGACTTATATCAACCTAACTGAAGTACACTCAGTTTAAGAAACAGAATAATACAATTTATTGATAAAAACAAGGAATATAAAAATATCCATCCATCCCATCCATTTTCCAACCCGCTGAATCCAAACACAGGGTCACGGGGGTCTGCTGGAGCCAATCCCAGCCAACACAGGGCACAAGGCAGGGAACCAATCCTTGGCAGGGTGCCAGCCCACCGCAGTTATAAAAATATGATAACTGCATATATACAGTATGTCGATATATAAGAATGGACGCAGACAAACTAGACAGACAACATATAACACAGAGAGGCTGGCTGTTCACTGGTATTTACAGCTCTACTTTATCTTGGCGCAGATAAATAGCTTTATAATACCAAGTCTTTAAAGATGATGGCCGATGTTGTGTGGAGTTGTTGCTTGTTGTTGGTCCAGGTTCAAGTGGAGGATTCTTCTTGCATTGGCCTGCACTCGTTCTCTTTGATGCATTAATCTTTGTCAGTGCTGTGCTGCTGCTGCTGCTTCCTCAGTTTACCTTCTGCTGTCTTTTGCCACTTCATAGGGAAAAGCCACTGCTCATTCTGGCCCAAGAGTTTAAATGTTGAAATTTCCTTCTTGAAGTGCCGGCTTCTCAGCCTCATCAGAGTACTGGCACACAGCTTTGGCTTAACACACTGGGTCTCAGAGCTTCAGGTTCACAATGGGATGAGTTTGTCAGATTCTGCTCTCCAATAAAGAGCAGCTCATAACTTTTTAGGTTTCAGAGACCAGGTTTACGAAAGTAATTTTGCATATTTCTCTCTCATAAATTCCAAATTCCAAGATATAATGATGTGCTCTAGTGTTGAAACATAGGAAGGATGACATAGCATGTACTGTAAGACAAAAAAAACCCCAAAAACTAAAGCAAATACATACAGTGCATCTGGAAAGTATTCACAGTGCATCACTTTTTCCACATTTTGTTATGTTACAGCCTTATTCCAAAATGGGTTAATTCATTTTTTTCCTCAGAATTCTGCACACAACACCCCATAATGACAACGTGAAAAAAGTTTACTTGAGGTTTTTGCAAATTTATTAAAAATAAAAAAACTGAGAAATCCCATGTACACAAGTATTCACAGCCTTTGCTCAATACTTTGTCGATGCAACTTTGGCAGCAATTACAACCTCAAGTCTTTTTGAATATGATGCCACAAGCTTGGCACCACCTATCCTTGGCCAGTTTCTCCCATTCCTCTTTGCAGCACCTCTCAAGCACCTCTCAAGGATGGGATGCGTCGGTGCGCAGCCATTTTAAGATCTCTCCAGAGATGTTCAATCGGATTCAAGTCTGGGCTCTGGCTGGGCCACTCAAGGACATTCACAGCGTTGTCCTGAAGCCACTCCTTTGGTATCTTGGCTGTGTGCTTAGGGTCGTTGTCCTGCTGAAAGATGAACCGTCGCCCCAGTCTGAGGTCAAGAGTGCTCTGGAGCAGGTTTTCATGAAGGATGTCTCTGTACATTGCTGCAGTCATCTTTCCCTTTATCCTGACTAGTCTCCCAGTTCCTGCCTCTGAAAAACATCCCCCACAGCATGATGCTGCCACCACCATGCTTCACTGTAGGCATGGTGCCAGGTTTCCTCCAAAACGTGACGCCTGGCATTCACACCAAAGAGTTCAATCTTTGTCTCATCAGACCAGAGAATTTTCTTTCTCATGGTCTGAGAATCCTTCAGGTGCCTTTTGGCAAACTCCAGGCGGGCTGCCATGTGCCTTTTACTAAGGAGTGGCTTCCGTCTGGCCACTTTACCATACAGGCCTGATTGGTGGATTGCTGCAGAGATGGTTGTCCTTCTGCAAGGTTCTCCTCTCTCCACAGAGGACCTCTGGAGCTCTGACAGAGTGACCATTGGATTCTTGGTCACCTCCCTGACTAAGGCCCTTCTCCCCCGATCGCCCAGTTTAGATGGCCAGCCAGCTCTAGGAAGAGTCCTGGTGGTTTCAAACTTCTTCCACTTACAGATGATGGAGGCCACTGTGCTCATTGGGACCTTCACAGCAGCAGAAATTTTTCTGTAACCTTCCCCAAATTTGTGCCTCGAGACAATCCTGTCTCGGAGGTCTACAGACAATTTCTTTTGACTTCATGCTTGGTTTGTGCTCTGACATGAACTGTCAACAGTGGGACCTTATATAGACAGGTGTGTGCCTTTCCAAATCATGTCCAGTCAACTGAATTTACCACAGGTGGACTCCAATTAAGCTGAAGAAACATCTCAAGGATGATCAGGGGAAACGGGATGCATCTGAGCTCAATTTGAGCTTCATGGCAAAGGCTGTGAATACTTATGTACATGTGCTTTCTCAATTTTTTTATTTTAATAAATTTGCAAAAACCTCAAGTAAACTTTTTTCACGTTGTCATTATGGGGTGTTGTGTGTAAAATTCTGAGGAAAAAAATGAATTTAATCCATTTTGGAATAAGGCTGTAACATAACAAAATGTGGAAAAAGTGATGCGCTGTGAATACTTTCCGGATGCATTGTATTTATGATGGTGTTGCTGTTTCAAGTACATCAAATAAAAGCACTCACTGAGTGTATAAAGTCTACATATCTTTGGAAAAATAATTACTTTTATTTAAAGAGATGAAATACTTCTCTCTTTCGGAGCTTTCACTCATTTCTTCATGTATATTACTAAAAGGAAGAAACACGTTATTACAGCAGCACTGTTGGAATTTGTGACTTTTCTTCTAAGCAAAAAATAGGAAACCTGCACTATACAAAGCACCATAGGTTTGTAGCAGAAAGATTTCTTAATGTTAATTATGCAGTTAAGTGCAATTATTTACCCAACAATTCACCAAAATAGAATAGAGAATACCAACAAAGTGTTTCATAATCATTATAGTGTATTGGAAAGCAACATATAGCTGACTACATGGCTTTCCATTATCCCGAATTGAATCAATGATAGCATGGAAAGTGAAAAAATCTACTGCTCCAACACAGCTCTACTTTTAAACATTGTTTCTGCTTTTAATGAATATTTACCTTAGGCTTCATTTGAAGAACTAGTGAAAGAATTCCCTCCTGCTACAATAAGTTAACAAAACATGTCAGCTCGAGAAGAAAAACAACAAATTATGTGCTTAAAACAATTTATTTTTTCAAGTACTGGCAAATGGGATACTTAATGTGACATAACTATTCACCTGATGGAAATGAAATACATGGCTGTAGCTAAATACAACTTTACTGAAATAAATTATTTATTGTATTACACTTAATAGTTGGTAATTTTTATAGTATCTTGGAAGTGTGGTAATGCTCTGATACTTTTGCCCAGATTTGAATTTCATTTGCTTGAATATTTTATTAATTTTAGTTAATTTTAGTTAGTTAATCTGCAACTATCTTATGTAGCTGTTTGCCAATTTATGACAATCAGGGAGGTTAATCATCTCATTTGTGCACCCACACTCCATATTTATTCACATTTATTTAACATTCACTTACATTAAATTTCATCTGCTACAAATCTGCCCGAGTCTGTATGCTGTCCAAGTTCCTGTGTAATGATTCAACAGATTTTAAATTATCTGCCAATCCATCTAGCTTGGTATTATGTGCAAACTTAACCAGCTTGTTACTTATATTCCAATCTGAATCATTTATATATATTAAAAATAGCAGTGGCCCTAGCACTGACCCCTGTGGAACACCACTCTTAACATCGGTCAGTTCTGATGAGGTTTCTCGCACCATCACCCTCTGCTTCGGTGTCTGAGCCAATACTGAACCCATCTACACTCCACACCCTGAACTCCCACTTCTTTTAGTTTGATGCCCAACCTCTCATGTGGCACCTTATTAAAATGCTTTCTGAAAGTCCAGATAAATAATATCATAAGCTCTACTTTGATTGAATCCTTTTGTTGCCTCCTCATAGAATTCCAGCATGATAGTAAAACACGACCTCCCTCTTCTGAACCCATGCTGACTGTTCCTAATAACTCCTGTCCTTTCCATGTGCTGCTCAATCTTATCCTTAATAATTCCTTCCATTAATTTACTCTTTAATGCACTTTAAACTTACTGGCCTATAGGTGCTTGAATCTGTCCAGTGACCATTTTTATATAATGGGATAATATTTGCCATTTTCCAGTCCTTTGGAATTTCCTCAGTATGACTTCCTAAAAATATACGTCAAGGGTTTATATACGTATTCACTAACCTACTTAAGAACTTGTGGGTAAACACTACCTTGTCCTGGTAATTTGTTTGATTTCTGCCCATTTAATCTAACCAGCACTTCTCCCTCTACAATTTCCAAATCATTAAGAACCTACATAGCAGTCCCTTTCACCATTGGGAGGTTATCCACTTCCTCACATGCAAAGACCACGGAAAAATGCGAGTTTAGAGCATTTGCTATTTCCTTTATTATTCCTGATGTACTTCACCTGCTCTTTGACTGATCTTTATAAATATAAATAAAAAGTATTTTTGTTATTATTATTAAAATACTGGAAGAATCTCTTTGGGTCACCTTATCTGCTATTTTCCTCTCTAGCTGACTTTTAACATCCCCTAATATCCTCCTTAATGGTTGCCCTCATGTTCTCATACGCCCTACGATTCAAAGTAGAAGTATTAGTCTTATATGCCTTATACAGCTTCTTTTTGAACTCTTTTATTAACTCACTGCAGAGTTTTTTATTGCATTTTCCAAATTTAGGTATGTAATTGTCCTGCATTATATATAAAACGTTTTAAAACTTGTTCCACTGCTCCTCGACTGTCACTTAAAATCTTATCCCAGTTTGTCTTCCTTAGACTTTGATACAGGTCAGGTCAGGTCAGACAGCATGCACAGATACAGTGCATTGCCACCCCAACCACATAACGAAACAGCTCAGGATCCTGGTTGGCAACTCCTGAGGAAGACACACGGTCCAGTCCCACCCTCCGGAAATGACCATCTATCTGCCTTAGCCAAGCATTACATGGGCGTCCCCTTGGCCTGATCCATCCGCTCAGGTCCGCAACAATGACGATCCTGTGAGCTGGATCACCCTCGGGGAATTGTACCACATGTTCCGTAGTGTAACTGTTGCTTTCTCAAAATGCAAGTAATTTGCCTTATTTGGGACTCTGTGTGCAACTGCTCATTCGACATACAGTCAAACCAAAGGTACCCAAAGATTCTCTGAAGAAACAGTCCCAAAAAAGTCCAATCTTCATCTCAGGCTACTGGATAGCGTCCATGTCTCGCAACCATATAACAAAACAGGAAGCACCAGGACTCTAAAGACTTGACCTTCACCCTTTTGCAAAGATATCGGGAACGCCACACACCCCTTTCCAGCAACCTCATGACCCCCCACGCTCTCCCAATCTGTCTACTGACTTCACAGGAAGAGTCACCAGAGACATGAATGTCACTGCTGAGGTAAGTAAACCTTTCAATGCAATCGTCACTCTCTTCTCAAATAGACACACTGCTGATGGCTGTGCCCAAGGGGTCATTAAAGGCCTGGATATTGGTTTAGACTTTGCTGCATCTGCACAAACCTTTGCTTACCAAAGTTAAACTTGACAGTTTTAGTCTACATCTGCACTCTTCCAAAATCTATTATATTATGGTCACTTGACCCTAGTGTGTTCAATCACTTCTACACCCTCAATTCTATCTTATTACAAAATACTAAATCCCAGGCAGGCTTCACCCCGTTTTGGTGTTTAATATCCTGTGTTAAAAAAACAGTCACTGATTACTTCTAAAAACTCCTGCTGTTGTGCTCCGCTTTTTGTAGGACTATCCCAGTTAATATTCAGTAAAGTTCTCCATCCATCCATCCATCCATCCATACATAGTCACTCACTCACTCACTCACTCACTCACCTCACATCCCAGGGGGAAAATTCACAACTGCTGAAAAGGCTGCCAATCTTGGCAGCGCCCTGAGTCCATATGCATATAGTAATAGATTGTTAGAAGGCCCTATTTCCCTTATGCTTTACAGACGAAGTCACATGTCCTCACTAAGATGGGTCTCATCATCCAACTGAGTAGGACTTGTGTTTAAATTCTCTTTTGACATAAACATCAAACCCACCTCCATTTCTATTTCTGTCTATCCTTCAAAAAAATATGTTATATTCATCCTCATAAGTGTTATTTAGCCAGGTTTCTGCATTAATATTATAATTATGTTCCATTACATACATACTCCAACTTACAGTAATTTATTTTTGAAAACTTCCAGCATTAAGATAAGCTAATTTTAAATGTGTTACTCATTTTACTTTTGCATTTAAACATTTAAAGTTAGAGTTTACAGTACCCAAGTATACCCTACTTTAAACAATCCTCAACTAACCTATATATACGTTGTGCCCCTGCAGTTCATATGTAAGCCACCACGGAGGGAAACAGGTCCCATCTGTTCCAAAAGGAGTTCCAATGCCCCATAAGCCTGAGCGCCAACGGGACACTGATATCTTCCTGTGTGAAAGGGACTTCTGGGACATTTATTTATATAACCACATTTTCATTGCAAATGATGTAGCTCAAAGTGCTTTACAGGATGAAGAAAGAGAACAAAGACAAAATATATTAAAAAATAAAATTAGGAAATATTAATTGACATAGAATAATAGTAAGGTCCGATGGCCAGGGTGGACAGAAAAAGCAAAACAAACAACAAAAACTCCAGGTGGCTGGAGAAAAATAAAATAAATAAAATCTACAGGGGTTACGAGGCCACAAGACCACCAAGCCCCCCCTAGGCATTCTACCTAAACATAAATGACCTCAATCAGTCCTAAAATATATATGATATTCATTATTGTTTAATGTATTATTAATGGTTTGGTCACAGAAAACTTAACCATGTTAACAGAGTCATTTATGAATTTAATAAAGCTTTTAATGTTATTTGTAAAATGTCTGGCAGTGTCTGTTCTCTGCACTGTCATGTGAGTAATGCAGTCTACTACAACCTACTGACAATTTCAAGCAGTTTCAGGTGAGCGAAGGATATGGAGTATTACCTGTGTGATGGAACCAGGTGTTGGCGAGCCCCAAACCCAACACGAAGACACTATGCACAGTCTCGAGTTCAAATAATGGATGATTTATTATCCAAAAATACCACAGTATAAGCACAGATTTTCTCTCTCTTCACAATCACTGCACAATTTCTCTCCTCCCACCACTGCAACTGCCCTTCCCCAGTCCTCCCCAGCTCTGACTTGCCTGGACAATGGAGTGTGGTTCCCCTTTATTGTGGACCCGGGAGTACTTCAACACCAGGGCTACTGTCCATTGGAAGTACTTCCTGGTCATCCAGAAGTCCAATATAGTGAGGAGTTCATCTCCCTGCAGTGCCACCTTGTGGCACCCACGGACCTTAGCAGGGCTGTGCTGCAGGACTACAACTCCCGACATTCCCTTCTGATTCCCGAATGGGCACCAATATGGAGGGCTGCTGCCATCTAGCACCTAGGGGGGAATAAACATGCCCCAGAGACAGTCCTTCCCTGTCCCTCCTCTTTTCTCGCTTCCAGGGAAAGTACTGGAACCACATCCGGTCGGGACGCCTGTCCATTTGCCAAGGGCTTCCCGTCCAGGGAAGAAATCTTCTTCTCTGTCTGTCCATCAACTTGGGGAGTCTCTATTGTGTCTGGCCCCCGTCCCCTCTCTTGGGTGGATACCTTTATGCCCTCTCGGAGCCTCCCATTCAGGTAAGAAATCTTCTTCTCTCCCAGTCGGGATGCCCATCCATCCTCTATGCCACCTACACCTGTAAACAGATAAACAGAGTTGGGTATTCATATGTGCATCAAAGTGGTTTGACTGCATTTACCATAAAGGTATTTTGCTTAACATCATGAAGTGAGAGTTGGAATAAAAAACAAATTACATTATTTTGGATTAACTACATTTATATTGGAGAAAAAAAGACCAAAAATACACTTATTAGCAATTTGAATCATTTTAATATGTACTGTATATGCTTTCAGTCATCACAGAGAAATATCCAATCCTGTTTTTGCTTGCAGGTTAATTATTTCCCATTACACTAACACAGAAACATCTTAATAGAACTTACTTTGCGCTTGAATGTATTTAAACATTTTTTAGCACCTAGAAGCAAACAAAAACGTTTTTTTACTAACACATTTTACACTTGGTTTAAGTGCATCTATTAGACATAAGTCACAGGAAAGTAAACAGAAGAACAGCTTTTATAGATGTTTTGTAAGAAGAAAAAGAAGAAGAACATACCAAAATTCAAAATATTTGTGAAGTGTCATAAGAATTCTTCCAAAATGACGTAGTATCATAAAAAGACCTTTTACAGGGCAAAGATACAACAGTATAATTTTTGAAAGCACATTTTTTGCTTTTTTGATGTACTTTTAAGTATATCACTATAAGAAAAGTATATAACTATAAGAAAAAGTATGTTATACTTTAAATTGATTTTCTTCTATTCTAAGTTTGCTTTTAAAGATAAACAAAAAATGTATTGTTAATCAAGTAAGATATTGGATAATAAACTGTTTTTGAAAAAGTAATTTTTAAAGCGTAGTTCAACTTCTTAAATATAGAGAACTGGATAATGAAAGCAACATCAGTACTTCATAGTGCATTTGAAATAAAATAAAGACAAAGGCTACAATGTTGCAAGTCAGCTATGCTCCCTCTGCCTATTACCTGATGTTTTCATCTTCCATATCACCATTCCAGTCCCTATGGCAACAGCAAACAATATCCCCATGACAACAGCAATTATCAAAATTGAAAAAGGCTCTGGGAAAATAAGAAGATGCAACATTTGTTAGTATATTACTTTATTTTTGATAGTGTCTAAGGACAGCATACAATTGGATGTACAGTATATCCAAAACATCTGCACTCAAACAATGTATGTTTAATTGGAATCAAAAAATAAAACTGAAGCTACTCACTCAACCTCCAGTTAAAAGAATAATTTTCATGAAAAAAAATTGAACAAAAGCACAGTTAAATTTTGTCCAGAATACCAATAACAGATACAACATGCTCTCCCCTAATTTGACAGTTTTTATAACATGCTATAAGTTAAAAGCCTACTTCCTTCTTAACTTTTGATAAACATTTTGGAAAAGTAAGATGTGTGAAATGTGTGTGTTCTTTTGTAATGGTTAAATAATTGACTGCATATAATAGTTGTGAAACAATGAAAATGACTAATTTACTTTCAAATTGTTTTAAAACTAAAGCATTTGGAAATGATTAGAGGATTTTCAGGTTTTTCTGACACATATACAGTATACACATATAAATACTTATATATTATGCCAAAATATGCAATTGCTCAAATATAACACACTGACATCTTTAGGCAATAAAGAACTAAAGTAAAATATATAATGGTTAGGCACCATTATGGTACAAAGTAAATAGCTTAATAAAATAAGAAATTATGTAATTTTCTCCATAATCTTTCCAATAAACAATTTCATGAACAGTGGACCATCAGATGTGCCAATGTATCCATGCAAAACTAAAGGGTGAAATATCATTACAAATCTCTTAATACTTGAATCAAAGAATATAAAGACACATTGTGATGGCAATAACCAAAAAATATGTGCTACTGTATATAAACACCAATGCAAAATTTCTCCTTGACTTACAGTTTTTATACTAAGTCCTTTATTTTTTCATGTGTTATGTGAATTGGGACTTGACTCCTTGTTCCTGGCAAAAACAACATGTGCTGAATGACCTTATCATGCTTATGTAAATTAAGTTAATTTCTTATGTACTTCAGCAAAAAATTGCAAAAAGCAGAAATGGATGCTTTGGCAGTCTTCTTGATTTTTGGGGAAAAGACACTGAATGTATTAAAAAGAGCGTTCTGTTCTTTTTTTCTGGGACAGGAAAGGTACCACTTTTAGTTACACTTAAACTAAAAACAGAAATATGTAATTTGTATTAGTTTCGCTTTAACCGTCTTTTTACTCCTTTACAATATTTTCTAAATATTTCTACTTGTTTCTAAGTAAACTTTTGCCACTTACCATTCAGATTCATCATTGCAGGGTCTAGCTCAATTGTAATATTCCCAGCAAGGCTACTGTGGACCACACAGCAAGAGTAGTCTCCCTTCTTTAGTTCTTCTGGCTTTATTCTCAATTTTAATGTCTTTTTCACCTGGTAGGTCCCATCCTCATTGGGCAACACTTCTCCACTTTCAACATCCAGATCATGTGAACCACCATTGTGCCATGTCACTACAATGTCTCTTGGGAAGAATCCTGTTACATAACAGATAGCCTCCATTCCAGAATATGTTCTTCTGTGTGTAAGGAATACCTCTGGGTGAACTACACACAGTGAACAAAAAGAATAAACAATTGGGAAAAAATATAAATACTAAATACTCATAAAGCTGAAACTTTATATGTAGAACTAATTATCCATCTATTTCGAACTGACTTCTCCTTCTCTTGGACATTGGCAGCTGACATATATCCTTACAGAATTGGATAAATCAAGAACCAGTCTTAGATTAGGCACCAGTCCACAGCAGGGCACCAACACTTACTCATATATTTCCAATTTATAGTAACCGATTATCTTAACATATGTTAAAATTTGCTCTGTGGGAGAAAAGTTGTAGTTTCCAGAGAAAAACTACACACATACATGGGGAAATCATGCAAACTGTAAATAGGTCATTCCCAAGCCAAGATATGAACTGTGGTCTATCGATCGATAGATACTTTATTAATCCCATGGGGAAATTCGCAAATTTACTTTACCATATTTACATAGAATTCCGAACTTGAGTCATACTTGAGGTTATTTGCGTAAATATTGATGTACTGTCACTTAGATTCCCTGTAGTTCTGATGTAAGATTTCTTTCCTAATAGCCCACCTAAGCCATATTTGCCCTTTTTCTAATGAAGGCAGGAACTATAAATTTCCTTTTATATGAAACCAAGCAGTTCCAATTTTGTAGGTGTAAGATGTACAATAAACACTTCAGTGTCATTCACACTTTCTGAAGTATGACATCCACAATGTGGCAGAATACTGCAAGGCCATATATAAGGAACTTTTCATGTGAAGTTTTATACCATATATCTGTTCATAGAACCAACCAATCCATTTTAAAAAAAAATCATATTCAGAGCCCCATATGAATGTTTTATACTACCAAGGGCATTTACAAAAAATGTATCTAGTGTCAAACACGTGTGAGTAATAATAATAAATTCTTTACATTTATATAGCGCTTTTCTCACTACTCAAAGCGCTCTAACCACAGGGGAGCAAACCTACAATCTACTTACTGCAAAGCAGCAGCAGTACCACTGCACCACCTGAGCAGGGGGATGTGGTATGGATCAAGCAAAGGTAATTTCTCGCCAGGCCAGGGGGTGGTTGGGTGCACTAAACTGCTATCTCCTGTTATCTCTACAGACCAGCTGCGGGAAAACCTATCTGGCTAAGTGCTGATGATGCACCCAGAAGAAGGTCACTTCCGGCATAAAGACTGACGTCAGAAGGACATCACTTCCAGTTCCCCTACATCATCACTTCTGGTCTGATCCCTTAAAGCTGCCATCTTTTCCAACCCTCATCAGTTCTGTTTTGGACTCAGTATTGTCAACAGCTCTGTGCTATTTTCAAAAAACCATTTGCAGCCAGGAATATTATACGGGTGGCTGCCCCAAACCTTTTCACATGTGTCAAGTCTGTTTCTTTTTTTTCCTAGTGTAAAAAGGATGTACAGATAATTACAGAAGTCAGACATGTGCAGCTATACCAATGGTATCACATGCTTACAAAAACAATTTCAAAAGAAGTTTTGACACTTTGGATGTTGATACCCTCCAAACAAATTTTACTTTTATTACAAAAGTGTTGCAATGAAATAGCATTTTAAACTATAGAATCAAAAAGATATATACTGTAAACAGCATAAGTTAGTTAATGTTATATATTTATACAAAATTTTAAAAAGGAAGCCTGTAGTTATATAAAACACCTGTCAAAAAAGTCAATATAACTACAGTATAAGACAAATACATCTGAAAACTGTATCTTCTAGATATTTATGATGTAATGAACATTGTGCAAACTTTTGATGCTACTTAAACTAAATGACCCAAGTATTTTCTATTTTGGACACATGATACATATGTAACAGAAAATATAAAATCAGACATAAGTTTATTTTCACCAACCTTTTCTCTCTAGAGTCTTTGCCCCATACTGTACATATTTCTTCAGCCATTCAAGGCAGGTTCCTTCCAAATAACCCTTGCTGTACTCATTAACTGCTTTATTAGAATCCCATCTCGCCTTAGTTGTTTGTCCATGCTGGCTAGCTGCAGTCCAGGTCAAAGTTTGTTTGTCAAAACTAATAAAATTATCTCCATCAAAACCATACTGCCAAAAACCTTGAGTGGTGCCATCATCATTCAACTCACATCCAGACATCATCTGCAATGTGTGAATTCCTAAAGAGACATGGGATAAGAGAAGAAATATTAGAGTGCACATTTAGAAAGATTTAACCTAAAATTCACATAGCCCATAAAATTTAAAATACTCAATGGAAATCAAAAATAATAAAATCAATTACATTTATTTAATATAGACTAACTAAGGCTTTAATTATATTATATCTATTAAGATCTCTACAAGCCCAAAGTGTTGAAAATCAAAGGCCTCCCACCAATCTCAATGCCTCTACCAGGATCAAGAATATACTGAGACATTATGAACAACACATATGTCAATAATAGATCAGGTACAAGCATAGAAATAGAAGAGAAAAAATAACCCAACTTTAATTTTCTTTTTTGTTCATTATAGGGTCAGCACCTGAACAAATTTAGCAGGTGGGCATTCAGGTGTGATGAGATTACACTAAATGTAAAGCCCACAGTAGTTCTGATTCACAGCAAATATGGCTGAGAGTACATAAGCAACAGAGACCAGAGCAAATGCGGGTTTGTTGTGCTGAATGCAACCATGGGTTCACATGGTAATAAGACAAAGCCAGGTTCTGTCGATCAAACATGTGGCCCTGGCAAACATACAGAAAGCCAACACAAAGCACTTGATATACAGCACTGGCAATAGGAGATCATAAAACAAAACAAAAATAAATAAAGAAAAAAAAACATAAAAAACAATATAGTGTCTGCCACCATAATAGTCAGTTAATGCAGTGCCACCTTAATACTTAGCTATTTAAAATAATACTGCACCAAAGTTTATGCATGGTATTCCTTAGTGTAAAGACAGTTTGTTAAACCACCAAACTTACCATTTAAAGGCGTAAACCTGAAAACTCCATAAACTGAAGTTATATGCTCAAAATTACAGCACTCAAACAAAAGAGGAAAAATGCTCTCAATATTGTTTCAACATTTAAGGTAACTGCTGTAATAATTTGTACATTTCATATAAACCAACCGTATACCAAATAATAATTATAACCAAATAATAAGTAATAATAATCCCATGAGTCAACACTTTCATAACAAGATCAAACAGGTAAGGGCTTAAGGAAGATCCCTGATGCAGTCCTGCTCTAACTGGGATTTTTTCTGTTGCCCCAACACTGCGTCTAACCCCAACACTGGATTCTCACTTGCTCATAAATATCCCAGACAATCTTCACATACTACTCTGGTACTCCTTTCTCTATCATGCACCTCAGCGAAAAACACAACAAAGAAAAAATAATTTCTATTAAATGGAAAGAGAGGAGGATGGAAAGTCACAGCATCCTTGATGTCTGAATTCAATAACACATACTTGACTAGACGAGTGTGAAAAGGATACCAGGTAGGTACAGATTTAACAGGCATTTGTGTAATTTTATTCCTGGTCAGAACAGAAACTGAATCAGCTTGATCTTCTATTTCATTTCATTTTAGCAACATTTAAAAAAGAATTAGACATATATAGTTTAACAGGAAAGGCCAACCGAAGCAGAAAAAAAAAAAAATCTATAGAATGTGAACAGCAATGTCTGTCATCATACAAAGGCTTATGTTCTATAGCTCTTGAAATCTCAGCAAAATGGAAGAAAATGACTTTAAGAAAACAAAAGTGAAGTCAAGATAATGCAGTGGCCTCTGTGATCACCAGAGCTCAGTGTAGTCAAGCACCTGTGAGATAAGATGAAAGAATAGTGGAGAGTACAGATCCAGCACCAGCTAATTTTGCAAAACTAGGCCACACTTGAGTTGGCATGTACCAGTATTTCTACAAACCCATCAATTTGTCTTATTCTCAGATTTATTGAGTGATCAACTCTCTGAAAAGGAGGTTTGTATTGAATAAGGTGACCTCTGGTAGAAAAAAAATACAGATCTGCATGAAGTCTAATCTGTCCATGAATTTTTTGGAGCTTCTCATGTAGTTTTTGTTTTGGGATTTGCGGCACTGCTGACAATCCTCCTCTTTTTATTTCCACAACAGTGCAGTAAAGCCATCAGAATAAAATGCAGAGTGGCAGGCATGAACATAATTTACATAACATTCTTCTATATTATTACTTTTCTTACAGTTGACAGATACAGTCTCTGGGTAAAAACAGCCAGTGTATCACCTTTTTCTAAATTTATGCATTTGTTCATAGTTTTAATTTCTATTAAAACTGGCTGGAGAAATTTTAAATTTAATTTAACTCATTACTGAACATTTCATGCAAAATGGAGTGCTGCAAAACAATCTTTTTAATTTGATGGCAGAGTAAAATGAAGCCCGAGTGCATCATATTGCTCCAGAATTTGACCGACCACTAACCACTTTCTTTACTTTCATCCTATGAAATTTCTTCTTTCTCAAAAACCTTAATTGATTTCTTTCACAATAAATTTGATCTTTGAACTGACAAGTTCCTTGTTAGTATTTAAATCTATTTGGTTGATTTTTATTCTGGAGAGATGCTTAATCAGTGTTCCTAGCTTGGACTTTATAAATCACACAGAAATGTGCATGTTTTTTTTTTTTGTTTAAAAAAAAAACAAAACTTTTTAAACATCAGTCTCTTGCAATATTCAGTGTATTATAATAATGTCTAGATGAATCTTATTTTCGGTTGACTTTGTGTAGTAGTTGGGATAATGATTAGTTTTTGCTTACAGTGCTTGACAGTTGTATATTTTGTTGCCTTATGAAGAAATCCCCAACTTTTTTGCAAAATAAAAAAAAAAAAAGATATAATTTACATTGACGTTTCCACATGCCACATTATAATTATAAAGTTTTGAGTATTACACAATATTAATTACACATTAAACAATCCATTATAAAACTCAAGCTGCTTTTGAAAAAAATATGAATGTAATGAATGTGTTCCACAAGCAGTTTTTCTTACATGAGAATATTCTTTTTTGAGTTACCTGTACTACCAATTAATCAATTCAGATCATATAGCAGTGCAATCATAACAACCTTAGGATTTGAACATCACGATACGTGCATGCAGAAATCTCAACATAACAGAGAAAACAAAGAAAAATAAGAGTAAATTTTAAAGATAGTATAAAGTATCTTCCTTTGTCGCTGCAGTATCATTTACAGTAAATGCAGTACACAAATTGCTTTACAATTACAAGCCGTGATGGCTATGGTGGAATAATGACTGGTAGGGCTTCGTGTTTATATCTTTCTATCCATCTTAACAACTATTATGTGAACAGCTGACTAAATCTGGTATGACAAGAAAATGAACACCCACCATATCCATAGCTGCATCCAGCATAGGAAACAGGAGAAAGAATATGCTAAAATTGCATTAGTTAAATTTGTGTTTGTATTGTGATTAAAAAAGCAAGTCTTTGTTAAAACACTGTCAACCACTCTACTGATTGGTTTTTGTTGTTACCTTTGTACACAGAGATTAAGAGATGTAATTTCGAGATTATTTTATGTATTTTTACATATTCTAAGTTTGTTAGACATTTCTTGAATTTCATACATTTCAGCATTATCTAATTGTGCGCAGTTATTTTATACTGCCTATGATCAAGATATGTTTTTAAAGAATAATAACAAAAATGTATGATTCGGAGTGATGAGTACTGGGGAAAATTAGTGTTCCAATTTTTACTTTCATAACCTACAATACATTTATAGGTTTCAGAAGAATAAATCTTATTTGATCAACAATTAAAGACCCCATTCTTTCATACTCACCTTTTGACTTATTAAAACGATTCATTAAAATGGCAATGTTTGCTTTGAAATTTTGCTGTACTCCTGTAACAATACCTTCATTTCCTCTATACAAGTTAAGCTTTTCTTCTTTATTCAGTAAATGTTCTTCAGGGATTGGTGCCTTTCTAATGCTATCATAATAATATACTTCCAAATCATCAACCATTCCAATTCCAGTAAACTCAGGAAAACCTTCAGCCCCTGAGACTCCAGTGTACATATACCAATAAGAATGACTACCTGAAAAACAAAAATGTGAAAACCAAGAAGATTCATGTGAATATACTGTAAACTGTACTTATAAAAAAAGTAATGAATGAATGCAATGGATATAAGGGCGGCACAGTGCCGCAGTGGGTAGTGCTGCTGCCTCGCAGTAAGGAGACCCGGTTTCGCTTCTCGGGTCCTCCCTGCATGGAGTTTGCATGTTCTCCCCGTGTCTGCGTGGGTTTCCTCCCACAGTCCAAAGACATGCAGGTTAGGTGCATTGGCGATCCAAAAAAATCAGAAAATGTTCACTCTCTCCAACATTACATTCTAATATATAATTCAATACATTTGTTTATCTGAAAAGACCTTTGCACTACCAAGAAATACGTACTGTTTTAAAGGCTGGAGGCAAAACCTTTCAGAGTAGTAACAGTCTCTAACCATCTAGGCAGGTAAAATGTGTTAACCATCAAGTGCAAAGGGTGAAGGCAGCTCAAATGAACTCGTACAAAAGAGTAAAAAATTGTATCAGTAATGAGCTCTGAAGCACAACATGATTGCTCAAGTTAATAATCAAAATTACTTCATTCGTTTTCAAAAGTTTGAAAAACACCTAACTTATAAAATATGCTTCCACATTTACAGTAGTACACCAGTATGGCTCAAACATTGCTGTCCAGTGTAGACATTTTTAATTCGGTGGAGAAAAACTTGACTTTTTCATTCAATAAGAGGTTAATGCAGAATGATGATTCTTACTAAACACAGCAGCGTCTGTGGTGGACTGGTCACAGAATATGATTTTTTAAATTTATAGTATATGAAAAATTATATTACCTTTTAAATTAAAGCTGCTGTAACAATTTAACAATTCAAGTTTGTCAGCAACCTACTTTGTTGGGTTTGTGACATTTGCTGTTGTGAGATTTATGTTTGTACTGGTTTACAGGGCTGCCGGATTTGACAGGCACTTTATAGCCCAATCACAGTTATAACCCCACCCAATCCTACAAAATCTAGCCTAGCGTTGGTTACCCATTTTAAGCAAGCAAACAAACATTCACAGTTTCTGTGTTTTGGGGTAAATATAGAAATTACAAAACTAAGCTTTAGAATGTACTGTACCAAGCATTTATGTGTGTTATATGGTGATAACTTGGGAGTTTTTTTAGCTTTGTTTGTAAGAGTTTCAAAAGGCCTTTCCAGGTATTCTGATTATTGAATCCATCCATCCATCCATTTTCCAACCCGCTGAATCTGAACACAGGGTCACGGGGGTCTGCTGGAGCCAATCCCAGCCAACACAGGGCACATGGCAGGAACCAATTAAGGGAGCAAACTACATTAAAAAATGCAAATTAATAGTAAAACAACAAAAGTAGATCCAGAAATTGATAAAGTACATCCAGCACCATTCTTTCAGCTCAAGAAAGAGTGAATCACATACTCAAGAACATCAGTGGAAATTAGGGGGAAGTACATTTAAAGATGAATCCAGGAAGCACTTCATAACGTAAAGAGTTGTGGGGCTCTGGAATGAAACTACAGAGACTTGTAGTTGAAGCAGAAACCTTGACAACCTGTAAGTGGGTAACATATTGGGACAGCTTAGCTATTCGTTAAACAAACGGGCTTGATGGACTGAATGGACTCCTCTCGTGTGTCAAATTTCTTATGTTCTTCAAAGAGTATTAAGTGTTTAAGGCTATGGCAAAAATACTAATATTTCCAAATGTTTTATGAATGTAAAAATCATACTTCTGTACTTTTCTACATGATGAATAAAAAAGAGGCAAAAATGAGTAGCTAATTAAATTAGATTAATTTGAGGTAAAAACCTGCAACCACTGGGGATCCACAGAACTGTGGTTGAGAACCACTGTAGAATAGCATAATAATGAAACCTGCCTATGCTTCAACTAAATAAATAAAAGACTAAATAAGACACTACAGGTAGGTAACTATATAAAAACTGCTCACATCATAATATAATATAAAGTATTTAACAGAAAAGTACCATAAAAATCCATCAAGTTTATAATATCACTTTACTACTAATGTAACAATTAAAAACCAATCAGGTAATACATAAATGCTTCATTATGTTATAAAGAATAAACAGTCACAAAGAATATAAGCCTTTTTGATTATATAAGTTAAATTTTTTTCTTTCAGGCTAAAAAAACATTACAAGCTTACATTTGTGACTCCACTAAGACAATGTAACACAATGACAAAGATCAGAGTGAAATACAGCACATTCTGTGCTCTTCAAAAACAGCTATGTTACAAAATGCATTCAACTATTTAGTATGTTAACGATTTATTGAAAATGTTGTATTCAAATAAAAAAAGCTTACCAACTATTCTTTATGTTGCAATTATGGGCGTTCATTAACCCATTACAAGTTGCATCTTTAGAAGTATTATATTTTAATATTTATTATTTTTACACCAATTGCAAACATTTCTGGATGTGTGATGGCTGCACACACCTACTGACTAAACTCTTTCACTGAAGATTCTACATTGCTTCTTCCAATGGTACACTACTCTACATGTAGGATGATACATAAAGTAGGAAGGACTTTGGGGAGTGGGGGCACTGGTAGAGCATCTGGTAAAAACTGGTTGTTTTAGCAAAAACATTAAGAATTATTAATTTGTCAGAATACAATGAAACCAAACATGGTCCTTATTACTTTACAAATAAAACAGAATTAAAAGTGTTTTTACAATACATCATTATATCACTGGAAATTAACATTTCCACAGTACTGGAATTATAATTGGATATTAACGCAACAGGCTTCAAATACATACTATATTAAAGTGATAAAATGTGCAGAGCTCAATTTTTAAAGCTGGGATTTTTCAAGTAGAAATGTGGAAACATTCATACCTTCTGAAGTATCACACACAATCTCACAGTACACAGGATGCAGAACTTTATACTCGTACTGTACACAACAAAATTAGAAAGGTTTTCGAAAGTAAGGTAAATATGTGGGTGGCCAAAGACTGACTTGTTTTGATATCTAACTCCTTTGCAAGGACTTCCAGATAGTTGGAAGATATAATGTGTCTTGAATTTTCCTAGTGGTGTGACTGTGGACACACTTTCCATGAGAGGTGAACAGTAGAATTCTCACTATATATTAAAATCACTCTAATTAGCTTAGTTTGATTTCTTCATAAGCATCTTGCTCCATGTGAAGAGTTTCAGTTCCTTAGGGCTTAGTTTGTGAATAAGGGTAAAGCCACTGATGTACTTGATCAATGTATCAGTGGAATGGTGGAGTTTTACCAGTCAAGGCTGTTGCTCTGTTAGTTTGATGTCTCTTTTCTCTCCTGTAGTCCTTTGTACGTTTGCAGTTTAAAAAGTGCTGGTTCTCATCCCAACAATGTAACACTCACTGGAAGAATATACTATTCCAAGCTACAAATCAGAGCATGATAAAACCAACAGGACAACATGATTAACACATAGCAAATTGGAACCCTGTTATTTACCCTTTATTGCATATTCTCCAAAGCTCCCTTTGAGATGCAAGTGAAGATTACAAAAAGAAGATAGAACCAAAAACACTGTAGTAAAACTCTTTTATGCCAATGTAAAACAGATCTGCCTTAAAGCCAAGTATGCAAACAATTCCAACTGAATAAATCAAGGAGCTAAATGGTGTAGAGCAGAGGCCACAGAACCCATTCCTTTCTAACACCTTCAACAAGACACTTGAAGCAAGTTTTTAATTGTGTACCCTCAAGTCCACAAAAATTGCATAGACAGTACAAACAAACCTTAAAATATCCAAGTGCAGATAAACAGCTGTTTCAAAAAGATCCAGTGCCAAAGCAGAATTCAGATTACTACTCCCAGATTTGAAATTCACTTACAGCCAAAGTTTCTATTTCAAACTGATCTTCCTTAACTGAAACATAGCTTGTCTCCTTTTTTAAATATAGAGCCAAAACGCCTCTTACTAATCTCAAAACTCCGTCCCTGTTTTGAATTTAAGACTAAAGATAATCCAATATACTGACTGTTTTCAGATTTTCTGTTTTATCCACCTCTCTGGCATTTGAAACTAGTTAAGATTTTTAAAAATCCAGCCACAGAAGTAGGCTTGGAAGCAAAAGATGCATTCTTTGATGGCAAGACTACTGAATACAGCATTCAGCTTGATTTATAAATTGAACTTATTACTATTACAACTGTATTTACTGTATTATGTATAATTATTTTTTTTCCTGTAAAAGTACATCTTAGTGTATTCTGTTATTTATCTAAACTATATGATTATCTGAAAGCAGAGCTTAAAAAACTGAACATTACAAATAGACTTCCTATAGTGGTGATAGGAAATTTAAACTGGTTTATCTTTAAAACTGATATTTTAAATTTTTAATACGTCATCTACTGTTTTTATTTTATTAATCCTAAATTCACTGTTGGATTCAAACGTATATATTGATGGACACGTTCATTAACAAACTTATCATGAAATAAAGAACAATAAATGCATTTAAAAACACAAATATTTGTACCCATTACAGACCAATAACGCCTGCTCGTTTTCCAGTATAATAATATTATGTAATTTCACCATTAGTTTATTTCACAGGTTGCTCTGAATACCTGGCCAGAGGGCAGGCAGCAGGCCAACCGGGAAAGCACCCGCTGATTGTAAACATCCGTCCGGCTCTCCGTACTATCAATATACCCTAGTATGTGTCAGGAGCTAGGCAGCAATGTGAATAAAGCAGGGCTGTTTTATGACTATATTCTATCCATTAATTCACTGTTAAATTCGCTTATAAAGTTAATACTATATGAGCTTACCTGCAAGAGTACCATGGAAACCACATAAGAAAAATACAAGCTGAACTGGCAACATTTCAAAATCGATTTAAGAATTAAAACAATCAAACATTGTGAGTAAGGACTTCAAAATTCAACTGTTCTCTCGGGATCGCTGGGTCGCACGATGGGGCAGGAACAGAGACTTCTTGGAAGTATGTGAGCGTTTGGCTTTTTTTTTTTTTTTTATTATTATTTTACAGATTCATTGTCACCTCCTGATTGGTTGGCTTGAACAGCTAACGAATCAAATTTCTCGTGTAAGCAGAATCCAGGTAAAGTTTTCTTACACTAAATGAAAGAGGATGTTGTCTTATATTGAAGCCAGTTAATGTGATTTAAAAAAAGTTACTCAGGATAAAACAAGGTAAGGCGTTCATTGACGGCTGGAGAGAAATTTTCGACAGCAAAGTCCCGTTTCAAGCACACAGCTCCAAAGGGTTTCAGTCCGTCCGAAACGGACTGTGTCCGGGTAAAGCCCGCTCTAAACGATGATGATAAATAATAGTATATACTTATCAAAACAATGAACAAAATTCATATTCACAATGATCACATACATAACATCACAAAGAGAAAGGGTGCGTTAATAAAGTTTAGGAATAAAGTAAATATAGATTTTCACGTAAGTAGTGAATGTTGTATATGCCAAGGTTACTTATACATATAGGTGGCGCAGTGGGTAGAGCTGCCTCGCAGTAAGAAGACCTGGGTTCTCCACTCCTTGCGTGGAGTTTGCATGTTCTCCCCGTGTCTGCATGGGTTTCCTCCCACAGTCAAAAGACATGCAGGTTAGGTGTTAGCGATTCTAAATTGTCCGTAGTGTGTGCTTGGTGTGTGTGTGTGCGCACCCTGCGATGGACTGGCACCCTGCCCGGGGTTTGTTTCCTGCCTTGTGCCCTGTGTTGGCTGGGATTGGCTCCAGCAGAACCCTGTAGTTAGGATATAGCAGGGTGGATGATGGATGGATATACAGTATATATATATATATATATATATATATATATATAGTTATTAATGTCACTACTTGCACTGTTTTGTCTTTTCTTTTTTAATCTTTAATAGTTAGTATTATGAAAAAATTTGTGTCAAATCTTATTCATCCATACTCACCAGGTGGTTGGATTAAAAAATGTATGATATATTGACTGATTCTTCCTCTTCCTCTTCTTTTGGCTGCTCCCATTAGGGGTTGCCACAGCAGATCATCTTCTTCCATATCCTCCTGTCCTCTTTCTCTTGCTCTGTCACACCCATCACCTGCATGTCCTCTCTCACCAAATCCATAAATCTTCTCTTAGGCCTTCCTCTTTTCCTCTTCCCTGGCAGCTCTATCCTTAGCATCTTTCTCCCAATATACCCAGCATCTCTCCTCTGCACATGTCCAAACCAATGCAATCTCTCCTCTCTGACTTTGTCTCCCAACCGTCCATCTTGAGCTGACCCTCTCATGTACTCATTTCTAATCCTATCCATCCTCGTCACATCCAGTGCAAATCTTAGCATCTTTAACTCTGCCACCTCCAGCTCTGTCTCCTGCTTTCTGGTCAGTGCCACCGTCTCCAACCCATATAACATAGCTGGTCTCACTACCATCCTGTAGACCTTCCCTTTCACTCGTGCTAATAACCGTCTGTCACAAATCACTCCTGACACTCTTCTCCACCCATTCCACCCTGCCTGCACTCTCTTTATCACCTCTCTTCCACAATAACCCATTAATCTCTGTACTGTTGATCCCAAGTATTTAAACTCATCCACCTTCACCAACTCTACTCCCTGCATCCTCACCATTCCACTGACCTCCCTCTCATTTACACACATGTATTCTGTCTTGTTCCTACTGACCTTCATTCCTCTCATTCTCCAGAGCATATCTCCACCTCTCCAGGGTCTCCTCAACCTGCTCCCTACTATTGCTACAAATCACAATGTCATCAGCAAACATCATAGTCCACTGGAACTCCTGTCTAATCTCATCTGCCAACCTGTCCATCACCATTGCAAATAAGAAAGGACTCAGAGCCGATCCCTTTTGTAATCCCACCTCCACCTTGAATGCATCCGTCACTCCTACTGCAGACCTCACCCCTGTTGGCATCCGGATAAGTTGCCTCCCACATTTAGCCCCTCACATTTTGCCCCAACACATTTTGTTCCCGGTAATGAAAAATTTAATAAACCTTACCCAACATTGAAAATAAAAACGTTCACTCAGGTAGTGTTCTTATACGACTCACAGATCAATGTGTTCCACTGAAAATAGTATGCGTGATTACCTTCATAAAAGGTGAGTATTGTACTTAAAATTTAATCCGTGTTATGTGATATAGTATTATAAGATTGTACTGGATTTCACGCATTTTTTTGCCAGCACTATGGCCATTGCCTTTATGGTTTTCGTAGCCTGATTATCGGTGGTGCATGACTGTGTTGAAGAACCATATATCAAAACTGTTGCGTCACCACTCACCGCATCGTGTATTACTTTCTCACTGAAAGCATTATTTCTGCATCGTGACTAAACCTAAAATCAACTTTATAAAATTTCACTATGGCAGAAAGAATTTCGTCAATTAGAGGCAAAAGAAAATTGATAGATGATGATAACCACATTTACGTGTTTTCAAAGAAAACAGTCGATGAACAACATGGAATCTGCAAAGGACGTGTTTAGACAGTCGGTTTGGAAGGCCCAGTTGTGAAAGTGCTAACTAAGTATAATCATCCAGCTCAAGCTGCAAGACCGGAAACACTGCGATTGGTTGACCAAATCCGGCAACATGAAAAAACCACAAGAAATTGCTGTATCTGTTGTTGCAGAGGCACATGCCAATGTCACATACAACTTTGAGTTCTAATCAATAATTTTATAAATGGAAATAATTTTTTGTGAACATTAAAATTACAAAGATATTAATTTAGTACATAAATTATATTTGTTATTATAATTGTATTTCACGTATGTTTTTTCGCAACGGCATGTGATACTAATTTTTGTAAAATCATTTGGATTCGTTTAATCGAAATACAAATTTATTGATGTTTACAGAGGATTTCATTTAAGTAATGCACTATTGCTAACTTTTTTATCATTTTGCTACAAAAATGTTTAAATTAGGAAAGATATTTTTGAACGCTGAGAACGATTATTCACTTTATTTTTTCTAGAAACTTCCAACACTAAACACGTCTGGGTGTGGGTATTAGAAGTTACTGGGGTGAGGGAGAAATATCATGGAGGTGAAATGTAGTGGGGGTGAAACGTGCTGGGGGTGAAATGTGAGGGGAAAAATGTTAGGGGCAAAATGTGAGAGGCGAAATTTCCATAAATCACCACTGTCACACATCCCTCTACATATCCTGTACAACTCTTACGTACTTCTCTGCCACTCCCGACTTCCTCATACAATACCACAGCTCCTCTCAAGGCACCCTGTCATATGCTTTCTCCAGGTCCACAAATACTCAATGCAACTCCTTCTGGTCTTCTCTAAACTTCTCCATCAACAATCCTCAGAGCAAACATTGCATCTGTGGTGCTCTTTCTTGGCATGAAACCATACTGCTGCTCACTAATCATCACCTCACTTCTTAATCTAGCTTCCACTACTCTTTCTCATTACTTCATGCTGTGGCTCATCAATTTTATCCCCCTGTAGTTACTACAGCTCTGCACATCCCCTTATTCTTAAATATCGGCACCATTACACTTCTTCTCCACTCTTCAGGCATCCTCTCACTTTCTAAGATTCCATTAAACAATCTGGTTAAAAACTCCTCTGCCATCTCTCCTAAACACCTCCATGCTTAAACAGGTATGTCATCTGGACCAACGGCTTTTCCATTCTTCATCCTCTTCATAACTGTCCTTACTTCCTCCTTGCTAATCCGTTGCACTTCCTGATTCACTATCTCCACATCATCCATTCTTCTCTGTCTCTTATTCTCTTCATTCATCAGCCTCTCAAAGTACTCTTTCCATCTGCTCAACACAGTGTCCTCGCTTGTGAGTACATTTCTTTATCCTTTATCACCCTAACCTGCTGCACATCTTTCCCAGCTCGGTCCCTCTGTCTAGCTAATCGGTACAGGTCCTTTTCTCCCACCTTAGTGTCCAACCTCTCATATAACAACAACAACATTTATTTATATAGCACATTTTCATACAAGGTGGCACGGTGGCACAGTGGGTAGCGCTGCTGCCTCACAGTTGGGAGACCTGGGGACCTGGGTTCGCTTCCCGGGTCCTCCCTGCGTGGAGTTTGCATGTTCTCCCCGTGTCTGCGTGTGTTTCCTCCGGGCGCTCCGGTTTCCTCCCAAAGACATGCAGGTTAGGTGGATTGGTGATTCTAAATTGGCCCTGGTGTGTTTGTGTGTGTGTCCTGCGGTGGGTTGGCACCCTGCCTGAGATTGTGCCCTGTGTTGGCTGGGATTGGCTCCAGCAGACCCCCGTGACCCTGTGTTCGGATTCAGCGGGTTGGAAAATGGATGGATGGATGGATTTTCATACAAATAATGTAGCTCAAAGTGCATACAACTCATCATACTCCTTTTCTTTAGCCTTCTCCACCTCTCTCTTCAACTTGCGCATTATCTCCTTGTACTCTTGTCTGCTTTCTGCATCTCTCAGACTATCCCACTTCTTCTTCATTGTCATCTTCCTCTGTTTACTCTCCCGTATTTCTTCATTCCACCACAAGGTTTCCTTTTCCTCCTTCCTCTGTCCAGATGTCATGCCAAGCATCCTTCTTGCTGTCACCCTTACTACATCTGCTGTAGTTGCCCAGCTGGTCTGGTAACACTTCACTGCCACCCAGTGCCTGTCTCATCTCCTCCATAAACTCAACCTTGCAGTCTTCCTTTTTCAACTTCCACCATTTGATACTTGGCTTTGTCCTCAGTTTCTTCCTCTTCTTGATCTCCAATGTCATCCTACAGACCACCATCCTATACTGCTTAACTCCACTTTCCCCTGCCACCACTTTGCAGTCTTCAGTCTCCTTCAGATCAGCTCTTCTGCATAGGATGTAATCTACAGCACCTGTGTGTATCTTCCTCCACTCTTGTACGTCACCTTATGTTCCTCCCTCTTCTTAAAATACATATTCACCACAGCCATGTCCATCCTTTTGGCAAAATCTACTGTCATCTGACCTTCTTCATTCCTCTCCTTGACACCATACCTACCCATCACCTCTTCGTCTCCTCTGTTTCCTTCACCAACATGTCTATTGAAATCCGATCTAATCACCACTTTCTGTCCCTTGGGTACACTGTCCATCACTTCATCCAACTCACTCCAGAATCTCCTTTCTCATCAATTGTACACATTATTGTGCACTAACAACATTCATCATCATATCTCCAGTTTTCAGATTCATAATCTTTACTCTGTCTGACACTCTTTTCACCTCCAAAACATTCTTGACATACTGCTCCTTTAGAATAATCCCTACCCCATTTCTCCTCCTATCCACACCATGATAGAACAATTTGGATCCACCTCCGATCCACCTGGCCTTACTCCCCTTCCATTTAGTCTCTTGCACGCATAATATATCAACCTTCCTTCTTTCCATCATATCGGTTAACTCTGTCCCCTTACCAGTCATACTGCCAACATTCAAAGTTCCTACCCTCAGTTCCACTCTCTTTACCTTCCTCCCCTCTACTCTCCTGTTGTCTGCATATTGATCTGGCAAAATTTTACACCGGATGCCCTTCCTGACATAACCCTCCCCATTTATCCAGGATTGGGACTGGCACGAAGAAACACACTGGTTCATGAATCCCCTGTGGCTGGGTTGTGTTTAGCTTCTATAAACTTTGCTAATAATAGTGGAGCTAACTTATTTGAGAATATTTTATAAAATTCTGCTGGGTAGCCACTAGGGCCAGTTGCTTTCCCACTTTGAAGTGAGTTTATAGCATCTAGTAATTCTTAAAGTGTCAGTGGTTTATCCAATTACGCAGCATTAAGATTATCTAGCTGTGGTATCTCTAATGAATCAAGTAAATCATTAAATTGTGTCTTATCTTCTTTAAACTGAGTAGAATATAAGGACTTATAATATCTCTAAATATGTGAGCGATATATTTATGGTTAATAAGTTTATCTCCATCTATGTTGTTAACTTCCTGCTTGTAGATTTGTTGGGCTAAGATCTTATTGGCCTTTTCTCTGTGTTCATAATGATGATGTTACAATTTAAAGATAAGCTGTTCGGTTTCTTTAGTAGACAAGAGCCTAAATTGTGATTGCAAAACCTGTCTTTTCCTGTAGAGTGCCTCATTTGGAGACCTGGCGTATTCTAGATCTATTCTGGTAATTTTGCTGATTAAATCAGATGCCTTCTTGGTTTTCAGTTTATTTTTGTGAGAAAGATATGAAATAATCTGTCTTCTTAAAAATGCCTTCAGAGTTTCTCAGAGTATACACGCTGAGACCTCTGAGGATGCATTTGTCTCAAAAAAATAATCAGTTTGCTTGGATATGAATTACGTAAAGTTCTCATCAGCTAATGACGAGGTTAAGACGTCATCTACAAGATGACTGTGTAGGATGCAGTAATTTAAGCTCCATGATCAGAGGAGCATGGTCAGAGATAGCAATAGTGTCATTTCATAGTGGGCAAAAAATAATTATTTATGAGGAAATAATCAATTCTTGAATAACAATGATACATGAGTGAGAAGAAGGAGTATGCTCTTAGGTCAGGTTTTAAGAGCCTCCATGAGTAAGATAAGTTATTATCTGTTACAAACTGTGTAATTATCTTTTGCACTATTAGATGTTATCACCATTGTATCTGAGGATGTGTCCAGGGGCCTTATATATTAATGGTGTGTACACACAAAAATGTTGCATATGCCCATTTCCATGCTAACATCGCAAAGTATGAAAACTAAACTTGGCATAAAGCGACGCACATTCTCATACTAGCTCAGTCCATTGTGTACACAAGTTTTCGGCTCGGTTTTGCAAACTGGCAGCACCTAGCATCAAAGCAGTGCTACTGTTCCTGTGTGGTTTCCCTTTATTTTTTAGATTCACATCCCTGATGCAGCTTTATTAAATACACTGAAATTAACCGGATATCGTTTCTTACTATCGCTTTTAAGTACAATTTCCTCACTGTAAACTTGAACTACAGTTGTAATATTGAACAACCTGAGCCACTTATGCTTTCATATTGTATATTTTTCATTGTTTTTTATCATATTGTTATTATTATTGTTATTGTTGTAGTTTTTTATCATTTTATAGGAAAATAAGTTTATGGATATTTGCATATTGAATCTCATTGTACCATACAAAAACAATGAAGAAATTCAATTCAATTCATAATGTATTCACAGATGATGACGACTGGCTTCTAAGTCGATTTAGTAGATATCCAAGCGCTGTCTTCTTGGAGCTCTTGATATCATTTTTAAGATGAAATGCAGTAACGTATTTTTATTACATTATATAGATACATTTTTAATTTAATTTAAATAAGGTATACTGTTAATAATTAAACATGTTGATATGGTGGACAGTGGTAGCAATGAACTGGCGCCTCATTCAGGGATTGTTCCTACCTTGTGCTGTATGCTTGCCAGGACTGGCGTGACCCTGGATGGATAGATGGATGGAAACTCTACTAAATTAAACATTTATTTTAAGATTAATTTTACGACATTCTACTTTAATGACAAAATAAAGTATGAGACTGAAGTGGACATTTGACCTTTTTTTCACTGTCTCTATTTTTTTCTTTTCCCTGTACCCTAATATACTTCTGTATGACACTAGACGGTGGGCAATGACTCACCTTTTTATGGCGACTTTGATATCTGACCATTTCTTTTTTATTTTGGGCACTGTGTGACTTTCTGAACTTGAACTTTTGAGTTTCTCCACACTCTGTATCACGCGATCAATGTTTATACCACTGCTTAAGCCAACAAGTAGTACTTTTTCTTTGTCTCAAATTCGCATTCGCTTAAATTCTTTGTTTTCACATGCTTTTTCCATTGTCTTTTAACCAAACACTGAATGAAAAGGGCTGATTATATTGATTTGCATATTAAAATATGCAAAATTCTTTGAGGAGTTGGGGTGGGGCGGCAGGCACGTGCACGAGCATTACTTTTTACGCTGACTGGAAAAAGAAGAGCAGAAGAATGTGGAAGTTGGCTTACGCACAGTTTTGTGCATGTGAATTTCCACTTTTGTCCGTACACCATGTTTTAGTCTGAATTCTACACACGATGTTATGCATGAGGCCCCAGTTGTTTTAGAGAATAGTTCATCTATGAATTTCACTGGATTGGGACTTTCCAGTTTTTTAGAAAGACCTTAAATTCTTATGTTGTTCCTTCTATATCAATCTGCCAGTACTGACAGTTAGTCCGCGAGCACTTTGGATACTGATTTTGCAGCCGTTGCTTTTTCTTCTGAGGCAGAAACTGATTATTCAACTATTTCAATGCAATTAGACAAGATTAGTTGCATTGAAAATAGGTCAAACAATCCTAACATGTAAAATTTTAACAGGCCACAAGAAAGGCAATGTAGTACATATTCTGCGGATAACATTAGACACCAAAGGAGATCTTGATATGCCGTTCGTATTAAAACATTTACAGTTTCCCATTAGAACAGATTTTGCTATGACAATTAACAAATCACAGAGACAAACGTTCAAAAAAGTCAATTTATTTATTAGAGAGAAAGAAACGATACTCACTCATGGGCAGTTATACATTGAGTTGTCACGATGTAAGTCCAAACACAGAATCAAAATTCAATGTGATATTGAAGAAAAGTTCATTCCAAATATTGTTTATACTGATGTTTTACAGTAAAAGTGTAAGTTTAAAAAGTATTTGTGTGTTAATTTCAAAGCCAAACAGAACAAAAACGTATAACACAACAAATACCTTTAATGCAACATGAAACATAATTTTCTTTCAATTTATTACGTTTCACTATTTTTTACTATGGTCAATTACTCGCTGTAATGTAAAATAGTTAGTTCTATTATGTATATGTAATAATTCCCAAGAAAATAACAATCTGTTTAAATTGTACATCCGCTTCCCCATACACGAGCGGCAGAGCCTCAAAGTGGCTAGTGCATAGCGCCCGCCCATGAGTTGGTGAGTGAAGGAAGCAGGGGGCAGAGCCCCCTAGTCTTGAAAATGTCCACGATTAATACACTTAGAGATCTGAACATAGATAATGTCTTTGCATCCTACGAACAATTCCTCTACTACCTGCAAGGTAGAAACTTTGTTAAACAGAACCTGCTCAATCTTCCTCACCTTCCATCTTGTTCTATTCCAGAAGAATTATTGATCTGTCTTGAAGACTCAGATAGCATTTCTACAATTTATAAAAATATTTTAAAGTCTCTTCCTTTCAAAGACCCCAGAGTACATCAGGGAAAGGATCTGTCATTCAATATTTCAAAAAAGGAGTGGAAGGCAGCCATGCACAGAATTCGGCTGAAATACTAGAGACTTATTTTTGTTTAGTTTAGAGAGTTTTTACCCAGATGAATATCCTGAAAAAGACTCCGGTTTGTTTTCTGAATTCAGTGTATCACAAATGCTCCAAAAATACATAAACAACAAGAACATAACTCAGAATTATACATGAAAACAAACAGCACCATCTACTGGCATGAACTAATACCAGGTAATATATCACATTCCTCCTCGTGGGCATAAACTGCCTCTGAATGTACTGGTGTGAGTGCTATTGGTCCTGTACTGGTTGTCAGAAGAAAGGATGGAGTAAAGTGACTGTGATGGACAGCTGACATATTTCATAATAGTGTTAGCTTTTCTTCAGCAGTGTGTTAATATATGTTCTGAATGTGAGGGAAATACATGCCAGTAATAGTCTGCACTGATTTCACCTTCCTCTACAATGCTTTACAGTCCTGAGCTGAGTAGGTGTTGTACCAAGATGTTATACAACCAGTTAGGTCAGTTTCCACTGAGAACCTATACCTGAAAGTCAGTGAGCATAGGTGCAATCATCTGAACCTTCCTCAGATTCTGGGGACAGAAATGTATTCATGAAACTCTATTTGTCACATCTTTGAACAACTAAGCACCCCTAAATAAACTCAAAACTGTTGGGAGTTTTTATGCTAAGCACACAGAATATACAGGTAAAACCAGTATGTTAATGTTCACATATATATTCATTTTGTGCTTTCAAAGTTTTATTTTTTTCTTGAATGGCAAGGTGGTGAAATGGTCTGTGCTGATAAATCACAGGTCACCAGTAATGGGCTTGAATCCCACCCTGGTTACTGCTTTTATATAACTAGCACATTCTGCCCATGTGTTTGTTTTTCCTTAAGGAACTCTAAGTTCTTCACAACACCAAAAAGATGTGTGCATGTCAGATGAATTGGAAACCTCTAAAGTGGCCATGTCCAAATGAGTGTGGCTGTGTATGTGCCTTGGGGTAGAATGAGGCCTGGCTGGTTGCTCCCTTACACCACATATTGCCAGGATACTTTACTTCAACTCTCAACTGGATTAATTGGGCTTGACAATAGATGGAATCATGGATATTTTTCCATATATGTACAGTATGTTAATTAAATATAAAATAAATGTGTACATTTTATTTATCGGTGACATAATTGCATGGCGACTAGTGTCACTGCTTCTCAGCTCTACAACCTTGGACTCAGTTCCAAAGACAGTCAATATTCATGCAAGGTTTGCATAGTCTCCCTCTATATTTGTGGGTTTTTTTCCTCTCAAGTACCCCAGCTTTCCTCTAATATTAAGCAAAGGTATCCATGTTAGGTTAATTAGTGAATCTAAATTGTTCCATTGTAACTAGATGGTTGTGGATGTATAACCCAGGGTGGCCTGGCATCCTATCCAAGGCTGGTTCTTGTCTTGCCCAGGGCTACCAGGCTATATGCAAACTGTTGGCAACCATGAGCTGCATTAGCAAATGAGAAAAATTTGGAAGACAGTGGAATATTAAGCAATGCAGCTGAAAAATATGAAGCTTTGTATAAATTTAAAATCTACTAACAGTGAAAACAATAGCAAATTAACCCTAATGTAATTTTAATGACATAATGTATTATTATAATTTAGTGCATTATTAGAAGTAAAGGTGCACAAGTTCCCCCTAATTTTCTCTTATAAAATAGGGACAGCTATATCAGTCTCATATTAGTGAGATAAAACAAATTTAACACACACAATGAAATAAGAAACATTTATTTTATTTTTTATTGATTTTATTGTAATCATTCCATACAAATAGATAAATTTTTACAAAAAAAAGGGATTGAAAACAAATAAGAAACATTTAATCCATGCATAGAAAAGCAGACACACAGGAGCAGCATCTTTGGTTCTCTTCTCAATGGTCTTAATGCAAAGGTTCAATGTGCTGTTCACATTTCACTGATGAAACAAAATCAAAATATTAATAGAACACATTCTGTTGAAAAGTAAAAAGTGATACAGTCAATATAGCAACCATGGTATTCATTTTATCAATAGCATTGAAATCTGTTGTATTGTCAATTAAAACATTCAATAAATTCATTTAATGTGTTGAACAGATAAATCACATTAGATATCTGAAAAGATAAATAATACAAAGAAACTGCTGTTAACTCCACAGACTTTGGAAATCTAATTGCCTTCCATTAATAATACTTAGCAAACTATAGTTCCATTTTCTAGTTTTAAAATATACAATTTCTTTTCTGAAATATTTGTCCGAGCCACAGTGGTAGTGAATCAGTGGGTTGTTTTTTTCAGATCAAAATGGAATAAATCTGACATAATATGATAACCCCATGCTGATGGTATAAATTCAGCCTTTGTTTTTCTGCTAAGGGGATGGAAATTAAGAATTCTTTTAACCAAATTCAGATTAATGTAGATTATCAGGATTGTTGTATTTCTCATGTTATATAGCATGTTAGAGGACTACGACTCTGTGTCAGTGAAATTTTCAAGGTGGAAGGTGGTACTGTAAAGTATTTCTTTATCTCACATATCATCCCAGATCCTGTGCTACTTAACTTTACAGACACTATTTTTGACACAGTACAACAAAACAGTTTTATCAGCATTAGTACCTTCATCATTCTAGAATCCAATGCACACTTGCCTCTCCATATTGAATCCTTAAGTTAAAAAACTGTCTTGCATAAATACTCTCCACACAACAATGGAAACCTTGAGTGTATGTGCTCCTTGGTAGTTATTTCTGTATGAACATCTGTACGTGGAAAATACACTAAACTTCAAAGGCAGATGTACAGAACTTACATGTGCTCATTAATGCAAATAGTCTGCGCCACCAGACAGCCAATTGTGTGACTGCATCTCAATAAATCCAAGTATGCTGACTGAATCAAAAGGTTTACTTGTTATTAAACTACACTTTAGAACTGGAAAACTGTGATATGGCTGTTGGTTTATAATACGGTTGTTACAGTACCTCAGAAAAGAGCTTCCCTAATGGAATTTTCATAAACTAACCTCTCATGTTTACAGAAAATGGTGTAATAGATGAAAATACTTAATGATAAGAAGTTAAAGAATGCAGCTTACTTATCTTGAAAGACTAATAATAGGATGCTTGAGAAACATTTCAACTAAATGATACGCTGTGCAAGTTGGGCTAAGTTGTGGAAAATTATATAAATATACAAAGTTAGATACATTTCACTTTGTTTTCATTAAATCTGTTACCATCCTGATTCTGGAAAGATCTAAACTTATATATTTTCATTGATTTACATACCTGTTCATTTGTCTTAATTCTTCTGTGTTTCTTGCTATCTCTGTGTCCCTTGCAGATGCTAATAAAAATAAATATATGTTTTTCAATCTATATATCAAAACATTTGCAAAGCAAATTAAAAACATAAAACAAGTCACAATCTAGAATTCTCTAATTATACTGTAAATCGAGTAGATATACAACTGAATTATGACACTTATGAACACCAAAGTAATCAGGTGACATAAACTCAAGACAGAATCCAGCAGGAAAATCTTCAGACAATGGGTTATTGAAATCTGAGAAAAACTACAAAGTCATGCAGTACCGAGCCATCTCTCTTCCTAGCATCTGGAAGAACCAGGCACCCCTTTCACCTAATCGATTGTCGGCACTATAATGTCATTTATACTGGTGACCATGACTATTATCCTTCTAGAGTAACCAGCACACTTACCCAGAACATGTAGTTTAGTGAATTAAGAAACAGGAACCACATGACTGGACACTCGTTTAGGTGGTGACTCATTCTCAATGTAACCTTCATAATCATGATACTATTCTGTGAGAAAATGCAAAATGACTTGCTCTTCCTGAAATACTCGTGCTCTCATATATGGTTTCTATTACCATGAGAATGTTAAAGACCACTTAATTCTTACTTTTCACCATTACCACTCTGAATAGAAAAGACATAACCCATACCTGCTTTAAATACCATTTTTGGCACATTTCTTAGTAAAATTAAGAGGAAAAGACATGTCTACTTAACAAATTCACCCACAGTAATGTAATATGAGTTAATAGTAGACATCTTAAATTAATGTTCTACCATTCAAGCCTGCCTGCTTTAATCTGGCTCCATGTATAAGCTTTTCAGAATGGTAGGGTTTCTTGGGAGACTAGATGAAAGACGGAATATGATTTGCTTTAGAAAATCTTGAATTTTTTTGGAATATTACTTCAAAAGTCTTAAAATGTTTTCAATATATGGAGCTTTGTAGATTTACAGTATATCTGCTAAGCAGCATTGATAAATATTCTTGAAAGTAAATGCAAATGTTGTAGGTGACTAACATAGAGTAGACATGTTTCTAAACCATACAGTAAGTCAGAATGTTTGAACCAATCAATAAATCTAATGTTTTATCTAAGTTCTCTATGCACAGTCATATGCATTACTTAATTATTATGGAACATTGTTCTTGGTGGCTATATATGTTGTGGTTATACTTATTAGTAACAATTTTATATGAAAACTGGATATCTCCTAATTATATCACTTACGGATATTGCAATAACAAAATAAAGCAACAGTCGTAATTGTATTATAAGAAATTGCATTGTCACTTTAAAGTACAGTACTTAAGGGCCACATTCATATCAGGTATTGGTTTCCTTTAGTAAAACTGACTATACTCCATGTCACTATGAGTTTACATTGTTTCTGATGGATTTATCCCAATGGCGGTGGAACTACACAAGTAATTCTCCAGACAGTTTAATGAAATTTTCTGCAAGCTGGTAACTGTTGGGTCAACAGACCCTAGGAGGATATAATGGGGTTTGTTGGGAAAAATGTTAAGAATAATCAAAAAACCAGTAAGGCTCTGATGACTTAAAGACAATTGATAAGAGACAAGCAAGAAGTCATCAGCCTGGAACACAGGCAACAACTGAACAAAAGAATCAAAAAATGGGAAATCGTGAGACATAAACCGAAAAACAAAACACAAGTCACGAAAACAAAAGAACCAATCACCACTTAACTATCCAAGTTTAGAACTAAATTCATCACTAACTAAAGAACAAAGATTTTTATATGCTGAGGGATACCACACATTGCCAGTGTGTCCATATTTAACCTGGAGGTAACTGGCTTGACCCTCAGCTTAAAAAAGAACAAAGTATCACAGATCCTAACCATTATTAAGGAATTCTTTTTCTAACTATGTTTAGCCGAAAGAGATTTGTTGTTGTTTTAAGTTATCTGAAGCATGGATACTGAATACTATAATGGCAACTTGATGAAATCTTAGGCTGCACACACGTGATCCAATGCACTAAAGCCATGTGACCACCAATAGCTATCACTACTAAAAACAGTATGGCCAAAGTCATGAAAAACAACTACAAACCAGCAGCGACCATGACAAGAATGTTAACCAAAATGGGGCTGAAGTGATGTCAAAAACATATCATTAAAATTAAACAATATCAAGAAAAAATTCAAAACTGAACCAAAAAACGGACAAACACTTGCAATGTGTTTGTAAAATTAATATAAAACATATGGGGCACGTTTTTATTTTGGATTGGTGAGAACTTTGTACCTGTTGCTGTTAGAGGTGCCATTACTATGGTGTGCACAGCCACACTGAATTCACCTCTTCCTTTAAGGTTTAAGGTGTTGTGTTAAAAAATTCACACTCAAAGGTGTTTAATCATTATAGACGGTGAGCAGTGAAGTCTGATTTTACTGCCTTTATTCACAAGCTGCTGTTTACTAAATAAATACATATATATGTACCAGTAACAGCACAGAATACACTTGAATTGAGTATTCCTAGTTTTCATCCTCTTTCTCTGTACATTTAGCATTCGTTTGCTCAGAGGTTGATGTGCTTGCTGCTTCCTGAGCAGCTCTTCTTTTCTCTGCCTTAGTGGCCCGCTTCTTCTCTTCTTTCATCGGCATTTTTTCACGTTAAAACTGATTAAGTCAGTCATTAAGATGTTTGTGTTGCAATTACTTAGTACATTTTCTTTAATTTTTCACTTAAGCTGGCACTTAAGTCTTCAATCTGCCTCAAGAATGATTTAAGATATGAAGAGGTAGGGGAAGTGACAGCAAAGGTGTTAGGAATGAGAACAAGGCCGCCCTCCTGGCTTCCTGAGTTGATTCTACAATAAAATAAAATAAAAATAAAAAGAGGAATTACCTTGGAGGTCAATCATCACCCTGAAAGTGGACAGTAGACGTCACGTAGTATATGTGTACCAAATTTCAGGTCAATCGGTCAAACAATTTGCTAGCTACAGGTGATTTAAAATCCTGGACAGACAAATGGACAGCCATGGTAGCGTATTATATATAAAGATTGCCGGGGTGGCAAGCTGCATGGAACATGAGATGTGGAATGAAGAAAGGAAAGTTAGGTGAAACTCAAAGAAGATGTGTCAACAAGTGGTCTCCTTAGGTACGCACAGTAGTTCCTATTCTTCTTTCTCCTCACAAAGCTATATAAAATACCTATAAATTCAGGTTGGTTTGGATTGCTAAATGCTCTTATATACACAAACTTCAAAGAACAGGGGGGGCTTTGGGGGAGTGTCATGGTGGTAAAATACACTGGGGTGTTAATCTTAAAGTGAACTGGGGTGTTAATCTTAAGGTGCAAAAGAAGACCAAACTAATAAGGGACTTAGTTAAGTTTCACAAATCCCTCTGTAATATAAAGTGTATTTGGATTTTTTGCTGAAAAATAACCTTTGACCACATTTGAACCACAGACAGAGAAAGTGATGTTGATTAATATGGGCTTTCACCAATAAATGAAACATATTTCTTCATAATTATGGTGTCCTGGCTGGATCATGAAACAAACAGATCTCTCACACCATACACATATATTGTATTTTACCTCTTAAATAATTAAGTGTGACAGCTTTGAACATTTACAGGCTAGAAAATAATAAAGTAATCTTTACACCTATTAAACACCTTGGTGAAAAATATTACAATTATTTTACACACCTCCTCGTTTTTTCCTTCTAATGAGAACTCCGCTACTGATCACTATAGCAATTAGTATTACTGCAGCAATGGCCACTGTGATTTCCATGACAGGTCCCGTTTCTACAACAAAGCATAAAACACAACTCACTATACGTTACAAGATAAAGCAATATCTTCCATTAGGTGACTCCCATTTAATGTAAATTAGACCATTCTTTAACATGACAGGCCTTTCGTAACTGTGTTTTCTCCAACCACAGGTCTATTTATGCGATTTTCATAAATGATTTTGTCAGAATTTTAAATCATGCATAAGCTGGCCATAAGTACTGAATTGTTATTTCATCCATCCATCGTCCAACCTCCTGAATCCGAACACAGGGTCACAGGGGTCTGCTGGAGCCAATCCCAGCCAACACAGGGCACAAGGCAGGAACCAGTCCCATGTAGGGTGCTAATCCACCACAGGACACACACAAACACACCCACACACCAAGCACACACTAGGGCCAATTTAGAATCGCCAATCCACCTAACCTGCATGTCTTTGGACTGTGGGAGGAAACCCATGCAGACACTGGGAGAACATGCAAACTCCACGGAGGGAGGACCTGGGAAGCGAACCCAGGTCCCCAGGTCTCTCAACTGCGAGGCAGCAGCGCTACCCACTGCGCCACCGTGCCGCCCTGTTATTACATGATTTCTTTAAAAAATGTGCTGTAGCTGTGTCCATATCATTTTGAAATATGTTGAAGTAAACAACTGTTTATGTATCACCTTTGTATTTCCAAGCCACAGTTAGTTTCTTGGTGAGACTGGTGTGGTCCACATGACACGAGTAGCTGTGTCTTCCAAGGTCCATACGATTTACAATGATTGTTTTCCTAACCTGGTAAGTTTTATCATTGTTTGGCAGAATATCGCCACCTTCCGAAGGTAAATCATCCAGTTCATTTCTAACCCAGATCACCTCAATGTCTCGAGGGAAGAATCCAGTTACATGACACACAACTTTAATCTCAGAAGTTGTTTGATTTATTTTCTCAAATACTGAAATCTTGGGTTGAGCTGTAGGAAGAAATAACAGCTGTAAAGGATATGCAATTCTTTAGTCCTTAACATAAATAAAAATTGAAATGATTAATGATTACTTAGCCCAAATGAACATGAAGCAAGATAAAAAGGAACTGTGATGGAGTGTTCAGAGTAATGCTGTTAAAAGGAGCAACCGGTGTGGTTGACACACCATAATAATAAGTTCTGTAAATTCCTAATTTGTGCTACTATGCCTTGACATATCCATCCTCCTTGTGCTTTGTTATCATATTTTCAGAAAATAACAACATCTAGGTTGCCTTTAAACAATGTTAAATACATCTCAAACACACATCAGATGATTAAGAATCAAAACGGTGCCTGTATTCTACAACTTAATCTGCATCCTCCCTACAAATGCTGATGGCCTCTAAAGTACACTGTCACACATTTACTGTAATTCTTTGCTTTTCAGAACAACTGTGAAAAAACATAGTGATTATGTCCACAGAATTGAATCTGATTTGTTTGAGACATTTTCCAAATTGATCAAACCTGTTTGTGTTCCCCAGTGCAGAAAACACACTTTCCAAAGTCCAATGATGTTAAATTGAAAATCATTTTTTAAAGTCACTGCTCTTTCTGAATTCTTGTTACTTCCTGTGCATGTGTGTGATATATTTAACATAATTCATTTGCCACAATTTATATTCCTGCTTCAAGATACTACCTTTCCAGTAGATGATCATTAATCAGGTCGTCTAATCGGAGCACAACTAGCAACCTATCCCACACACTTATCTACATCTATATATATTGTACATATACAGTATATATAAATTTATATATATCAGACAGTATATATTCAGTAATTGTTTCCTAACTGAAAACACCCAAATTTGTATTACAAGAAGAACAGGGTACATTACATTCTATGGCAGTTTTAGGACAGAGGAAAAATGGGAAATATTTATAAAGCTGACTGCACTCTTTCAAAGACAAAGAACAAGTCTGAGAGATTGGGGAAGCCAACAGGAACGAACAAACTAAAAGACCAGACCACACACTACCCACCAGATAGATAGATAGATAGATAGATAGATAGATAGATAGATAGATAGATAGATAGATAGATAGATAGATAGATAGATAGATAGATAGATAGATAGATAGATAGATAGATACTTTATTAATCCCAAAGGGAAATTCACAAGTAGTCAGAATACTGAATGTGTTCTTACACACACACGGATGTGGATGGAAAAACAAGATGAATAGAAGTCTGTCCACAAGAATAATTAGGAGGGGAAAGTTAATGAGGACAAATTTAATTTGGCTGTAAGAAGCAGCAGTACAGTGAAACAACAGCTAGACAGGAGTTGCCAGTAAAGAAAACTAAAATGTTGTGGTCAGGCCAAAAGTAGATTTTTGCCTAGAATGTCAAACAGGGCAGATGCCAGGAATCCATGTGGTAAAACAGTAGCAGTAGTCAAATATTTAACAGCAATACTGTACTAGAAAGGCTCATACAGCACACAGATAATGATGAATTTAAAAAGGTCTGGAGTTTTAAATATACTGTCACATATAAAGAAAATTCCAGTCTGCTATTCATGCTGTTTAAATGGTGAGTTTTGCAATGGTCATCCTGTTCACATTATGTTTTATCATTTAGTTAAATTTGCTTTACAAAGTAAGTATTAAATGTGTACCATACAACCTTTTCTCTCCAGTGTTTTATTCCCATAACGCAAGAATTCCTTTAACCACAGGGTGCAAACCTCTCTGAGCATGACAACGGAATGGGAGTTGCGCTTTAGCGAAGTAATGCAGTCATCTTCCATATACTCTGCTTCTTTCAGTAACACAGTGCAGGTTAACTTGTCCAGATTCGCATCAACTAAAGCCACTCCATTAAATCCAAAATGAATAAAAAAATCGCCATTCTGGTCTTCTTGGTCTATCTCACAGCCTAAAATCATCTGCCCAATCTGAATTTCTGCTGAGACATTAAATTTAATTTAATGTGTTTAGTAATTTATTCATCTCTGTAAGTAAAAACATGATGGGAATCAAACAACATTAAGTATTTATAAATGACTTGATAAATCATAAATTGAAACAAATTATCACAAACTTAATAAGAAAAAAATATCAAAATAATAATTTTACTACTATTTTACATTTTAAAAACTCGATCTATGACTTCATAAATCATCTCATTGTATATCCAAATTATGTAATTTAAGAGTAACAAATTTTAAAAACTCAAAATGTAACATATATAATTCAGATATATACTGTAACATTCCTAGTGTAAATTCAAGAAAATACTATACAACAGGAACTGCAGCATTGTGCTAATGCAAGGAACTTACAACACTGTCTTAAGATGAGGATATTTACACTGTAATGGAAAGATAGGAACACTTCATGCAAACCAGCAAGTGGTGCTACTATCATAGAAGACCCAATTAATTAACATACAATTAAGATTATGGTATTCAACAATATGAAAGAAGTTTTTTGGTTGATTCTGCCTTTTAAAATAAAGTTTATCACGGCAGAGTGATGGTGTGTTACATGCTGATTAAACACAAAACCAGCGTGTTCACTGTACTGCTACTCAATACTACCATTTTAAAATGAGTTCTTCAACAAGAACACGGGGATGCTGATCAAAAGTTGTTAAGGGTTGATTTTGCACAAACATTAGAAGGGTTTAAGGAGTACTAGGGTGTTGTACCGTGTTAGCCATTATGAATGTAAAGAAAAGCCAAGCAAAATGACACCTTTTATTGGCTAACTAAAAAGATTACAATATGCAAGCTTTCCAGGCAACTCAGGCCCCAAGGGTTTAAGGAAAAAGTTACCAACAATAAAATTAAAGATCTAAATAATTCAACTAAAATAAATCCATCATCCATTTATATCCTTCCCTGTCTTCCCACTCCATCCAGCTCCTTTTCTAAATTTTCACCAGTCACATCGGCATTTGTTAATGACCTGTTTTGTAAGATGAGACCAACTACTTGTGTACTGGACCCCATCCCCACAACACTTCTTAAATCTTGCCTTCATGCCATAATCCCAATTGTTACGACAATAATCAATATATCCCTTGATACTGAGTTAGTGCCAGCCACTTTTAAAATCGCTTCTGTAACCCCCATGGTAAAAAAGTCTGGTCTTGATGGTGACGATCTTAACAATTTTCGGCCTATTTCCCCACTTATCTTTTCTGTCAAAAGTTCTTGAGCGTGTTGTAGCCTCCCAGCTCACTAATTACTTAATTTCTCATAAAATGATGGATCCCTTTCAGTCTGGTTTCAGGGCGTAGCACAGCTGTGAAACTGCTCTTCTTCGGGTAACTAATGATTTGCTTATGGCAGCAGACTCTGGACAAACCAGCATATTAATTTTGTTAGACCTCAGTGCAGCATTTGACACTGTCAGACATGACATTCTACTGTCCAGAATGGAGAACATGTTGGGTATCTCTGGCACTGCCCTCCAGTGGTTCAAGTCATATCTGACTGATAGGTAAGAGGGCTCTGTCCTTGGCCCTCTTCTCTTCTGAATTTATATGCTTCCCCTTGGCCATATTATTTGTAGCTATGGACTGGGTTATCATTTTTATGCTCTATTTCAATGTCAAAAGTGCAACTTCATCAGAGTTTTCTCAGCTCACAACTTGCCTCAGTGAAATTAAAACCTGGATGGAGCAGAACTCTTTAAAATTAAATTGCAGAAAAACTGAACTCCTGCAAATTGGCACTAAAGTGCTACTTAAGAAAATGAGCTCCTTTCCAGTCACTCTTAATGATGATCTCATCAGACCTGCCTCTACTGCAAAGAATCTTGGTGTCATTTTTGATTCTTCCCTTTCTTATTCCGCCCACACAAACCACATTAAGAAACTTTCTTACTTTCACTTCCATAACATAGCTCATGTTCGCTCATTCCTCTCCTTCTCTAATGCTGAGAAACTTATCCATGCTTTTATCACATCCCGCATTGATTATTGTAATTCCCTACTGGCAGGTGCCCTTTCTAATCTTATATCACAGCTCCAGTTGATTCAAAACTCTGCTGCAAGAGTCCTTACACGAACCAGCAACAGTGAGCACATCACACCAATCTTGCTCCGCCTTCACTGGCTCCCTGTGTCTTACAGGATTGAATATAAAATTCTATTAATAATCTACAAAGCTTTAAATGGCCTTGAACCGGACTACATCAGTAACCTTCTAAATCACTGTGCTCCTGTTCGCCTACTAAGGTCCTGTGATTCTGGTAATCTTGTTGTGCCTCACACTAACCTGCACTTTATGGGTCGCAGGGCCTTCAGCTCCATAGCACCCTGACTTTGGAATGACATCTCGAAATTAATTAGATCAGCTGACTCCATTCATTCTTTTAAAAAACAACTAAAACTCATCTATTTAGGAAGGCTTTTAACTTAACCTGACATTCTGCCCTTTCTTTCATTTTACCTCTCTATCCAGGTGCTCAGGATAATTTGTGTGTCTGTTATATCACAAATTAGGTTATTTGTTAGGTTTTTCTTTTAGTATTGAAGTTAGTATTTTACTCTGGTTTATTGTCCTTTATTCTATTTAATGCTATGTTATCTGTTTCACTGTTCTATTCAGGAAAACATTTGTATCCAAAGTTACATATACCCTGCTGTTTTTTCTAAGACTCCGTGAAGCACCTTGAGCATGGGAAATGCGCTATATAAATAAAATGTATTATTATTATTATTAAGTAGCTTGTGTAATGCATGCGTGTCAAAGGGTCATCTTTCAGGGTCATCAGAAGTAAGCACTACCACTCTGGGACATGAGGGGGAGATGTTGCTGATGGTATTGCCTCTTTTTCTACCCACAGCTGAAAGAAAATACCCAATGAGGATATCTGACTTCACCCCTTCCGGTCCAGGGTCTATAAAGCCAGGAGGTGCCCAGAAGGAGGCATCTCACTTTGAGAAGGACAGACTTCCAGACTTCAGCCTGTTTGTGTTTTTGTTTCTGTTTCTAATCCACTGTGTGCCTGTTCATTTTGTCAGACACCTCAGTTATTAAAATGGCAACCAGGTTGGCACCCCAAAATTTATTTTCTGGACTTGTGTCTTCCCTTGGTCAATGACAGCAGAATTGTGTCTCACGAGATGCCAGACACAGCCAACCTAGCAGAACTGGTGCAGCAATTAGCTGACCAGGGAAATCAGTTACAAGGCCAAGTAGCCACACAGTAAGAAGACTTTACAGTTAGGTTCTAGAGGTACACCAGGTGGGAAGAGGCCAGGGACAATCCCAACTGCTTGCTCCATTTTTGTTTTGTCAGGGGAGGCACAGCAGGAGGAGGACCCCACTGTGGACTACCCCACTCTGAAATGTGAGATTCTGGTCCTCTACAGACTCAAGCCCATCTGTGAAGCACAATGCTCTCAGGCTTTTGGCTTGTGGGGCATGATGCCCTGCTGGCTGTGCCCCAGGGACAACCATGGTGAACGAGTCATAGAGTTGATGACCGCTGACTTTTTTGTTCATGTGCTCCTCAAACACCTCGTCTGTCTGGTTCATTGATAGTTTTGGGTGGACATGGAAGGGCTGACTGAGATTATCGAGTGCCACCACCAAGCTATCCAGACAGAAAATTCCAAAAGAAAGACGGTGCAGCCACACAGTGAGATAAATGATGCAAGCCCCATGGAACTGGTCCCAGGGGAAGAGGCCATTCATTTCCCTTTTTTGGCTCAGCTTGAATCAATGGAGAACTCTGTTCATGCCTCGTATGACTCCAGCAGCAATATCACCATTGTTGCAGGTCACTATGTCCAGTTGCAACAATATGACAGTAAGCAAGGCAGCCTAACCTGCATACATAGCAATATCTGGAGATACCCCACCACTGTCTTCTGCTTACTCGTACAAGGTCAGCTACAACAACAACTGCAAGTTGTGATGCTAGGCCAAGACTGACCAGAAAACAAAAGTGACCTGGAGCAGTCGTGCCTGAGCACCTGCCCGAAGGTGAAACCCAGTGATGCAAATGTGCAGGTAAGGGAGAGACTACATAGTATGGAGCAGAAAACTGGGAGTTGGCGACGCTCCCAACCCTTAACCCGGAATTCTCCTAGGAAGCCACGTCTCATCCCACTGTCTCCCTGCAACTTAAGCTCCATTTCAGCTTGAAGTGATTTGGGAAAACAGATTGTCAACCTTTTGGGTCTTGTATTGGCCAGGAGAAGGATACCATGCATGGTCAACTAGATAAAAATACAGGAGACTGTAGAGTGTCTGTAAGTATATATGTTTATAGGGTCATTACTGCCAGTTGTACAGAGTATAGACAAATGTTTACTTGCATATGCATGTGATCAGTGATAATAACTACCTTACTTCAAAACTTTTTTGTCCCTTATCTGAAATAACTATGTCATCTTGAAACTTTTGTCTTCCTCACATGACAAATCTCAGAACATATTTGCCATTAACAAATGAACAACTGGTAAATTGAAACTTACTAGTATACACCATTAAAACAAGATAGAAAATGTCCACAGGACATAACATTCAGGTGGGTGCAGGGACTAAGTTAACTGATTTGAGAGTTGGTGCATTTTACAATTTTTATTTACTTCATCAAAAAGTTGGTTATCACTGGTTTGTTTATTACATATTTTGTAACAATGAAAAATAACAATGATAGTAGAATGAAACTGCATGGGTTAGATTGCATTATATACAGTGTATGCTTTTTAGAAACACTTTACAAAATCATGCAGCTAAGAATTGAGCCCAAATAAGCTTGTGGTGGCTCAGCAACCTCCATAGACAGGAGAGTCCAATTCAAATGACAAAAAATGGCATCCATTGATGTGCTATTTTTGGTTGTAAAGGGTCTGTAACTAACTGCTCAAATGACTTAAACCTAACATTTTGAAAGACATATCAGCTGGGGAGTTACACTCTCTGTGGGAATTTCAAAGTAAAATTGTTCCAGAGCTTTAATGGCAGAAAAGCACTGAATCATTATGTGAAGCAAGGTGTTTTTTGTTTAAAAAAAAATGTAATAGCAAAAGGAATCTAAAAAAGATAAAAACTACAATAAACTCCCAACAGGTATTTAGAGAATTAAATACAAACCCACCTTAGTAAGAACACTACATCATTAGTTAGATAGATAGATAGATAGATAGATAGATAGATAGATAGATAGATAGATAGATAGATAGATAGATAGATAGATAGATAGATAGATAGATAGATAGATAGATAGATAGATAGATAGATAGATAGATAGATAGATAGATAGATAGATAGATAGATAGATACTTTATTAATCCCAATGGGAAATTCACATTCTTCAGCAGCAACATACTGATACAAAAAAAACAATATTAAATTAAAGATTGATAATAATGCAGGTAAAAACAGACAATAACTTTGTATAATGTTAACGTTTACCCCCCCCCCCCCCCGGGTGGAATTGAAGAGTCGCATAGTGTAGGGGAGGAATGATCTCCTCGGTCTGTCAGTGGAGCAGGACAGTGACAGCAGTCTGTCTCTGAAGCTGCTCCTCTGTCTGGAGATGATCCTGTTAAATGGATGCAGTGGATTCGCCATAACTGATAGGAGCCTGCTGAGCGCCCGTCGCTCTGCCACAGATGTTAAACTGTCCAGCTCCATGCCAACAATAGAGCCTGCCTTCCTCACCAGTTTGTCCAAACGTGAGGCGTCCCTCTTCTTTATGCTGCCTCCCCAGCACACCACCGCATAGAGAGGGCACTCGCTACAACCGTCTGATAGAACATCTGCAGCATCTTTTTGCAGATGTTGAAGGACGCCAGCCTTCTAAGGAAGTGTAACCGGCTCTGTCCTTTCTTACACAGAGCATCAGTATTGGCAGTCCAGTCTAATTAGTTACATACTAAATGCCAACTCATATCAACAATAAAGTGAAATCACCAAAAGAAAAATAACTATAAATACAAAATGAGCAATATTAGCATAAAATCACTTTCAATATTACTCCATGGGGGGAGAACAGAACTGAAATAAATTTCCTATCTAGCAGATGAAATTTAATTTGAAACCTAGTAATTAATTCAAGTTAAACAACTAAGAACTTGGAAAGCAACTCATTTATTGTATAATGGGAATACCAAAGGTGACACTAAGGATTTTAATTTTTAGTCTCAACTTACACAGAAGCAAAAGCAGCTTTCCAAGCATGTATACACCATAAACACAGCTCAGTGTGGGTTGCGCTTATTCCTTACAGCATGAACAAACTGTTATTCTGCTCTGTCCTTGTTATTTGTGGCATAATAAAACTCTTCACCCACTGCAGAAACTGCACAGCACAACACAGTCCGTGGCTCTGAACTTTTGCCAGCACATCAACTCAACTGTAGTTCCTTTTCAAAGCCCATGTTTATACCTCTTATGGGATCTGCACCTTCCTGTGAAACTGACTTGCTCAAACTCCTTTTAGTTGCAGATTGATAAACTCCATCCTTTATAATAATAATGTGCAAATAATGCAGGCATTTTGTAATGTAAATTATTAGTACACTTATGGTTAACTTACCCAAAGCATCAGAAGACATGAGCTTTTACATGAGCGGGTTGCGTGTGTGCCTTCTTTGGAGTTTTGACTAACCTGCATTGGGCACTCGAGTAACAGAGTGAAATATGCAAGTTGATGTAACTGCTCTCAAGGTAAAATTGAGACTAAACTTACTAATATAGGAGGTTGCATAGAATGTTTCCCCATTTTAAAATAAGACAACTTTGTACATTTGCAAAAGCTTTTCATTAGGAGATTTTGAAATTTTAAAACTTTGTCCAGCATGTTCTGTTTATATTTCAACAACATTTAAACTGTCTCAACAAATTACTGTGAAGAGTAAGTTAGCCAAATTTCAACAAAATCAGTCTATAGGGGGCTGAGTTGTCTCATGTGGACAGACAGGTGCAAATGCACCTAAAAAGGCTCCGAGTGTTAGGTACCTTGCAAATCCTGAGGAAGGTAAGACTGGAGACTGTTGTTAGGGATAGGGTTAGTGACAACTGATATTCACTACACATTTGATTTAGATCACAACAAGAGTCCACTGATGAAACCCTCAGTTGTTCCTCTGTATCATAAAGTCCACAAATGTGCCACAGCTTTGATGTAATTAAATATAAAGGTGCAAACCTCTTGAAATGTACACATGCTCAATAAACATCACTGTACCTCTACACAACTGATAAAGTTACATAACATTTTTTGCATTATACCAGTATTCACACCTCATCCAGCAATTACTTGAGGCTTTTCACAATATATAGCATTTGTAGATTAAAAATGATCTTACATACTTTTGCAGCTGCCCTTGAATCTATAACACAATTTGAAATGCTTACCACTTCTTCTCAAACTTACCATTTGTTTCTTTAAAAAAAACGATAAAATCATTGGCATAGGAGTCTGCATTTGCCTCTAAGACAAAAATAAATTCATAATGTAAATCCAGGAAGTTAAACTTCTCCACTTCTTTTAACCAATCATATCTTCGGATCAGTGTTTTATTGTTGCTGTTATAATAATAGAGCTCATCTTCTCCCACCAGTTCAGAAAAAGTTAACTTCGGAAAGCCACTGCTTTCTAATCCTTGTGTGAGCAGGGCGCTAAATGTGTGCAAAACTATAAGAGAAAAATGGTGAAAAGTGGCTAAAAGCATTACAGAAATGTCACACCATTATCCCATCAGTAAACAGTATGCTTTAGAGGATTGAGTCTTTAAAACACTATGACAGTAAAATTAAAGTTATGAAACAAAAATAGATAAATAAATGTGAAGACTGATAAACAAACAGCAAATGATCACTGTATTTCTTTGCTGAAAGAGGAAATAATTATTCTTTACATCTTCATTCAGGTACTCAAGTCTTCCTTTCCTATCCCAAATTATGCATGTTAATTTAATTGACTACTTTAAACTAGCCCAGTATAAGCAAGTGTGGGTGTGTGCAGGAGTGTGCTCTATGGTAGACTGGCACCACATTCTGAGTTGATTGTTACATTTCACCCAATACTGTCAGTGTAGGCATCAGCTCATTGTGGCCCTAAAATAAAAAGCAGGCTAGAAAATGGATGGATTGGTGGATGGATGTGTTCAAACTCTGGTGAACCTGAATCAGACACCACAAGCAGAGGGTGATGGTGCGAGGAACCTTTATTAGACTGATGTTAAGAGTGGTGTTCCACAGGGGTCAGTGCTGCTATTTTTAATATATATAAATGATTTAGATAGGAATATAAGTAACAAGCTGGTTAAGTTTGCAGAAGATACCAGCTAGGTGGATTGGCAGATAATCTGGAATCTGAATCACTGAATCATTACAGAGCAGCATACAGGCTTGAGCAGATTTCTGGCAGATGAAATTTAATGTCAGTAAATGTAAAGTATTACATGTAGGATGTAAAAATGTTAGGTTTGAATACACAATGGTAGGTGTGAAAATCAAAAGTACACCTTATGAGAAGGATTTAGGAGTCATAGTGGACTCTAAGCTATCAACTTCCCGACAGTGTTCAGAAGCCATTAAGAAGGCTAACAGAATGTTAGGTTATATAGCAGGATGTGTGGAGTACAAGTCACAGGAGGTTATGCTCAACCTTTATAATGCACTGGTGAGGCCTCATCTGGAGTACTGTGTGCAGTTTTGGTCTCACAAAAAGGACATAGCAGCACTAGAAAAGGTCCAGAGTAGAGCAACTAGGCTGATTCCAGGATCAGAGGGGATGAATTCTGAAGAAAGATTTAAAGATCTGAGCTTTTTCAGTTAAGCAAAGGATGACATAATTGAAGTGTTTAAAATTACAAAGGGATTTAGTACAGTGGATCAAGACTGTTATTAAGAACACAGTCACACAGCTGAAGTTTATCTTTACACAGAGAATTATAGACACATGGAATAAAGTACCAAGTAGTGTGGTAAACAGTAGGACTTCAGGGACTTTCAAAACTTGACTTGATGTAATTTTAGAAGATTTAAGTGGATAAGACTGGTGAGCTTTGTTAGTTTGAATGGCCTGTTCTCGTCTGGAGTGTTCTAATGTTTTAAAAACTTACGTACTGTACATTTTACCGTTGGCAAAAAAAAAATTAATAATAGTTGGGGGAAATTACATATAAAAGTACAGAAATGTCATATTGTGAATTTCCCCTTGGGATTAATAAAGTATCTATCTATCTATCTATCTATCTATCTATCTATCTATCTATCTATCTATCTATCTATCTATCTATCTATCACTGTTTATTATACCAATATACCAGATAAAATCATTTACATTTGGATATTTTTTTTGGAGTTGTTACAGGGAGGAAGCATAAAAAAACTAGGAGGTGAAAGATTGACATGTTTCTGTCTTAAACATCTCTTTCTGTCAAAATATTTTTGGTTATTTGCAAAGATGGAATTGATACAATACTGATATGATCCATTTATTGTACTGGAGAAGGATTGTAATTAAGTACAATCCCAGGCGGGTTATGCCTCCATATATAGTGTCCATCCATTATGGCCTCCTGACCAGGCCAGGAATTGCCTTTCATCCCAGCTGGGGTGCAAGTCCATCCCTTAGGGCATTAACAAGGTAAAAAGTTAATAGAAATTAAAAAATAACTATATATAATCGATAATGTGCTTTGGACCCATGTTATGGAAACCTACTAGTGCATACTGTAAATGACTTTAAATATGATGATTGCACAAAATGTTTTTGCAACACTTCCTATACTACAGTGAAAATTAACAGAAAGTATCTTCAGCTTCTTCTGAGGTTTACCTGTAATATACTGCTTGCTATGACAGTGCCTAATCAAATGTGCAGCTGGCTCTCAAAATGGATTGATAATTGAAGTTCTGTGGAGAACAGTATTGAACATTCATGGGCAGTGAAAAATGTTTTTCTACCTTTTTAGTGCCCTAAAAGATGCTTCTAATGAAATGAGGATTCAGAGTGATGATGGACTTATTGCAGAAGTGAAGAACTGGCTGCAGGTACAGAACTCAGACTGGCAACAGAAGAGGACACATGTTCTTGTTTCTTGGTGATACAAGGCTACTGAAGTTCACTGTAATGATGTATAAAGACACATAATATAACAAATACATCTACATTAACCTCCTATGAGTACTCGCAAACAATTCTATAATAAATTACTAACAACAACAAATAAAGCTGCAAAACCTTCGGGACAGATTTGTACAATAAAAAAATAACTGACTTAGAGACCAAAAAACATTCAAATATGAAAACACTTTAGATGCCAGTGAATACAGGCCTTTTACACAATATTTAATTATCTCCCATTCAGTAAATGAGCAATATATAAAATAAGCTGAAGTACAAGGCTTTGCTCGCATATATTTATAGAATGGGTTAAGGAAAGGAAGCAAAGATTTGTGTAATTTTAAATGGTGACCCTGTTGTTAGATGTCCTATCCATCATCCACACTGCTTTTCTATCAACACCTCTGACCTTGTGAGTCAAGAATTTGCTGTTTTTGGGTCCAATTGAATTTCAGAATTGAGTTGTTTCGAACCTAGTTTTGTAAAACTTGACTTGCTTGTATGGAATGTTATTTGGTTTTCATAAAAATCAATAAAATGAAAAAAAAAGAATTTCAGAATTGCAGTAACTTGTTCTAACCATGAATGCTGTCATGTCTGACTCAAATATCTAGTTCAAAGTGAATATTGGAGCCATTAAAACTATTTTGACAAGAACGGGCCATTCAGCCCCACAATGCTTGCAATCCTATCCACCTAAATTCTCCAAAAATAACATCAAGTCGAGATTTGAAGGTACCAGAGTACTCTAAAATCAATTCCATTCAATTATTGTACTCATGGAAGGGGAACAGGCTGTCAGACCCCTGTGGGTACAGGCCCTGCAACAACCGATACCTTTATTTCTAAAAGTGTGTCACTGCCACGATGATATAACCGTTCAGTTTTCAATGAAACAGAACTGCACTGTAAACTTATAAAGATATCCATCCATCCATTATCCAACCCGCTATTAACCTAACTACAGGGTCACAGGGGTCTGCTGGAGCCAATCCCAGCCAACACGGGGCGCAAGGCAAGAAACAAACCTTAGGCAGGGCACCAGCCCGCCGCAGCTTATAAAGATATATTTTATAAAATTGTAATATTCTATTGTTTAGGTCCATCCATCCATCCATTTTCCAACCCGCTGAATCCGAACACAGGGTCACGGGGGTCTGCTGGAGCCAATCCCAGCCAACACAGGGCACAAGGCAGGAACCAATCCCGGGCAGGGTGCCAACCCACCGCAGGACACACACACACACACCAAGGCCAATTTAGAATCACCAATCCACCTAACCTGCATGTCTTTGGACTGTGGGAGGAAACCGGAGCGCCCGGAGGAAACCCACGCAGACACGGGGAGAACATGTAAACTCCACGCAGGGAGGACCCGGGAAGTGAACCCAGGTCTCCCAATTGCGAGGCAGCAGCGCTACCCACTGCGCCACCATGCCGCCCCCTATTGTTTAGGTACATACTAAAATCATATTTATTGGTAACTGAATACAAAAAATGCACATGATGTGCCCCGGTCATTTGACACTGTTCTGTGAAAGTTAAGATTATTACATCTCTGATCTCTATGCTGAGACTTGTCTCATAATTACTTCTACGCCCAGATAACACACTTGTTATTTATTGATTGTGGCTAATACTATCACTGATTCTAGTAGCTTTACAAATAATGAAACAAGCAATGTTGGAAATTGTCTTTAATATGAAGAGGTCTAATGAATATTGCAAATTCAGTTCTGAAATAAGACGTTTACATTAGAACACACATGTCAGATATTTAAACATATCACTGCCGATCGCAATTGTGGACAATGCAGTATTTACTCTTTGTGTATATACATACTGTATACTGTATCTATAAGCTAGTTTTGTTATACCTGTTCCTTCCATTATTTTCATACACATAATACAATTTTACATCATTATAATGATTATTTACTTGTTATCTGAATTTACTTCAGCGTTAATGTCCTTCTTTATGGTTATAATCTCCCCTACTTGTTTTGTTATAATGGTTATTATAAAATGCAACTACATGTATTTTTTTTTTTGTTTTAAATAATTTGAGTACAAATATTTTATCAATGGTCAAGCCTCTGGGCTTTTTAATGGAATATTTTTGTCTACACATCATGTTCAGTTATCACTGTTGCTCGTCATCTACAGTCCTGGCTCAGAGGAAGGTGACGGGTCGCCAAAACACATCAGCCAATCGTATGGACTTAGGTGCTCTCTTCACTACCATCACTACAGTCCTTGCACTACCACACATTAATCCACACTTTTGTCTGTTTTCATTTGCCATTCAATGGTTTAATGCAATGCTGGATATTTTATCTTCAGTGCCCACAGGGGTTTCCTTCTGGTGCTCCTGTTATCTCTCACAATATGAAGACATGCAGGTTAGGTGAGGCGGTGTTGCTGAATTGGCCTGTGTGTGTGTGTGTGTGTGTGCGTGTGTATGTGTGTGTGTGTGTGTGTGTGTGTGTGTCTGTTTGCTCTGCTATGGTCTGGTGTCCTGTCCAGGTGCTGTTCCTGCCTTACCTCCAGTGACTGTCTGGATAAGCAGGTTAGGAGAATGGATGGACGGATAGCCCTCATTGCTGTTGCTGAATCATTGGATATTTGCGTTTATGCAGTTGCATGAATAATTCACATTTTTAAATTCATTGGTTTCTTTTGTTACATTACTTTTTGTTAATGCTTGTATGCAAAACTGCTGGCTTTATATACTCTCAGTTTTCATATTGCACAATTAACACTTCCAAATGTTTTTTCTTTTCTTTTTTCTTTTTTCTTTTTTTTTTTAATTGACTTACAATTTACAATTATGCACCTCATTTTCAAATGTATCTGCCATTGGAAGTTCTGGTCAGTTTACCTTTTTTTTGCTGCAGTTTTCCACTTTATATTCACTGTACTACAAAGTTTATTGCAAATAAAATCTCATCCAATCTGATTTTCTCAACTGCAATTTCCTGTTAAGGATCACAGTGAACAAATAAAATAGTCAAGATACGCACAAAAAGCTTGAAAATAAATGCATTAGTCATTCCATACTTAGAAATCAATTTCATATGTATTCTTTATTGACTTGTGTATTTTATTACAACTTTAAAACAAATGTACATCATCGCCAGGAAATTATCTTCAGGAAAAATCAAGAAAAAAAGTAACCATAGCGTATTTGAATAGACGGGAAACTTACCAGCGAATGACGACGTTGGGCAATAAATAAATAGCAGAATGACAAAAACTATCCCGTATGTCATTATTAACCCAAAGTTTAGAACTGGACTCTGTGTACTGTGACCATTCTCGTAGTTCCTCTCAGAACTGTAGGCGGCTCCTAATTCGGAGAAGGTCCGTCCGGCAAATTGAAATCTCCTAAACAGGCGAAGGCGTGGCCCCCACTGAAATCGCACCCCTTCGTGTCGTGAAAGACAAAACAAGGAAAGACAGGGTTGCCGTCTCGCAGCACATGGACACCATGTAGGTTTTTCTGCTTGCTTGTATGTTTTTGCTTGGGCGTGTGCGTTGTTTTACTGCAACCAGCAGGGTACTGGTAACCTATGCAGCCTTATTTACTGCACCTGTCGGTTTAAATCGAGTCCATGCGTGTTTTTGAGACCAAAATGATTTTTGTTCACATTTGATTATCATTAAATGTGCAATGCTTTAAACTGATTGCCGCAGTTTCCCTTTCCTGCAGTAAGTGCTTATTAAGTATGCGACAACAGTCGTTTTCTAGTAAAGTCACCATTATGCAACATACATTATACCAAGGCAATAAAAACACGCAGTATCGTCGAGGTGCATTTCCCATTGCACAATAAATATCGTTGTGCAGTGTTCAGTCCTGCCGCACATCTGGATAGTCAATGCCCAGATCCATTTTGAGAGAGGCTCACATTTTTTGTAAAACAACAACAAAATCTCTGAAACTGAAAGGATTTTCTGCAAATATGAAACTTCCCCAAATCCTCCCAAAGCCTAAAAAGCAGGCAGTGAGATGACTGGACACTCAAATGTAGCACACGCACCCCTGTGTAATGCCTACCACTGATAAGGCCCGGGTTGACCTGGCTTCCAAACGATCTTGGATGGAAATATAGAGCTATTTATTTGTTGGAAAAACGGATGAATAGAGTCTCATTTTTCCATAAATCATAGATCACAACCTTTAAATGTTTTGTTTCTCCTGTGAGATGTATGGACCTGCAGAGACACATCACCATATGTCACCGCAGCTCTACACCAGCAGTTTCAGGGCGGAAGTGACATCACTGCTTATCTAGACTAGCAGTTTAGAAATACAGTAATCGTTTATAGGTCGCCACAAATCAAATCGATTGACACACTAACTACACCAAGCCCTAACCTAAAAAAAAACTAACCCTTACAACAACATCATTTATTTATATAGCACATTTTCATACAAAAAGTAGCTCAAAGTGCTTTACAAAACGAAGAATAGAAAAATAAAAGACAAAATACAAAATTTAAATAAGACAACATTAGTTAACATAGAAAAGGAGTAAGGTCCGATGGCCAGGGTGGACAGAAAAAACAAACAAAAAAAAAACTCCAGAAAGCTGGAGAAAAAAATAAAATCTGTAGGGGTTCCAGGCCACGAGACCGCCCAGTCCCCTCTGGGCATTCTACCTAACATAAATGAAATAGTCCTCTTTGTAGTTAGTATGAACTAACCCCAAATCTTAATCATTTATCCTACACACTAACCATACTAACCCCTAACCTTAACTTCCATCCTATACCTGCTGGCGTAAACCTGAGTTGGTGTATGATGCTTTGGTTCTGCGGTTGCATATTACTGTCTCCTGTTGGTGGGGGTCTCAAGTACCTTCACTCTTCAACTTTCTTCATTTTCTATATTTTCCGTGAATTGTCCACATCTTCCACAAAGTGAGGTTGCCTCTCAGTGTTCTAGCATGTCATTACTGCATTGTAAGTGTCACTAGGATTGATTACTGTATACCTAAATTGAATTTAATATTAATCCATCCATCCATTATCCATAACCCGCTATATTCTAACTACAGGGTCACGGGGGTCTGCTGAAGCCAATCCCAGCCAACACAGGGTGCAAGGCAGGAAACAAATCCCGGGCAGGGCGCCAGCCCACCGCAGAGCAAAATGTAATATTAAGTTCCATGAAAATATTTTTTATGTGACTCTGCAGTACTTTTAGAATCTGCTATTGCATTTTATACTACATGGCATATTTAAGTGAATTCGTAGCTCTTTTATTTTTTATATTTTGGTATCATTACCTTTCATTGTTATTTTATTTTTGCTGGGTCATAAAATAGTTAATACAAAATAGAATGTGCCTTTAATCATTTTATGCATGTCACTGTACCTCCCTTACTATTTCAGACTTTCAAGTGGAAATAACCTTTCATTCCGAATTTGTTTCCTTATTCTTGATGTTTCATGTTAGTATGGTTGGGGTAAAATTTTTGACAAGTTATTTAACTTGTTGATTATGTTAAAGGTTAACATATTTGTCTTTGTACTTACACATTTGTAATGATAAACCGCTTATTTAATTTAGCTTAATGAGGGCAACTGCTTACTTAGTTTGAAGCAGCTCATATCTCAGGTACAGATGGGGGTCTGAATATAAAAAGAAGGACCACCTGAATGCCCATTGTCCTTTGAATGTATGGCTGTGAAACTGAGAACACAATCTGATGCATTGCTGCTCATTGTTCTTTTATTAAATTCCAACATACACTGAGACTGTTTTAAGTTCACGTTTATTGTTATGTGTACATAGCACAATGAAATTCTTAGTTGCATGTCTGCTCACAATACCAACAAAGACACATAAACACACACAAAATTATACATTGAATACAATATACATATAAAATAAACATTTGCAAGTTTTTTGTTTATATAGTGTTATGTGACACTATTTGTTAACTATGATTTGCTGTTCAGTAGCCTTATGTTCTCTGCGCGTGACAATAAAACTTTGAACTTATGAGTATCATTGGTCCTGTACCATTTGCCAGAAGGAAGGAATGAGAAATCTATGAAAAATAGTGTATTATTCTGCTTACCTATGTAAGGCAGAGGGTGCCTTATATGTTCTGAATAGAAGGCAGTTGGGTGCTGGTAATATTGTGTGCCACCTTGACCACCTTTTGCAGTGCTTTATGATTTTGAGCCAAGCAGGTGCCATACTAAAAAATGAACAGTGAGGATGGACTCTACTGTGCACTCAAGGCCAGATTAAGAATTCAATGAGCCCTGGGATGTTAAAGTTCACAAGGCTCTTTGTCACCTCACCCCACTAAGCCCAGTGAAGACACCCCCCTACCAGGCAGACATGGGCGCTCTTTGGAAACTCCCTCTTAAACAGGATTTCAATGGGAAACAAACACACTCTTACACCTTCTCTTTGCAGGATCAGCTGTAGGTTTGCTGGCTTGCCACACAACATGCTTCTTGCACGGGGCTTCAAACATTTAAAAGACCATGCCGTAGCCATCCTAAGGTCTCACTCTCCTGTCCTGTCTTCCCCTAGAATCCTTTCGCTGTACCCCCTTGACGAGGGAATCGGGGCCGAGGCATCAACTTTGACAGGTGTTCCTTGTGTGGCCAGACTGCTTCTGAAAGAGACTTGTGTTTGTATCTACCTGATCAGCAATAAAGTTTCTAATCCTTGGAAATCCTACTGTGTCCACCTATGCAACTTTGTGACCCAAGCTTGACAATGTACATTTTGTGCCAAAAGGTGGTATGATTTGGAGACAAATAAAGTAAAAGACTGGAAAGGAGATCCTTCATTTGGGTTTGGAGTTGTTCAGTGGTTATTTGGAGTTTAAGCTTTCCTCTACTCCGTTCTCATAGTCCATAGTTCAACAATTCATTAATGGACGGATATTGCTGGGCTCCATTTATCTTGATCAGTTTCAAACTACTTTGTTTTCCTGTCTGTTTAAACACATCTGTGTTTTTATGTGTGGTCATCATGTAATAATAGAACTGAAGACAGCTCTCTTTACCTGCACTCCGTGAAGATCACTATATAAAGGTAAACTGAATGGAGCTGAGTTAGATTCAGTTTGTCTTTTCTTCTGCATTGGCCTCCTTGTCTGCCACATCAATCTTGCCGTCTGTGTCAATGACCTCACAGAATTTGGGTGCACATTGCTGCTAAAGCTGCTAGAAGCGGTGACACCAGCCCTCTCCTGACTGTCTTATTACTCTAAACTGTAGTATTTATGGCTCTTTCAAACTGTTTATTCAAATCATTATTTTATTTTGCTTTTTTAATGCTTTATAATTTTTTTTTTTCTTCTATCTCTCTTATATTTCCCTATTGGGCTCTAGTTTCAAATGACTATCCATTGGACTTTTTCTGTTTTGCAGCACGATAATACATCAAATATATGATCTCATAAAAGTGACCCAACATACCCCTGCTCTGATCATGCCTGACCCAAAATCATCCAACCTAGAGTCATAATTTGTACTCATAAGAATTATGAACCCTTTAAGACCACTGTAGTTTTTTTTGTTTTGTTTTTTTGCCTGGTGCCTCCTGACGTATGAGAAAACTCACACATATGATATTCTGTTTGACTTGCCTTGATGTCTAGTTAGGCAAGATGGCAAGCTTGATGGGGTTACCAATTCTTTTTGGACATCTAGGCCCGGAAAATCCTCATTTGTAGGCAATTTTGTGTAGGAAAGCAAGCCATTATTATAAAGAGTAATTTAATAGGTGTTTTCAGCAAAAATGATCAGACCCAAAGGGGCCCATTTCCTAATGGGATACTAGGAGTCAAAGTTATTCCTTTTCACAAAACTTTGAAAAAATTTGGATTGGTAATATTGGCATATGGAGTGTCATTTTATATTATTTTGAGGATGCTCATCTCGAGTTTGAAAATATTTTGAATATTTGATTCTTTATCTGTGGTGCATGTCCTCTAAGAGCCAGTCCCAGAATTACAAAAAAAAAATCACATTTCACGCATAAGCAGGTAGGCTATCATTTTAGACCATTTCAAGGTCAGTGATAGTGAATATAATGTTATTTTGCTTTTTGATCCTTTACTAGGGATCTAGCCCTCTGTGGACCTCATTTAGAGAATGAAAAATGCACATTTTTTACAACTGAGAATATTTAGACTTTAAACATTTAAATTGAAACACAGATTTTAATTTTTCAAATATTAACACAACTAGTCTTGTTATGTACTTCTACCTCATGAAGTAAATCATTATGTTTCTTATGCACACCCTGAATTAGGATGGCTTATGCTAATTCAGGCTTTTTCTTTTAAAAGCTTTTTGTTTATGTTGTGGTACCCGGCTGGGATTCCTACCCGGCCGGGATGCCCGGGGAGACAGGAGGAGGGTTCATGCCTCCTCCAGACCATGAGGGGGCGACCGCCCTGGTTGTATTGGGGGCCACGGGTACAGGGCTTAGAAGCTCAACTCTGTAGGGGCCCGTGATCACCGCCAGGGGGCGTCCCCGAGCCTGATGGACCCTGGACCCCAGCACTTCCGCCACACCAGGAAGTGCTGGGGGGAAGAAGAGAGGGAACACCCGGAGTGCTTCTGGGGAGACAGCCGGCACTTCCGCCACACTGGGACGTGTCGGGTGGAAGATTGCTGGTGCACACATGGAGCACATCCGGGTATGGATAAAAGGGGCCGCCTCCCTTCATTCGAGGCTGGAGTCGGGTGGAAGTAGGATGAGGTCAGAGAAAGAGAGAAGGAGGCGGTCCGAAGAGGAGGCAGTGTGGTTGGCATGGACTTTGGGGGAGATTGGGGTTTGTGGTGCACTTAAGGACAGTGTAAGTAGTAGTTGTGTAAATAAATGTGTGGTGGTGCAAAAATAACATGTCTGCCTGTCTGTGTCCGGGGCTCGTTCCACAATGTCTGATTGGATACGTTTCTAATCATGAAGATTCAAGTGAGGAGTAGATTGCTGTGATTTCCTTTACTATTGGTGAAAACATTGACTATTCTATTCTATTTCTATTATTATGCAATTTTTCTCTTGAATGTGTGAAGGCCCCTTTGTGAGCATTTGTGTCACCTTGATTGTAGATCCAGCCGTGTGTGTGGCTGTAGAAATTCATGAGAACAGATGGAGAAATGTGAAGTGTCCTCAGACATCTGAAGAAGTAAAGGCGCTGGTAAGCATTCTTGACAAGATGAAATGTGCTGCACCAATTTCAGTTCATCAGTGATGGTCAATCTAAGAAATTTCAAGCTCTTCATTCTCTCAACAGCATCCCCTCTGACGCAGGTAAGGGTGTGGTCTGCCTCCTGAAGTCTATGCCTAGGCCTTTGGTTTTGCTGACATTAAGGATGAGATTGCTGCTCTGACATTACAGAGTCAGCAGGTAGACCTCGTCTCTGTGAGATGTTTCATCAATGTTGGTGATCAGGCTTATGTAACGGTGTTATCTGCAATTTTAATGATGGAGTTTGAGTGTGTATGGCCACACAGTCATAGGCGATCTGATTGAATTACTAATTCATTCAGTCACTCATCATTTTTTGTTGTTAATTTTTATTTTTCATTGTGTATAATTTTCTTTCTTTCTCTTTCTCTCCTTGTTGCTCATAATCTCAGATGTTTTTGTGGTTTTTGTGACTGTCCATGCACTTATTGCATACTCTTGCACAACTTGCTATTTAGGTAAGGGTGTACATTACATATTAGTTTTTCCTGTGGTTCCCTCAGTACAGCTAGTTGGGGTCTGAACAATGATTTAAGTCTGCCCCCTCCCCAAAAAATACCCCCTGTTTATGGCTGCTATGCTATTACTGGTTAAGTTACATACTGAGTCTTCATTCTCTGTCTATTTAAGATGGTGACACACAGGAGTTCTTTTTCTGAGCGCTACATAAAATCTAAAAGAAACAAAGAACTTTAGATAGAGATAGGAAAAAGATATTGTTGTATTTTAGTCAGGGTTTCTCCTCTGGCTGGGGTTCAAATGTCTCCTTTGTGTCAATTCTATTCATTGTTTATGTTAAAAATCATTAATTATTTAGTTTCTTTATGTCTAAGCATCGTTGGCTTTGTGTGATCTGTCTTGTGGGTGGTCCTCCAAGAGTTGGAGCTCTATAAAGACTTTGGAAAACCCACAGACCCTTGTGGTTCTTTGTGAATATGGTTTTGGAGCTGGTGAGTTTCTCTTTTCGATTATTCTGTGCCTTTTGTGAATTACTGAAATTTTGACTTTTGTACTGTTTTTAAAACCATTCTTGTATTTTGAATTGTGGTTGTGTCTGCTGTCGGCCTATTTTGAAGGTATTGCCCTCTGTGCCTTTTGCCTTGTGTTCTTTGGAGCTTATTTTATGCTACAGAGTGTTTTTGAGGTAATACATATTTTTTCTGTGTTGCCCTTTGTTTGACTAGCCAGGGTCTGATGGTTATTCCCCCTCTAGTGAGTATTTAGGAAAGATTTGTGCTTAGAAACTCTTTAGTTCATAATGAATGCCCACTTAGAATGAGGACCTTTTACTAGATTTGTTGACTCCTTTTGTTTCTGAGCTTTGGCTGTAAAGATTGGTTTCAGTCTCATATTAATTCAGTTAAATTAATTCTTGCCAGCTTTCAAACCTTTAAAAACCTTCCTTGGCCACCACCAAGTATTCATTACAGTAATCCCTGACTGCAGATAAAACCACTTTGAAATAAATGTTCTCTGCCTCCACAACCTTACGTTCAAGCAAATAAATTGCTCGACTGTGGTATTTTGATATGTATGTTTTCTAAACAGGAAGAACGATGTTACTAAAACACTCTACTAGAACATTTTGGGGAGGAACAACAAAAATACAGAAAAACAGGGTGAGACACTGCTGTAATCCTATCATACCGTGAGTGAGTTTTGGAAAGGCAAGTAAGACACAATGCAAGAACACAGAAGGAAGCGCAGTTTCTCTTGCCCACCCATCAAGTGACTACCGGTCAGCTGTCATAGCTAAGCAACAAATAAGGATGAGTGGGACCAGAGAAAACCTACACATGAATGGAGAGCCTAAGAGGGGTGCACAACCTAATGTTCAGAGTGCATCACTGAAGTCGTTTCCCTTCTACATTTCAGATGGCTTAATTATTTTTGTTCACCCTACTTTTAAAAAATGCTTCCTTTTTCCTTTTTATTTATGCCACAAAGGCTATGGAGTATTTTAATCCTGTGTTTGTGTTAGGTTCTTCTTTTCAGTTTTAGTGAAATAAAACTGTAAATTTAACCTTTTGAGCACTGAGTACTTTGTCTTTAGCATAAATGAAAACATTTCGGTCAGAACGTAGCCTATTGTTCATCCATCCATCCATCCATTTTCCAACCCGCTGAATCCGAACACAGGGTCACGGGGGTCTGCTGGAGCCAATCCCAGCCAACACAGGGCACAAGGCAGGAACCAATCCTGGGCAGGGTGCCAACCCACCGCAGGACACACACAAACACACCCACACACCAGGGCCAATTTAGAATCACCAATCCACCTAACCTGCATGTCTTTGGACTGTGGGAGGAAACCGGAGCGCCCGGAGGAAACCCACACAGACACGGGGAGAACATGCAAACTCCACGCAGGGAGGACCCGGGAAGCGAACCCGTGTCTCCTAACTGCGAGGCAGCAGCGCTACCACTGCGCCACCGTGCCGCCCCTATTGTTCATAATACTGAAATTTTAAATTATTGGATTGAAAATAAAAAGTAAAAAAAATACAGAGGCATTTAATGTTATGTGTGGATCTGGATAATGAAAAACTTCAGTTGTATAACCAGAGTGAACCTTGAATTGCATCAGTGGACTTTTTCACTGTGGTTTGCAGTATCTGTATGCTCTACAAATCAGTCCTGAATCAATACCAACATTTTGATTTCCAATGTAATTTTTAGTCAGGCAAACTGATATTTACTTCCGGTCAGATGAGACTGTAATTCAGTCAATCACATTGCAAAATCTCTTTGGATGTGGGTTAGATGTTTCATTACCCAAGGAATTTTTTTATGGCAGATTTTTAATTTTGATTTGCATTAATTCTGTGTGGCCGGCACGGTGGTGCAGTGGGTAGCACTGCTGCCTCGCAGTTAGGAGACCTGGGTTCACTTCCCGGGTCCTCCCTGCATGGAGTTTGCATGTTCTCCCCGTGTCTGCATGGGTTTCCTCCCACAGTCCAAAGACATGCAGGTTAGGCGCATTGGCGATTCTAAATTGTCCCTAGTGTGTGTGGGTGTGTGCGTGTCCTGTGGTGGGCTGGTTCCCTGCCCAGGGTTTGTTTCCTGCCTTGTGCCCTGTGTTGGCTGGGATTGGCTTCAGCAGAATCCTGTAGTGAGGATATAGTGGGTTGGATGATGGATGGATTAATTGTGTGTTTGGAGCCCTATTGCTTTTTCAAGAAATATCAGAACTATACGTGGAGTAAATGAGTGTATATTTATGAAGTTGTTTCTAATAGGACAGGAGGCCAACTAGATATCTTGGCACATATTTTATTCTAACTATAATAAAACTGTCCATATTTATTTTTTCATTGATCATTTTTTAAACTGAAGCAAGATGGTCCATTATGCAGTTTAAAATTTAGACTGAATAAGGATGTCTGAAACTGTTTGGTTGTTCTCTCCTAAAAAAAAAGAAGTACATAAGAAAATTATAACAAGTAACATATTTCCAAACTAAAGTTAGAATTCTTAATAAAATGTGGTGTCAACGTTAAATAATGGTTCTAATTACCAATGCAACTGGTTCATATTAATAAATTGGTTCTGTTTTTGCATGAATTAATTGTTATTGATACATTTGAGCTGATTCTGGGAAGGCTTTACCTTCTAGTTTGGAAACAGACAGTGGTTTCATTTTATATGAAATTGTCATTGTTGTAAAGTCATATATTGTATTTTATTCTGATAATTGTATGTTACTATCTACAGCTGAAAGTTTTCAGCTGGGAATTAATAAATTAATTCGTCTGTTAGTACAAATTAATGTAACTACATATTGAGCAATGGAGCCAACATAAATCTAAATAGAGCAATGAGTGGATGAAGATCTGTCAAAACATTGAAGGCAACTGACAGAAAGTGAAAACTGAGGCCCAGTGGTGTCTGAGGGAGGCTATGTTTCATTTTATATTGGATTCATCCATGACCATTACAAATTGAGGAAGAGAAGATATATTGTATGAAGATCAATCTTCCGGTTAAATTTAGATGAACAATGTATTAAAACTGTAAAAACAGATCATAGATTAAACAAAAAATACACACAGAGCGGCGCTAATAAAAATAACTTAATTCCTGTTCCCTATATCAATAACGCACATAGTATTCATCTCTGCTCCTCCGAAACATTGAATATGGCACTATTAAATATTAGAGCTTTAACTAACAAGACGTTTTTTATCAACGACATTATTAGTGATAAAAAAATAGATTTTATTGCACTAAGTGAAACGTGGCTTAGCTCAGATGGCGCAGCTGTTTTAATCGAATCTGCGCCTCCGGATTACAGTTTTACTCGTGCTGATCGCCAAGGAAAGAGAGGTGGAGGGCTAGCAAACATTTACTCAAGCAGGTTAAAATGTAAAAATATCAGTTTTGGTAAGTTCAAGTCTTTTGAGTATCTCGCCATTGTTATTCAGGGAGATTCTCACGTTCTAGTATTATCCGTGTATAGACCTCCTAAATTCAACGCGTCTTTCTTTGAGGAATTCTCTGACTTGATGTCAATCTTAATTACGAACTATGACACACTCTTAATAGTCGGCGACTTTAATTTTCATGTAGATAATCAATGTGACCAAAAAGTAAAAGAATTTATGAACCTCCTGGACTCTTTTGATTTGAGACAGCTCGTTAATCAGCCTACACATAAAGCAGGTCATACGTTAGACTTAGTAATTACTAAAGGACTAAAAGTTGATATAAAGCAGGTCATTGATACGGGTCTTTCAGACCATTTTCTTCTACTTTTTTAATATAGAAATAATGATAGAAAACACTCATGAGAAGCATATTGTTAAAAAACGCTTCTTTGACTCATCAGCAACTTTAAAACTTACAAACATTCTAACCAATCAGTCCGTTTATAGTGCCAACTATAATAGCGAGGAGAATGTAAATAGTAAGGTGGAAAGATTTAATACTAAAGTGAGAGCTGCTGTTGACATAGTTGCACCTGAAAAGACAGTTAAAAAATCTTCTAGCATTGTTATACCTTGGAAGACCCAAAGAGTGTCTGATTTAAAGAGAACATGCCGTAGAGCTGAGCGTAAATGGAGGAAGACTAAACTAACTATTGACTATGAGATATTAAAAGTTAAAATAACAGAATACAATAACACAGTCCGTCTTGAGAGGCGCTGCTATTTCTCTAAGCTTATAAATAACAATGCTAGTAATCCCAGAGTCTTATTTTCGACAATTGATCATCTGTTAAACCCAGGTAACTCAAAGGAGTGCCTCCTAAGTACTTCCAGTAAAACCTGTGAGGCTATCGCTGTATTTTTCAATCAAAAAATTAATGATATTAGAAATAACATAGTATATCTCCCCAACACTAAGGATCCTCCTAAACCCCAGTGCTCCATAATAAATAAATTAGAGTCTTTCACTAGGATAGATTTACCTGATTTACATAAAATAATTTCTCAAATGAAACCCTCCACCTGTGCCCTTGACCCAATACCAACAAATTTTTTCAAAGAAGTATCGGGTGTGCTTAGTGATAATGTTCTTGACATAGTAAATTCGTCATTAGATACGGGGGTCTTCCCAGACTGTCTTAAGACTGCGGTAGTTAAACCCCTACTTAAGAAAAATAATCTCGACCCCTCTGCTCTTGAAAATTATAGACCCATCTCTAACCTGCCTTTCTTAAGTAAAATTCTAGAGAAGGCAGTCATTATGCAGTTAAATGAGCACCTCAATAAACATGCTATTCTTGATAAATTTCAGTCAGGTTTTAGAACAAATCACAGCACAGAAACTGCACTCGTTAAAGTAGTAAATGACTTGCGGATAAATGCAGACAGAGGCCATTTATCTGTTCTCATCCTCTTAGATCTGAGTGCCGCATTTGACACTATTGATCATAATATTCTTAAGAATCGCCTTAGTCAATGGGTGGGCCTCTCTGGCAGTGTCTTAAATTGGTTTGAATCCTACCTGGCAGGGAGAAAATTCTTTGTTAGTTGTGGTAATTATAACTCAAAGACACATGATATTCTATATGGTGTTCCACAAGGCTCTATCCTGGGTCCGCTGCTCTTCTCAATCTACATGCTTCCATTAGGTCAGATTATCTCGGGACATAACGTGAGCTACCACAGCTATGCTGATGACACACAGCTGTATTTATCAATAGCACCTGATGACCCCAAATCTCTTGATTCGCTAACACAATGTCTAACCTGTATCTCAGAATGGATGAATAGTAACTTTCTCAAATTAAATAAAGAAAAAACCGAAATCTTAGTGATTGGCAATAATGGATACAATGAGGCTATTAGAAATAAACTGGATGCATTAGGATTAAAAGTCAAATCGGAGGTAAAAAGCTTAGGGGTAACCGTTGATTGTAATCTGAATTTTAAATCGCATATTAATAAGATCACTAGGACAGCATTTTTTCACCTAAGGAACATAGCAAAAGTTAGACCTCTTATATCATCGAAAGATGCAGAGAAATTAGTTCATGCGTTTGTCTTTAGTCGGCTAGATTACTGTAATGCACTCCTCTCAGGACTACCCAAAAAAGACATCAATCGTTTGCAATTAGTGCAGAATGCAGCTGCTAGAATCCTTACCAGGAAAAGAAAATCCGAACACATTTCTCCAGTTTTGATGTCACTACACTGGTTACCTGTGTCATTCAGAGTTGACTTTAAAATTCTGCTTATGGTTTATAAAGCTTTAAATAATCTCGCCCCGTCTTATATATCGGAATGTCTGACACCTTATATTCCAAATCGCAACCTCAGATCCTCAACTGAGTGTCTCCTTAGAATTCCAAGAGCAAAACTTAAAAGAAGTGGTGAGGCGGCCTTCTGCTGTTATGCACCTAAAATCTGGAATAGCCTGCCAGTAGGAATTCGCCAGGCTAATACAGTGGAGCACTTTAAAAAACTACTGAAAACACATTACTTTAACATGGCCTTCTCATAACTTCACTGTAATTTAATCCTGACACTCTGTATATCCAATTCATTATAATAACTATTCATTCAAAATTTGTACTAACCCCTACTCTCTCTTCTGTTTCCTTTTCCGGTGTCCTATTGGTGGTGGCTTGTGCCACCACCATCTACCCAAAGCACCATGATGTTCCAACAATGATGGATGGATTAAAAGCCAGAAGTCTGTATAACCATCAGCATCAAGTGACTCCGTGAGAACCCTAACTACAAAGAGGACTATTTCATTTATGTTAGGTAGAATGCCCAAAGGGGACTGGGCGGTCTTGTGGCCTGGAACCCCTACAGATTTTATTTTTTTTCTCCAGCCTTCTGGAGTTTTTTTTTTTTGTTTTTTCTGTCCACCCTGGCCATCGGACCTTACTCCTTTCTATGTTAATTAATGTTGTCTTATTTTAATTTCTTATTTGTCTTTTATTCTTCTTTTCTTCATTATGTAAAGCACTTTGAGCTACTTTTTGTATGAAAATGTGCTATATAAATAAATGTTGTTGTTGTTGTTGTTGTAAATTGACTCCGAATGTACTGTAAATAAAGTATCTTTCTGCCATCCCTTGTTTAGGAAACCTGAGGACAAGTAGTCTTGTAAGCATCAATATACTTTTGACATTTCACATGTAGGGTTATTCAGTAGCTATGTGTCTTTAGTAGCCAATGTTATATTAAATAGCTTTTTTGCCGCACTGCTTCAATTTTTGATATCTTTTTATGCATTTATGAAGTTTGTTTTTTTTGGTGTTGATATTTTTAATAGTCATTTTTGTGACATCACAGTGCCACCATTTTGTTGTTGGTCTTTAGTTGTGTCTGCCACTGTTTCTGGAGTTTTGACCTTATAGTAGCCATATTGCTTTTGTAGATGATGCCTGGTTACCATCACGTGCCTACTGGATGTCCAACACATGACATCACTGCAGCACCATGATTTAAGATGGTGGCACTCTATCAGCAGTGTTTCTGAATAAAAATAAAATCTTTGTGAATGTTCTGCCACAGGCAGAGAAATGTTTATGATGGGCCTGGAGATAGAGGTGACAAAAATCATAGTAAATGATTACATGCTGAGTAGTCAATAAGGAACTATAAACTACCAAGTCCAAAATGTTAATCAATGTCAAAGTCAAACATTCATGCTAAGCATCTGTCTCCCTTAACACTAGAATTACCAGAGCCTACGAAAAAACTTGTAGATCCATCCCACCTTAAATCGCTTTGCACCTCTCCATCAGCGTCTTTTGTCCTGTAAATGTGTCAATAACCAGCAAGCAGCCAGCAGCCTGCTATCACATCCCCCCACCGCCACAGTTTTCTCAGCTCAAGTCTGTTTACCTGCGTGTCAGCTGCTTGGAGTTGTATAGAGTGAGAAGTCAAGCAAAATGACACCTTTTATAAATACTATATCATTATTTGGAACACATGCATTTCATGTGTGTTCCGTGTCTACAACAATCTATGTAAACACATCGTTAAAACAGAAAGGTTTTTCATGTTTTAGTAAAATTGACAAAATGTAGACATGAAGTTTATAATGTGTGAAGCCTAAAGTCCAAATATCAAAGAAACACTTTCACAAAAGGTACAAATATAATAGAACAAGTGCGCTTCTATTCAAGAATATAACTGCAGAAATGAACCCGCGTTAGGGTGCATCATTGACACACATTTGCTACGACCACTTCGGTGGTGCAACGGTATCAACTGTTGACTGGTAATCAAAACTTCACGGGTTTGACCCCGGATGAGTCCATTTTGAGAAGTGAGCTGCTCTTATTTTTACTATTTTAGAATAAAAACATACATTTGATTCCAGTCTGTAACAGCCGGTGTAAATTTATGAAACTTGTAAAGGTTGGCTTTGTTTTGTTTTTTATTCAGTTTTATTCTCTCAGTCACGTTCACAATCCCACTTACCCCAACCCACCCCCCACCCCCCCTCCACTGCTGCTTTCACATAAAGACGCGCTCTAAGAGAAGTGAACTCACGATGCTTCTACATCGGGGCAAGAATGCACGCCGCGCTTTTGCCATCGCTGTACTTTGTATATGTACATGGGAAGCTCTGCAGTCTACTTGTGACTTTACGCTGTAGGAAGTAAGTAAAAAAAATAAAGGTAAATAAGTAAATAACATTCGATCTGGCTGTTATATACAAAGTACAGCAACAGCAGCTTCAACCTTCAGCTATAGACTCTATAGTACGCGAGCAACTCTCCATGCTAATGCTTAGATCTGGACGGTGCATGTGCCCAAAACATTAACATTTATATGTTACTTACATAAAAGCCACATCGAATGTTATTTACCTTGAGTTATTTACTTACTTCCTACAGTGTAAAGTCACAAGTAGACTGCAGAGCTTCCTGTGTTTGATCGACACTGGCATGCTCAAAAAATATGTGTAATGCCACAAAAATTTGCCTGCTGACACTTTAGTATGCAAGCAATGGCATGAGAATGCAGTTAGACTTTTTTTTGGGGCACATACACCGTCATGATCTAAACACTTGTGTAGGTCTGTGAAAAAGACCCTGAAGATTAAGGGGTAATAATAATGGTTAAAAGGAAATTTTCTTGATTTTCTGAGGAATATGAAACAGGCACTGGTTGATTTTTCTGGAATGCAGAATGAAAGCAGGATAAAGATATCTAATTAAGAAAATGATGGTAAAATAAAACCTGCAGCTCCCTGTACACTGTAGGACCAAGTTGCATTCTCCTAACATTGAGGGGTTGTATGTCCAAAGATCTCCAAGTAAAAATGACTTGATAATATAAAGTCAAATGTGAATCGTTGCCAAGGGTGATGGCACTACTGCTTTGTTGCACTTTCTTTCACTTTCGCAGAAACCAAAATCCTGTTCAGCAAGATAATCTGAAATGAATACCACACATAACACTGGCACTGCCCAAACCTTTGTCTTTTGGTAATAGACATGGCAATCCAAAGAGAAATGAAAGGATACTAAACAAGGTGATGCATTAATAATGTGCATACTGTATATCTGTGCTCCATATTAATTGTGATCAAGTTTCCAGTAGAATTTGCTGTAAAACTAAACTGGATTTAAAAATGTTGAATAATAGTAGACAGGTGGATAGATAAAGTAAAGTGTAAACAGTGACATTGCATTACTCATAGATAATCTTAACAAGGTGAGTAGAGTAACACTTAACATACAGGTCAGGTCAGGTCATTTTGGGGAGCATGCACTGGTACAGCGCGTTGCTACACCCACCACGCGACAAAACGGTTCGGGATCCTGGTTGGCAACTCCCCAGGCAAACACACGGTCCAGTCCCACCCTCTGGAAATGACCAGATGTTACGTGGGCATCCCCTTGGCCTGGTTCAGCTGCTCAGGTCCTCAACAATGAGGATCCTGCAAGCCGGACCACCCTTGGGGAATCGCACCACATGGCTGTACAGCCATAACAGACGCTCCCTCACAATGCAGGTAATGTGCCACAATCGGGACTCCGTAAGCAACCGTTCATTCAACACAAAGTCAAACCAGCGACGAGACATGGTACTTATGGTAGATCAATGTACAGTCTTTAAAACATACACAGATATCATTCTTAAGTAAATATGCGTGCCTTACAATAAATTAACAGCCACCAATTAAATTTTCTATTACAGGGTCAGAAAGAGCCAGTACCTATCAGGGCAGCAGGGCACAAACATGCACTATGAAACAAACTATGAACTATCCCAAGTTTGTGTTGTGTGCAGCAAAAACAATCTGTATTTAGTATATCACTGTGATTTATAGCTTTAAATGGCTATACAGATATTATATATACAAATATATATATTTTTGCCATATTTATATGTTTACACATACAGTAGACATAACATGCTTACCTACATATATACATAAATACTGTGGGATATGGCCGGCCATTCATCCCGGCTAATACCCCCAGGCCGCTAGATGGAGCCCTCCTTGCAACGTGGAGATGCCCCAAATTCCAGCAGGGCATCATGGACTATGGAGTTTTAATACACAGCCCTACTGGATAACGTTGGGGTTGCCAGCGGATGCTGCAGGGAGACACAGAGATGTTTATTTTCCATACAGCCTGGAAGTAAATCTCAGTCACATGGTTGGAAGAAATAAAGTGCTTCCGGGCTGATGAAGAAAAGGAGAAGTTTTTATCTGACCCGGAAGTGATAGAAGTCACATGGACTGAGGGACAGAAACACTTCTGGGTCACGGACTATAAACGACTCTGGGAAATCCCAGACGGTCGAGCTGAGTTGGGAGGCAGGGTGGCTAAGCGTCTGGGAGTGGAGGATTATTGTGATTATAGAAAATTGTATTGTTTATTGAGTATTGTGGAGTGGAGGGTGCTTTGTGCACATTATTATTGTAATAAATAATTATTGGACTTTTTATCTGGTATCTGACGTCTGGTCTGAGGGTTCAAGGGGTCGACAGTGCTTCTATCTGTTATAATACACAACATTTTGCAGCTTACACTATGAATATGAACTGCAAAACAAAGTCCTTTTTGAAATGTAAACAGAAAGGCATTAAAAAATCTAACTTGCTAGAAGATGCATACAGTATATGGAATTGTCTCAATTATTGGGTAAATATAATACTTGCACAATACAATAAAAGGGGGGACTTTAACTGATGCCATGGGTTACTGTTTGTCACAATGGTTTAACACCCAAGTTCTGTGTTGTTGGAAGTCACCAAGCCATCCATCCAATTCAGCCTTATGGGTGTGGCTGGAGAGACAAAACCTGAACCTCTGACAGGATCCCTTGTTCCACTTATACTAATGAACCTTCTTTGCTTATGTTGATATGAAGCCTGCACAGCTGTTTGTTTCCAAAAATTAAATTGGCAATAAAAGTGTTATTTTTTCCCGGTTTTAAAATGGAAATTTCAAGCCAAATTTCCCCCTGGGGACATATAACTATCTACCTATCTGTTTTGTCCTTTACTTCCTGTTTTAATGTTTATCACGGTTAGTTATTTTGGTCTAGATTTAAGCAACAAGATAAAATACCTTGTTTTTCAGGGTGTTTGTGCTCCCTGCAAAGCACAGCAAAGGAAGGCACTCATGGACAGAAAGACAAAGTGCAAAATTCATACAGACAGTGACAGGGACAGTGGGTGACTCTTTGACATGGGTTTTAAATCTTTAAGGTTCCCAAAGTCTTGAACATTGTAAATAATACACAATTTTTTTGTTAAAAAAGGATAGCACAAACTGAATACAGAGTACCAGCAGGCCTCAGCAACAAAAAGAATGAGCTATTACAGTAACTCCAAATGAGCAGATGTGAAAAGTTAAAGCTTCTCTCAGCCTCAGAAACACTCGTTATAAAAACCACTGGTGTATGTCACCACACTCCATTTATGTTAGGTAGAACGCCTAGTGGGGGCTGGGTGGTCTCATGGCCTTGGAACCCCTGCAGATTTTGTTTTTTTTATTTGTTTGTTTAATCTGTCCTCCTTGGCCATTGTTCTTTGTTAATAAGTATTGAAAACATGCTATATAAATAAATGTTGTTGTTGTCATGGTATGTTCTATAAATATTTTGTAATAGTTGGGATGACCACAAATATTTTAAAAGATTTTATTGTTCAGAAAATAAATAATCAGAACCACCATTACTTTTAGTTCAATAGTAGACAAAGCGATTACAGCATATTGCTCCAGCTTGAGTTGCATTTGGCTGTTATGGAGTGTATAGTGCAGCGCACTGGCATCCCATCCAGAGCAACTTAAAGGTCTAATTGTATTATGTTCTGGGATACCATCACTGTGTCCAAGATAAATAATTTACCAAATGGATTGATGAATAGATTTATTCAGATTTGGAATATCTGAAAAACATTCAAAGCAGATGTCACTGAAGTATATCCACTACTCTGATCATTTTCCAAACATCTTTTCCAATACTAGGATGGAGGAAAACCAAAGCCAATCCTGGTAGCATCAGGTATCAGGTAGGAACCATCCTTGAATGGAATGACCACACCTCAGATGCACATCTGTGGAATGTAAGAAAACAAGGATACCAGCAGAAAACAATTTGGACATTGGGATAACAAATCAACTCTATATAAGTAGTAATTAAGCTAAGATTAAAACTGCTCTAGTTTATAAAAGCAGTGTTGAAAAATATGTTTTGTAGGTCCTTACAAAAAGTGGGAATTAATTACATTTATACTTTTATAAAAAAGACTTACCAATTCAATTCATAGAACAATATTTTTCATTGATAAACTTTCAGGTTAAATCTCTCACATATGAAACTCTATTTCCTCCTCCATTTGTGAGTCCTATGAAAAATTAATTTAAAAATGTAATATGTAAACTTTTCAAATAAATCCGCTATTATTTTTTATAAATTTCAGTATTTTAAAACTACAGAATGCCCAGTCACAAAAATATAGCATTACACTGTAAGCTACATTCTGCAGTATATGGCAAGGGTTGTCTCCTTTCTTGTGTTCCTTTCTGGTGGACTTGACCGTGGCTCCCAGAGATGTTGTATTGCACAAGGATGGTTAAGAAAAGGGGTGAAGAGATGAATGCTAAATAGCGCCATGTGTATATTTTACATGCTGTTGTGTTAATACTGCACAAATTAGGATACACAGGTTAAATAACTATAATATAATGCATTTCACTGTGTTTTGGCAGGATGCAGTAAGAAATTAGGGAGAACTCCATAGTAGAAAAATAAAGAGCAAAAAAAGAAGTTACAATGGAACAAAAGAGCCATATAAGAACACCAGTAAAAAATGTGGGGCATATGAGAGCAATGGTTGAAAGGGATATTAGGAAAGTTAAAAGGCAGTTGAAAAGAAATACTGCAGAAAAGGCAAAAGATGACCCAAGAAGATTCTTTCAATATTTTAGTAGTAAGGAGAAGGTGAAAAGAATAAAAAACAGTAAAGGCGTGCTAGAATATATATAGAAAGAGAGACTGAAGGAGTTGAACCTTTTCAGTTTAAGCAAACGTAGATTAAATGGTGACAAGACTAAAGTGTGTAAAATTGCAAAGGGAATTAGTACAATGGATTCCAGCTGTTGCTTTAAAATAAATTTTTCAACAAGAGTGCAGGAACAAAGGTGGAAACTTGTTAAATGCAGATTTCACAAAAATGTTAAAACATTTTTCTTCACATAAAGAACTACAGACAAATGGGATACATTCTCAAGTAGGACAGATGACTTAGATGGGCTGAATGGCCTATTTTCATCACAATTGTGTTAATGTTCTAATTAACTGAAAAATAATGCAGTAGATACATTGAAAGGCTGTGTGCTATGCCAGTCAGTTAAGTCATACCAAACTACATGAATATACAGTATGTGTATGTTCTGTCCTGTATAATATGCTGCAAAGTATATTTCAAAACATTAAAAGCTCGATTATATGGACTTTCTTTACTTTGAGAAGTCAGGATCAATTTAAAAAATAATGTGTCAATGCAAACTCCCAAATCATTTCTAGAGTTAGCCAGGATTATCCTTCAACTGCATGAATTGGCATTTAGTTGGCAAAGTTGTTTTTAGGGCTTTAGGTTTAACAATGTAATGTTTCTTGTGAATGGTTCATTATTCTACTTGTTCTTTGTGTTTTATATACCCAAAGCACAGTGAAAATTACAAAAAGGAACACAAGTACTTGCACCATCATATTTCTTGTTGATGCACTTTTATCTTAAAACAAAGCAGTAGAATAGCATGTTTAAAATTTAAAACAAAGAAACACATACCTCTTTGTCTTTTCATCCAATAGACCAATCCAGTTATGATGATGGCTATTATCACCACAGCAGCAACTACGACTCCGACTATGATTCCAGTAGAAGAACCTTAAAATAGGATTTATTTTTTTGTCAGTAACATTAACATACTGTATTGTCCATTCATCAGTCCACTTGATCTAAACAGAAAATAGCTATGGGCATGCTGTTAAAATAATGTGCTTTCAATAAATGCAATATTGTGAAGCTTCCATGCATATATATTTTTGTTTAGTTTCTGCTTGCTATGTATTTGGTAAATTATTCATGGATATGCATATTGTGGTGGATTGTCGGCATTTTACTCCGGCCCTCACCCCCAGGCCGCCAGGAGGAGCTCTCCTGACAGCATGATCGTGCCCCGAGTTCCAGCAGGGCCTCATGGACTATGTAGTGTTTATACACAGCCCTGTTGGATACCTTGGGGGCCACCGGGAGTCGCTGTAGGGGGGCTAGCGGGCTCTTATGTGCCCTATAACCCGGGAGTGCGTCATCATCACGTGACAGGAAGGAACGACATGCTCCCGGGCTGAAGAAAGGACTGTTTAAACTGAACCGGAGGGAATAAGGACTTGTGGGTTTGGCCAGGAACCACTTCCGGGTCAGGGGATATAAAAGGACTGTGGGAAAGCCCAGACGCTGAGCTGAGCTGGGAGGTAGGAGGGCGAAGTGTCTGGGCGAGGAGGATTGGTTAGTGAGAGAGAGAATTGTGTTTATGAGTGTGGAGTGGAGGGTGCTTTGTGCATGGTTTAATTATAAAATAAATAGTAATTATACATTCACCTGGTGTTCAGAGTGGTACCTGAGGGTTCAAGAGGTGGACCACGCCTCTATCTGTTACAATATGTATTGTGAACTGCATCACCACATAATCCTCATTACCTGAAGATAATCGTGTACATGATTGTCCTGTTTACCTCCAGTTTAAAATGTGAGAACACGCTGGGTATTTTATAAAATTATTACAAATACTTCACTTTAGAGCACAATTTTAAATGGCAAATTATTAATATACCCTGAATATATAGAAATAACTTTGATTTACCAAACTTATCCTTTAAGCAATTACTATTGTGGAAGTAACCTCCGAGGAAGACAGGAATGGTTCAATCAATGAGCTTTATTCAGTCACAGATGAGTACATGGATTCATGCTTTGCAAGGCAGAAGAGCGCAGTTTCCCCTTTTCGGTTGGCTTTAGTATTTTTGCTCCCTCCCCCTTCCCCTTACTTATCAATTAGCATGATATTGTTTATCTAAGCATTTCATCTTATATTGCGCAAATCGGCCAACCGTTTCTATTTTGTGTACGTGTCAGAAGGGGTCCTAAAGAAAGAAAGGTCATCTTTCTTGTGTCTAACAGACACCTTCCTAAAGAGGAGGTTGTCCTAGGTCAGCTTGTCTTATGACAGACGCCTGTATGAATAACCTGCCATTATAGCAAAACAGCTTTGTCAGCTTTTAACCCTTAGTAACTTGCAAGCAGTTAGTTACTGTACCAGAGAAATCCACCCCATCCATTTCCAATCTCATATTTTTCTACTATATTTGCTAGGAAATCTACCCCTGAAGCTATTGATGGGGCCAATAGCATATTACATTGAAACACTAACACAGCAGCACTCGCTCCAGTGTAACTCAACAACACCAGTCCTATTAGTAGTTTATTTTTGGTTTATAGTGGAAACCTCAAAGTAAGATCTCTAAAGTAACAAACTCCATTCAGAAGGCTCTAAATAGGGCACCGTCACTAAGAGACAGCAATTCAAACATCTATGCCAGTTGATGACCAGCAGTCAATCAAGAGACCTAACTGTTAAAAATCTGAACTTTATTTTGTTCAATCAGATATTCAAACCTGACGGCAGATTTTGGCACAGAGTCAATTAGTTCAACTGTCTGTAAAAAGTCCCTCAAAGTTGTTTTGCTAGGAAGAGAACTAAAGTAACAATGGGGCGATTAAATCAGTTTAGGTGTGCAGTTCCTCTACCTTTACTTTAACCTAATGTTCATAAGTTAACATCTCACTGACCTCAAAGTACTTCACTGATAGTTCTTCACTGAAAACTAAAGTCACAACTCATTTTTACAATATTTAAATTGTGTTTTTGACAGAATTAATTCTTTAAAGAACATTACGTTTTTGACATGTTTCTCAATGTAAATAACAGTATGCCATTAAGAACATACCCAGACATCTGACAATTTTATAAATTGATTGATAAAATGTAGATCATTTTAATAGAATAAAAGATAATTCATTAGACTTGCTCAATTGAACTCCTACCTTTGTAATTCCAAGGGACAATGAGTTTTCTTGGAAGGCTGGAATGATTCACCTGGCAGGAGTAGCCATATTTTTCAGCATCCATGAAACTCACATTTAGTACCTTCCTGACCTGGTAGGTGTTATCATCGTTCAATAAAACATCACCACTCAATGCTTGTACAGCTTGTCCTCCATCTCTGACCCACTCTACATCAATAAGTTGAGGGTAGAATCCGGTGACAAAACAAGTGACCTCTGTTTCTAATAATTCAGGAATGGTTTTCTGGAGGAGAAATACGCTGGGTTGAACTGCAGATGTAATAATAACTGTCAGAATTCAGAAGATGAACAATCAACTTCTTTGACATCTACCATTGTTATAAAATCTTAATATAAATGTAATTTTCAATACGAGGAGGAACTACGAATGTGCCCTGTAGTGGATTTTTGTATCTCACCCAGGTTTGGCTCCTGCATTGTACCCAACACTTCTAGGACAAACTCCGACTCTCCACAATTCTGTAGTGAAAAATGTACATGCAGAAAATGGATAGATATATGTATGAAAATGTTACTATCCTATAACAGTGGTTTCATGATTACAAATATAAATATCTAATAAGATAAACCAAAATTATCAGTGTTAATAGATTCTATTGTACAGCTAAAATGCAACATGGAGTTCAATTCCCAGTCCAGTCAATATATAAGTTGCATACATTTGTTTTTCCTGGATAATTTAGTTAACTCCCACATCCCAAAATTTGTATTAGGTTAGTTGATTAGCGTAACTCAGCCGGCTGTCAGTGTGCTTAAGCATGGCCTGTCACAAATGAAAAGTGAAGTGAGTGAGCCAACAGAAGACCAACTAAGTCAGGGCCTCAAACGCCAACCAATTTCATTCCAACAAGTTGCTTAATTCTTGTTGTTAATTAAACCCATTCTTTAATTCCATGGTTTGTTGCTGCTCTCATTGTGCATACATTTCCAAAATTGTTGATTTTCTCTTTTCTAAGACTGTTAAAATGTTTTGGGAACCTGAGCAGATCAGCATTTCTGTGACCTTCACCTTTCTTTATTTTCAGATATCGCATGATGGACACAGTTTGCTGGTCATGTTTTGACTCATTTTTTTTTTATCTCTTTATCATTTGGCTGCTAATTAATGAAAAGGAAACAATTAAGGGGTCTTAGACTTGAAGAGCAAGTTAAATATAATTAATTCAAAAGAAGTTAATTAGCAGCAAAAACAGGTCACTAATTAAGAAAAGACTTAGTATGAAAACCTGCAGCCCTCTAGGACCGGAGGTGGGAACCCCTGCAGAGTCTAGCAAGATATTTCTGAGAAAACTATAAACTTTATAACCAGTGTGATGAGGTTTTTGAACAACACTTGTAGTATTCGGCCATGTTTTCCACTTTCTTTAAATCAACAAAGGCTTGTGTGCCACACTTTAGTCTCTTACCTTGCCTATTCAGGGTTTCTCCTCCATAGAAAACAAATTCACTTAGCCAGCCAGAGCATAAAGTTTGAAAAATCTGCACAAAAACTTTTGAAATAACACAGTTGTGTAGAAGAAGGCTTGCCTGTTCTTGTGCAATGATACATTCCAGGGTGGTCATATTCAGAATGATCAGGTCCTCTCCATCATACCCTACTATAGCAAACAAACCTCCAGTCAAATCACAACCAAACAATCCCTGGAGAGTGTGAACTCCTGTATGAACAAATCCACAAAAGTAGTTAATAGTAAATGCTATAACTTAAAACTTTCTATGTGAAATATTTCATGAGATCATCTATTTTGTGAAGCCACCCCATCCCATACAGGTCTTGAAGAGCTGAATACTACTGCATGACAGCAATATGAGAAGGGCTGCCATTTTATCACAAGACACACTCAGGCACACACCTGTGCTGAGCCAATTAAGAGTCAACTTTTAAATTAATGAGGATATCTGAGACCTTCGGAATAAACCAGAATGTTCAGAATAAATTAGAAAGGACATGGGAAGACGGAGTACTAGGAATCACACCAGCATCCAGATACTGTGAAATGAAATTGGGGGAACATCTTTATTGTAAACTGTTTATTTCTGACTCAAGTTGTATTCCACAGATTGTCAGCAAACAGAAAATATCACACAAAATTGACCAGGAGCCATGCAAACAATAAATAAGCAATACAAATCTATTTATCAATCTTTTGTTTTTGAATTCTAGTTTAGTTTTTTATTTATAATTAGGATTTTGATGTTAGTACAGTTCTAAAATGAACTAGTATAACAAACCTTTACTTGAACTTAGACTGATCATTTGTTTTCTCCTTTAAATAAAGATGCTTGTTTATATCTGTTGCCCCTAAAATAACATTCAGTCCGATTAAACACTTCCTCCAGCCTAAGATGAACACAATTTTCACATACAGCACCAACCAAATAGTTTCATCTGGCGTACAAGCTTACTGATCATAAACAGCTCAAGCAAGTCATTCATTATGGTGTCATCATTACAGTGCAACCTCCGAGAAGCCAAAAGAGACAACATAAAAGAACATAAACATACTTAAATGACTGTAACCCAGAACAGCAGAGTGCTCTTCTTTTGTATACATTTAGCAAACAAGTGTTTTTAAATATTGCATTTTTATTTTGGGTAGTGTAGTAACATATTGTAGTGTTAAATGATGAGCCTTACAACCCCAGTGATCCATCCTGGTCACTGTCAGCATGGATTGATTGTTAGATAGAGAAGAACTTTATTAGTCCTAATGGAAATTGCAGGGTTACAGCAGCAGACAAAAAACAAGCCACAATTATACATACTGTAGAACTGTAATAATCTTAAGTATGCTAACAAGGTGTAGGTATTTATAAAGTGTAAACTGTTTAGAATTGCACACACTTATCAGTTACAGTTTCACAGAACAGGATGAACAGGATATTATTACAATATATTGTAAATAGCACCATTATATGTGAAGATGTCTACTAGACCTGCTCAGTTCCATTCAGCACACAGGGAACAATACCACCTCGGCTGAGGGGTGACTCATTATAGACCCTGATGCCTGAGGGTAGAAACGGCATCACATAGCGCTCCTTGGAGCAATGCAGTCTTCTCAGTCTGCTGCTAAATTGCTCCTCTGTTTAGTCAAAACCTCATACAAGGTAGTCATTTTAATCAGTTTATCACCATTTCCCTAGCACACTATTGCATAGAAAAATACACTGGCCACTACAGACCAGTAGAAAAATACACTTGCCACTTTCTTACAATTCCTCCAAAACTGTGCCATGTGTGAGTGAGTTTAGGCAAGTGAGTCTGTGGGCTCTGTGATGGAGTCTCATCAAGGCCTGGACCCTGTATTGCACTCAGTATTGAGTAAGTGTGTCCTCTGACTCATTGACATCATGTCCACTTTTGGTTTCTTCCCCACACCCAGTGCAACTCTGGCTTCCCATGAACTTGCACTGAAAAAACTGCTGACCCCAGAACATGCAGGATGCATTGATTTTAATTTGATTAATTTATTCTTTCAGAATGTGTTTGTTTTGCCTCATCACTTCCACCACACAGTATATCAACTGAACATATATAAATGAATATGCTTACCAGATATTTGATTTAAAATGTTCATTAAGGGCTTGATATTAGTAGCACTGGCATTCAGTAGATAATCTGAAATCTCCTTCTGGGTTGATAAGAAACTTGGACTCTCAACATTTTTTAGCCACTCGTATTGACGGATCCATATCGTAGTATTGGAGTTATAATAGTAAATCTCTATGTCATCTATGAATTCTTCCAATATGAATATTGGGAAATCACTGCTGTTTAAACCAGTTGTGTAAACAGATCTGAAAGAAAGTGTAACTAAAAAAGGAAAGCATGAGAAAAGTTAGTGGATTCCATAAAATGTGTCACCATTGCATGGATTCTTCAACTCCAGAGTCATGAAAAGTTCAATCATTCATTTGTTTCAAGCAGAGTTGACTATTCTGATATTTTATTGTCGAGCTGTTAGAATAATTCACTTGCTATTCTGCATTTTGTTTAAACCATGGCAGCAAGAATTACAACTAGAACTAAGAAATAATGACCACATAACTTCAGCTCTTAAATCACTTCACTGGGTTCCATATAAGCTTACAGCTGATTTTCATTCTCCTCATATATAAAGTTGTAAGTGGTTTAGAGATCCTTACCAAATGTACATACTGTAACTTATTAATGTCTATCCTTAAGGGCACATATTGTGATCTCAAGGGAAAGCCTCCCTTCTCTTTACTTTTTATTCCAACAATGGAGTGATCTGCTCACCAATATTAGAGAAGCCCGCTGGTCTCAGCATTTAAGTCAAGGCTGAGTGTACCCTTGTTTGATTCAGATTATTCTCTCTCACTGATTTTTAGTTATTGCAGGAATTAAGCATTTATTTTCATTCATATGTAAATAAGAATTTATTTTTATCTCAATGGTAAAAACTTAGGTGGAAGATAATTAAAATCAAAAGCATCTTTATATATAATCGGGGTGTATATATAATAATGAGGTGTATGTTAACTTTAAACAGCAAACTATGCTGGTGTTCTGAAATGACACCTGAGCACTAGTGTTGATTACCAAAGCGTTATTTGCTACGAATTGGCTGTGTTCACGTTTTCTCTCGTTCATTGAATTATCTTTCTATATAATACGCTACCATGGCTGTTCATTTGTCTGTCCAGGATTTGAAATCACCTGTAGCTTGCAAACCGTTGGACCTATTGACCTGAAATTTGGTACACATATACTACATGATGTCTACTATCTGCTTTCAGGGTGATGATTGACCTCCAAGGTTATTCCTCTTTTTATTTTTATTTTATTGTAGAATAAACGCTCGACAGTGGCCAGCAGGGCGGCCTTGCAGTATATGCGTATGGGCTCCGTTCTCATCCCTACCACCTTCTCCATCACTTCCCCTACCTCTTCATATCTTAAATCATTCTTGAGGCAGATTGACAATTTAACTGCCAGCTTAAGTGAAAAATTAAAGAAAACGTACTAAGTAATTGCATCACAAACACTGACTTAATCAGTTTTAACACAAAAATATGCCAACGAAAGAAGAAAAGAAGCGGGCCACTAGGTCCAGCACAGGGAGAATCTGTGAATCTTCAAATTCACTAATTGGTAGAACCTCCTTTAGGAAACAGTCTCAATCAATTGCTTCTTGTAAATGCTAACAAGACCTCTTAGGAGGTGTTTTGACATCTTCCTCTGTAGAGAAATGTTTCAGTTCGTTTCTGTCTCTGAAATGATTTCATGAATGGCTTGCTTCAGATCACATTACAACTCTGTGTAATTTCTTCTATTTAAGCCATTCTGATGTTAGTTTGTTCAGGTGTTTGGGGTCATCATAATATTGCATGACCTATCTTCTTATGAGTTTCATATTACAGGCAGAAGACCTGATGTTCACCTTTAGAATTTGTTTCCTTATTAACTTCAAGCTATTCATGGCCTGTATCTCTACACCATGATGCTCTCTTCATTATGTTTCGGAACTGGGATAAAGTTTTGGTGTATTGTGTTTTGTGTTCTCCAAACATAGCATACGCTTTGCCACATTTTATTTTCAGTGTGGTATCCATCAATCATCCAACTACCAACTAACACTCATAATATTGTCAGTAATGTAAGCTAATGTACCCCTCAAATGAAAATACTGCAATATGGCAAATTTCCAGGAAAATATTCTTCAAACATGAGCACCAGTGCTGCACAAAATGCATTGGTGAATTTAACCAATCAACACAAGTACTCAGGTTCTTCAGTTTGTACTCCATCTGCCTGACTGTGGATTGATGGAGGTTTAGGTCTAGAAATGCCCGTGTTTCTTCCACTTTATGAGCTTTTAACGTTTATTTTCTGAGGTGCTCTTTTAATGAGACTATGTTGTGTGATTCAAAGCATTTCTGATGTGTAGAGAAGAAAACAAAACTAATGTATTTTTTATATACAAGATAGTTTATATTTCAAATCCCCATCTGAATGTTATCTCATTGATTGTAGCTCAAATCACCTCCTTCCTATATGTTCACATTTCCAATGCTCGGCCTCCAATATTTAAACAATACATTAAATAGATGACAATATACAGTACAAACCTGGTAAGAGCTTTTTGTTTAATTTGATTATCTTTATCTATTATAATGATTTACTTGAAGACCATATCAGATTTCAGGAGCCATTCATACAAGAATTTAAAAGAATTACTAGGGTTGTCAAATTAATTTTGACATTGAGCCTATATTAAGAACATCATGACACTACATTACATAATATAGCATAAAAACCTACAAGTAATTTCAAGTGAAAAAAATATTAGTGAATTTAAAACTTACCAGCACAAGATACATGGAACCCATAAGCTATTCCAAATACCCTAAACCAAAACATAGCTGAACAAATTTAACAGAAGTGCTTCTAAAGGATCCGAAGGTATAAAATAAATACACTGCTGTGTGTCACATATCATATTCCACTGCCACAAGTGGGTTGAGCGTTAAGTTCTTTAGTTTCTCACTGAGCCAGTTTGACAGGGATTGGCACAGAAGCAGACATTTTTCATTAGTTTTGTGTTATTCATTTCTAATGGCGAGAGATTCCTGACTCCTGAGAGTATGTCTAGATTATTTAAAGGTATTATCTGTGAAAAAACAACACAGTATAAAACAAAACAAATATGTTTTTAAACCCAAGCAAATAAAATTATGTTTTTAATTTTTTTTGAGATGGCTTGTCAGTTATTTTTTCTGTTTTATGTCTTTTTAGATACATTTTTTTTTCTTTCTTCCCATTATAACTTAAAAAGGTACTGGGTAACACTGGATATTAAAGGTTTCTTATTACAGTGCACTTACACTGTAATTGCTCTGTAATTACCGATGTCACTGTAGTAAAACTAGTCATTATTAATGTGTACTAAATATAGAATCAGAGTGTAGATTGTGTGGCCTCTGACTCTATGTGGTTCACTTGTTTTTTCAGAGTTTGTTATTCAAAATTAATGACTTCAATTTTAATAATTAACTTTTCCATTTCAGGAACCCACATTTTAGTAATTTTAGTTTGCTGCGTGAGACAGAAAAGGATTTTAACGATAAGGATGAGTAAATGAAACATAGTCAGTTAACAAGCCAAAACCAGAGCCATAAGTCAAATTGAACAATCTGCAAGTTTAAATTAATACCTAAAAATCGAGGTACCAGAACGCAAGAGCTGAGTTCTAAGACAAGGAGCATAATTATCAACTAAAGAATCACGCACTAAGACAGGAATAATGCACAAACACAAATGAGAACATGGTCACCAGTGCCAACGTTTAAACCCATTGCATTAACAACATCAGATGATGCTACCTCCTAGACCACATCCCAGGCAAATGAGAACAACATCTCTGCAACAAGACTCACTAAATAACAGCATCCATATACAGCTTTGAAACTACTCGTATGCATGATAGAATCCCAGCTCATACTATGGGTTACCTATCCCTGACTGATGTAACTTGTTAGTGCCATTACATAGCCTTCATTTTGAAGTCGCTGTCCGCAAAGTCCACTTCCAGCTCCTTGAAGCAGTGCACGACTCTTCAAAATGGCATGCGATCTTCCCTCCCAGTGTGGATGTGCAGCAGGACAGGCAAGGTTAATGATAACACAAACAGAAACATGAAAATTAACTGGAAACAATCAGCAAACTTTATAGAGATGGGTACCATGGTCAGATTACAGTGTGTAAAAGAATTTATGGGCTACAAAGTAAATCCTAATCCAATTTCATTAGTTTTTTATCTCTTCTTGATGAACTTAATGCCTTTTATGTATACTTTGATTATGATAACAAGCCACCCAATATTTAAATTCCTGTAGCACCACATGATTCACTCAGCTCGCTTTCTGTATACATGAAGTAATCAGAACTTTTAAATGAATTCATTTCCATATGACATACTGTCCAGCTGAAATTTCAGTGCATGTTTTAAAAACTTGTGACAACCACTTACCTGATATCTCCATTGATGTCTTTGATATTTCATTGAGAAAATCTATGGTTGTGTGCCTGCTTCAAAGGGACAAGGATTATCCATATGACTAAGAAAATAACTGTGTGGGAATCTTAATACACACAACTATTTCATTTGTAGTATCAGATGTAGTATCTGATTCTGAAGGGCGATATGTAATGGTTATGGATAATTTATTTATTTGTAAAGTGATCTGATAAATATCTACTCACCCAATCCATCCATCCATTTTCCAACCTGCTGAATCTGAACACAGGGTCACGGGGGTCTGCCGGAGCCAATCCCAGCCAACACAGTGCACAAGGCAGGAACCAATCCCGGGCAGGGTGCCAACCCACTGCAGGACACACACAAACACACCCACATACCAAGCACACACTAGGGCCTATTTAGAATCGCCAATCCACCTAACCTGCATGTCTTTGGACTGTGGGAGGAAACCGGAGCGCCCAGAGGAAACCCACGCAGACACGGTGAGAACATGCAAACTCCACGCAGGGAGGACCCGGGAAGCGAACCCAGGCCCAGGTCTCCCAACTGTGAGGCAGCAGCGCTACCCACTGCGCCACCGTGCCGTCCACTCACCCAATGTGGATGATAGAAATGTTTTTGCACCCATTCCTAATGTGAAAATTCATAACAATATAATGGCCAGAGACTTTAATTGTGTTTTAAATTCAGACTTGGATAGGTCTTCAGCTATAGTAGTGATAACATATAACACTGCAAAAACAATTACACAGTTTGTATTCGATCATAGCTTGTCAGAAACATGGAGATTTCTAAATCCAAACTTTATTCCTTCATCTCACAAGTACATCACTGTTACTGAAGTATTGATTTTTTCTTTATAGATAACAATTTTCTGCCCACGATCAAATCCTTCAAGTATGACACTGTTGTTATCTCTGACCATGACCTCTGATCATGGAGCTCAAATCACACCACATACTTATCTTGCAGCTAGTGTCCTTACCTCCTATTATTACATGACAAGAACTGTACAGAATTTATATCCAAGCAAACTGATTATTTTTTGAGACAAATACATCCTCAGAGGTCTCTGCAGGAATACTCTGAGAAACTCTAAAGGCATTTTTAAGAGGACAGAATATTTCATATTTCTCACACAAAAATAAATTGGAAACCAAGGAGGTATCACAGTTAATCAGTGAAATTACCAGAATAGATCAAGAAAATGCCAAGTCTCCAAATTAGGTACTTTATAGGAAAAGACAGTCTTTATAATCAGAATTCAACCTCTTGACAACAAAAGAAACAGAACAATTCATTTTTAAATCTCACAATTATCATTGTGAACATTTACAGAAGGCTAATAAGATTTTAGCTCAGCAAATCCACAAGCAGGAGGTTTGCAATGCAATATCAGCAATTACCAACACAGACAAAGATAAAATCATTGACAAATTTAGAGAGAACTATAAGTCCTCATGTTCTACTCAGTTTAAAGAAGACAAGACACAATCTAATTCGTTTTTTGATGTATTATAGATACCACAGCTAGACACTCTCAGTCAGAGGAACTGGATAAACCTCTGACACTCTTAGAATTACTAGACATTATAAACTCACTTCAGAGTGGGAAAGCAGCAGGCCCTAATGGATACCCTACTGAATTTATAAGTAATTTCAAGTAAGTTTGCGTCCTTATTATTAACAACATATATAGGATCCAGAGACCATACAATTCTACCTCAAACTTTTTGCCAAGCATTAATTTCTGTCTTTCCTAAGAAAAATAAGGACTTATTACAATGTGCATCATACAGACCAATCTCACTTCTGAATAATGACGTTAAGATAGTCTCCAAAGTTCTACCTAGAAGAGTTGAGAAAGTGCTTCCTTTGGTTCTATCACAAGACCACACCGGATTTATTAAAGGCAGACACCTACCTTCTAAACTTCAATGCCTGTTTAATGTAACATATTCACCCATAAAGTCTAACACCCCAGAGATCTCATTATTTTTGGATGCAGAAAAAGCATTTGATATGGTTGAATGAGACTGCCTATTCACCACATTGCACAAATTTGGGTTTGGATCAAACTACTGTATAGCAGTCCAGAAGCTTCAGTTTGTATTAACTACATTATTTCAGATTACTTCAAACTAGAATAAGGCACTAAACAAGCATGCCCCTTATCACCACTGCTCTTTGCAATTACCATTGAGCCATTGGCTGTTCACTTTTGAAATGCATCTGTGATAAAGGGGATTATCAAAGAAGGGCTTGAACAGAAAATATCACTATATGCAGATGATATGATACTGTATGTATCAGACCCAAAAAATTCTGTACAAGCAGTCTTAGCAGCACTAGCAGAAATTCAAAAATATCTGGATTCAAAATTAATTTGAATAAAAGTGTGCTTTTTCCAGTGAACTGTCTAGCACACAATATTAGATTGGACACCATCCTATTTATCTACACAGATCTGTTTAAATACCTAGGGGTAAATCCAAGTAAATAATAAAATTCTGCTGTCTCCATGGAAAAACATAAACAGGAAGTGCATAGATGGTCTACCCTCCATCTCAGTTTAACAGGGATAATCAACGCTGTCAAGATGAATATCCTTCCCAAGCTTCTTTTTTTATTTCAAAGCTTCACCATATACATTAACAAATCTTTTTTTAAGAAATTAAATTCAATCATAGCCTGATTTTTCTGGAATTTGAAACATCCACATATCCAAAGGGCAACCCTACAATGACCTAAAGCAGAATGAGGCTTGGCACTACCAAAATTTAAATTTTATTACTGGGCGGCAAATATACAAGCTATGAAAACCTGGACAATGACACAAACTGATGACAACACAGAAGCTTGGTCCGCAAAAAAAATAAAATCCTGCAGTACTTTATATTCCTTGCTTTGTACCCCAATAAATACAAGTTATTGTCAGTATACTAACAACTCAATTGTCCTTCATTCACTCAGAATAGGGAACCAATGTAGGAAGCATTTCAAGATAGAGAAGTTTTTATCTGTTGCACCTCTACATGATAACCACCTTTGTTCACCCTCACCTTTGTCCACTTTTTCAAACTTACACAGCTTTTAATGTTTGGAAAACATATAGGATTAAATCATTTACAGAATTGTATATAGATAATGTTTTTGAATCCACAAACAATTACACTTCAAATTTAACTTCCCATCAACTCACCTTTTCTACTACTTTCAAATTAGAAACTTTGCTAAACTGAATCTGCCCAGTTTTCCTCACCTCCCACCTATTTCTATTTCAGAAGAAATATTGATTAATCTTGAACACATACAGCATTTCTATAATAAATAAAAACATTTTAAAGTCCCTTCCTTTCAAAGAACCCAGAGTACAGTGAGAAAATAATGTCTTCCTCAAAATTTCATAAAAGGAGTGGAAAGCAGCTATGCACAGAATTCACTCCACAGCTCCATATGTGCAAAGCATACAATTATTCAACTTAAAATCTTTTATCGAGAACACTCATTTACAATTGTCCAAAATGTTTCCAGGGCAAGATGCAACCTGCAAAAATTGCAATCTAGCTCCAGCCTTGCTGGGCCACATGTTTTGGCCGTGTACCAAATTAACATCATTCAGGACCAAAATCTTTAAATGCCTATCAGACAGCCTTGGTGTCACAATCATTCCTAATCCACTTAAAGCTGTGTTTGGTTTACTCCCAAATGGTCTTAAAGTGGAGAAGGACAAACAAACTGTAATTGTCTTTACCTCACTACTAGCACGTAGACTTATCCTGCTCAATTGGAAGAATCCTAACCCACCTCTTTTAAGTCAGTGGATATCTGATGTTATATACTACCTGAAATTGGAAAAAAAACAAATTCTCACTTAGAGGATCTTTTCAAAACTTTATTTAAAACCTGACAGGATCTACTGAATAACATTTTAGAATAAGCATTTAAATTAAGGAAAGAATTCACTCCCCTGTTTTCTACGTTTGAAGTTTTACTCTGGCTGTTGGCCTTCCTCTCTTTCTCTTGGGGGGATTGAATTTAGTTTTGTTAAGCTTGACTAGATTGTATGGAATGTTACCTGCCTTTAATTAAATCAATAAAAAAAAGTAAAAACTGAACTGTCTGAATGACTACAGACTGGCGGCACCCACTTTAATTGTAATGAAGTGGTTTTAGAGACTGATGCCGGGACACATTAAACAGAATTTTCTAGATAATCATGATAGCCTCAAGTTTACATATCTTCACAACTGGTCCACAGAGGATGTCATGTCTCAGTTTAAAACTTAGTGCCATCCTCTGCAGTTGGATTTTGGACTTCCTATCCAATAGACCTCACCATTTAAGTAATGACAGCATCATGTCCTCCACACTGACCCTCAACACAAGCACTCTACAGGTGCTCCTTGGTCACCTATGACTGTGTGGCCAGACAAAGCTCCAACTCCATCATTAAATTTGCTGATGACACCACCATTATTAGTTTGATCACCAACAAAGATGAGATGGCATACAGAGAAGAGGGCTTCCTACCGACTCAGTGGTGCCAGGCAATAACTTCAACCTTAATGTCAGCAAAACGAAGGAGCTGTTCATCCAAAATTACACCCAGAAATGCACTGTAAGGTTAAGATTGTACAAAGAACATAAGTACTGGTCTAATGAGCACTGGAGACATAAGAAGTGCTTGAGTCATCTTAGAGTGTCAACCTCAATTACACCAGAGTGCAGAAAACATGTGCCAGTCAGCTCTGTGGGATCATTCAGCAACTGTTCTCTCTTTAACTGAGTTCTACAACTGTGGGAAACATCCTGTGTAATCCCATTGCCAACAAAAGGGCACTCCAGTGATTCCAAGGATTTAGGACCAGTTGCTCTTATTCCATATTTCATAAAGACATTAGAAAGGCTAGTCCCTAAACATCTCTGACCCTGGTTTTAGAACATCTTGAACCTTTGCCATTTGCCTTTCAGGTACATATAGGTCTAGAGAATGCACTGATCTACATACTCCATGGAGCCTACGCCCACTAGGATAAAGATGGCACCACAGTCAGGATAATGATTTTTCCAGTGACTTTAACACCTTTCCTCCTCACTTACTGGGGAAAAAGCACAAGGCTATGCATCCTGATGCCCCCACAATCTCCAATGACCAAAAGACATTTGTGAGGCTGAGAGACTGTGTGTCAGAAATGATTGTGTGTAATACTGGAGTACCAAATGAAGCTGTCCTGTTTCTCTTTCTCTTTACCCTGCACACAACAGTCTTCCAGTAATCAGTGCTTGCCACCTACAGAAATTCTTGCATGACTCCTTCATCATTGTCCCTCACCTAGGAGGGTTATGGAGAACTTCATCTTATGGTACAGAAAAAAGCATCTTCAACTTAACATCAGCAAAACAAAAGAGTTGGTGGTGGGCTTCTGGAGTGCCCAGGAGCCTCTGAGGCCAGTCACCATTCAAAGGATGTTGAAGTGGTGCAGAGTGTAGAAGAAGAATGTTCTCCTAGGCACCATGTATTTTGTGTATTTAGTAAATTAGAATTTTTATAATAACTATTTTGTAACTTGCCAGTGTGAGAAGCTTGGCTTATGAACTAACAAAAATATGTTATTCCAGGGTTCAGGAGAAATAGTGTTCACATGAATAAAATCTAAGCTGTTTCTTGTTTTCCCTTTCTCAGAGTGAATGTTTCAGGGACAAGGTCACAAGGCTGCAGAAAAGTACATGTAGTTTATGCAAAGGCGTCTCTCCTGTGCTTAGGTTTGAGAACACAGATAATGCTTAGCTCAACAGACATATTGTTTAACTTTACTGTTTTTGATAAGGATGTTCTTTCTGTCTTATTAATCATGAAATGCTGAATTATAAAAACCCCTCCTACTTTTTTCTCGGTGTTCAAAATTGTGCTTTACGGCAATAAGTTATGCTCTTTTGAATCTCTACTTACTGTGACTCCGAATGAATAAAAAAGAGAATTGAGAAATATTATCTGCCTGTTGTCAGTGTGCCTTTTTCGTCCACAGTTTTTTGGCGCCTGACTGTGGGGCAGGAGACGGGCAGACGACTCCCTGAGCGGGTTCGTCCAAGTGGACCGATTTCCGCGGATCAAGGACCAGCTCCGGTAAAAGTTAGGACTGGCCTACCTCGGGCGTTTTCCTGCATAGGGAGTCGCTGACCTCCTCCTGACCGAAACGAAAAGCAACTGGACGGGATTTTTCCAGGCAGGCAGAAGGAGTCACGGTGAGTAGATTCGGGGGATTCCCGTTGTTTGACTGGTGTGCTGGAAGAAATAGATGTATATGCGGAAAAGGAAAAGATAAAGAAAGAAAAAAGCATGCGGAAAGAATAGAGAATCATACTGTATCGACATAGAAGGGTTTTAGGGATTCATAGAGAGTGACGGCACAGTGTTAATGTTAGTAAGTCACCCCTTAGGAATTCGAGTAGAAAGGAGCGAGTGGCACACTCCTAAAAATAAAGAGGAATAGGGGTGAAAGGGGCAATTAGAGTACGTGTGAAATTTGGAAGAGGGGAGATCGTGTTTTCCACTTGTCGACTGGTTGATTTCCGGGGACGACAAGTGGGACGAGAAATAATTAAGTTGCTCTCTGTTGAAGGCCTGCCGCCTACTATGGGAAATAAATAGCAACCCAGTCAAACAGGTCCCCCAGGGTCCTCAAAACCTAATGTTAGAAGGATTATTTTCAGAGAATCACCAGGCACCTAGTACACCGTCGGGATTGAAAGGCGGGTCCCCTAAACAGTTAATAGAGAAGCAGACTGGGTTGGATTTTTAAAAAGGCATGTAAGAAGTGGAATAAGCAGAGGCGTAACAACCTGCTGGCTGCTGAAGTCAAAACACGAAAAGACAAGGAAGAATTATTGCTAGAGTTGCAGAAAATAAAGATAGAGACAGCGCCCAAGCCTGAAAGTAAAAGAAAGCAGACCGAAAAGAAAGACAACCTATACCCCGTAATCTGTCCACCCCCTCCTTACCAAACTCCCCCGCTTCTACCTCCTGCACCCTCTCGTCCAACTGCACCCCTGTTAACAGACGAACCGTCTGGAGCAGGTTTTTACGATGAACAATATCATTATGACCCGTCCTCACATATTGACCCTGAGGAAGATAATTCAGATCATTCACAAGGTGCTACTGGGTTGCAATGGCAGAAACCAGAAGAGTCATCTGTCTCCCAGCGCACGAGCAGTCAGACCCTCCGCTCTAAAACTAATGAGTGGTTTTACTTCCCCCTTCGGCTCCCCTAAGCCTTCTGGCTCGACATTCTCTTGCCCCCTCTATGAAGTCTCACAACCCCCGACATGATCCCACACAACCTCCAGGCAATAATAATCCTACTACTGTAATGATTCACCAAAATTGGGACTTTCAAGAATTAAAAGATGTGGTGTCTGAACTGCCCGACCCCAAAGCAGTCGATGGACTGCAATTTTTGGAGCCGTTACAGCAGCTGGATAACATGTATAAAACAAATGCTGCATAGTGGACACAGGTGCTCCGTCGACAGCTGAGCACCACATGGGCAACTGTAAATCACAGTGATCATAACGGTGTCCCTTGGCGTTGGAATGAAGGTCCTTTCCTTGCCCAGTGAGAGCCTTTTAAAGGAGCCCTGGCAGAAAAATAAAAATAAAAAAGGGCATAAACTGGTCACTAATTTCAGCCAGCTCACCGATTGCAAGATCTGATGGCTAATCACTCTGGGCTAGACAATACAAACGATAGAACTCGTGCTGCAGTGCCTCCTTTCATCTCGGGACTGAGAAGTGACATTCAAAGCAAAGTCTGCACGTCCTGCAAAAGGCTGGAAGACCGCGACGTTCGAGAAAGTCAAGCGGAGCATGCTGACAGACAGACTAAATTAAAAGAGTCAGAGACACAGACCAAACTTTTGGCTGCACAAATAAATTACTATACTGGAAGAACTGACCTGGCTAGGGGGAGAGGACGTGGAAAAATTCTTTGGAGGTCGAGGGCGCGGAAGAGGACGCGGGTTCCATTTATCAAACCCTAATAATCCTTTCGCTCAGATGCCTAACCCTTCGGAGCAGACGCCAGCGTCATATGCCTGTTACGGCTGCGGTGAACTTGGACATTTCAGTCACAACTGCCCACACAAATGCCTCCGTCACCCCCTCTCCCTGAGCCTAATTACATTCCTTGGTCCTAAGAATTATCAGGGACCCCAGCCACTTTTTCCAGTTTCCTTTGCTTACTCGTCATGCTGAAACTGATCTTTTATTGACTTTAATGGCAAAGAAACTGCCTTTGAAATGGACACAGGAGCCACGCGCTGAAGGAGGTTCCTACCTCGAAAGATACAGTAAAAGTGCTTACTGCCTCAGGACAGCCTCATATTTTGCTGGTCTCAAAACCTCTGCAATTACAGCTCAGCACTAACAGTATCATTATTGACTCGTTGCTTTCTGTTAAATCATTTGTGCCCCGTGAAACTGCTGGGATGGGATCTTATGACTTAATTGTCAGTCTCAATTTCTTTAACTGAATAAGGATTTTTGCTGCTCCATTCCTAAGCTCCTGTGCCAAACTTCACACCCCAAGCCCTCTTTTACAGCCTGGACCCTGAACATCTCCCCACACACCTTCCTCTTGAAAGCCCTTCATTCTTTCCCCTCATGCCTATTTTTCCTCACTTACAAGTCCCGGACACCCTGCCTTGTACTGCCCAGTATTTCCCTACTGAAGTGGACACACCTTGGTTCGAATCTTTTCTTTCCTCCAGCGCATGCCCTGAAACTTTGCACATTCCATGTATTTTTGTTGTCTACTAAAGCTGTTGCTTCAGTGCACCTCACATATTCACAAAGCGTTTTCTATTTAGGAGATTCGGTTCCCCATGTTTCCTTAGCTCTGTGGTCCCAAGGGAAAAATGATTATAGAAGGATAGCACACTGTGAGCCACTGGTGATTTTCTCAAAATCTTCCTTCCGCCCGCACCGAGTCCAGTATCCTCTGTCCCCAGAGGCAGAGGCTGGCATCGCCGCCGTACATTCTGATCTCATGAGGCGAGGAGTGATTATTCCAATTACATACTCTCCAGTCAACTCCCCCATTTTACCTGTAAAAAAGGCTGATGGATCATGGCGTTTTGTTCAAGACCTACGACAAGTTAACTCTGTGGTTTTTCTTAGAACACCTATTGTTCCTAATCCTTCCACTATTCTTTCCACGATACCCCCGTCCGCCCAGTACTTCTCTGTTATTGACCTTGCTAACGCTTTCTTTTCCATTCCCGTGCACCCTGATTCTCAATTCTGGTTTGCTTTAACCTTTCAAAACTGCCGATGGACCTGGACCGTCATGCCTCAGGGATATACTGAAGCCCCTTGTGTTTATGGCCAAGCTCTTGCTCAAATTTAGAAGGCTTTTGGCTGGAAAAAGACAGTTTATTGATACAGTATGTAGATGATATAATGGTGTGTAGTACTACTGAGAAAACAGAAGAAAAAAAAAAACAACAAGTGCACATGACACTCAGAAAATTGCTATTCTTTTTAGGTGAAAATGGCCATAAAAAAAGTTTCGAGAAAAAAAAAAGAAAAACTGCAGTTAGTCCAAGCTACTGTTAAATATTTAGGTCATGACATTTCTTGCGATACAGGAGCTCTCTCTAGCGGCTGTTTAACCATCATTCAAAAACTTCCAAGACCGGTCACAAAATAACAGGTTAAGTCAGAATATTTCTCTGTGGCTGCATAGCTTTTGAGGGGCATGTCTTCTTGTTATGGAGTTGTGCTGTGTGTTTCCCGAAATGGATTGTCTTTGTTTGTCGCTGGCACTTGGGTCGCCATGGAAATTAGTGTTTTCTTGTTGTCGCTGACCCGGTTCCGCCACGGACTTTTCCATGATCTGGAAGCTAGCATGTATAGCACCACGGTAGGATGAATTCCTAATTTAAAAGTAGTACCAGCTTGCAGCCTGAGAAGTTGTTTGATTGTAAGTTTTTCAGGAGGAGCACAGCCTTTACAAAATCTAGCTAACACTGCCATCTGGCTGCATGCAGTGGAATAGCAGGCTGACAAGGCTCTATGTGATTTAAAAAAAAAAAAAAAAAAATGCACTACTCTCCCTGACTATATTCTCGTCCATTCACTCTGTTCGTGGACGGAAAGGGGGGATTAATGAATGCAGTTCTATGAATGAATACAGTTTTAACGCAACTACATGTAGACAAACAAAGGCCAATAGCCTATTTTTCGAAAAAATTGGATCCTGTAGCTACTGCTCTCCCACCTCGCCTTAGGGCTGTGGCTGCTATGACTGAAGCTGTACTGGCTAGTACGGATATTGTGCTCATGAGCCCCCTAACAGTAAAGGTACCTCACGCCGTTCATTCTATTTTAGTACAGGCTAAGACCTCACATCTCACAACTGAAGAAGAAGGGGAGCCCCACAACTGTCATGACGAAGATTATAAAACCTACGACTGGAAAATGGAACATCTTCAACCAGCTATATAGTGGTCAAAGGTGACCACCTGCTGGAAGCAAACCAAATTGTCCAAAGGGAAAATTATAGCAATTTATACGGATTCCAGATATGCTTTTGGAGTCTGCCATGATCATGGAGCCTTATGGAAATTAAGAGGATTTAAGACCAGCGCTGGCAAACCGATCCAACATCAAAAACTGATTGAATCCCTCTTAGAAGCCATAACTAAACCATCAAAGTTAGCGATCGTTAAATGTCAAGCTCATATAGGAAAACAAGATCCTGTCAGCAAAGAAAACAAATTAGCTGATCACTTTGCTAAACAGGCTGCATATAATAACACACCAATTTCTTTATTCCAACAGAGAAATAACCAGGACCCTGATAATCAACTTGTTTCTTTACAGAGTGCAGCCACGGACAGAGAAAAAAGAAAATGGTCCAAAGAAGGGTCCCTCTATGATGGAGTCTGGACCCATAGGCAAACTAACAAACCTTTCCTCCCAAAGGCTTCTTTCCCAGGTATGGCAAAAATCGCTCATGGCCTAGACCATGCTGGAAAGGACGCCATGATTCAAGATGTTGAAAAACACTGGGAAGCTGCAGGCTTCTCTACATATGCAGAGCAGTTCTGCAGGCGCTGTGCATTATGTCAAAAGTTTAATATAGGAAAGGGCACCCAGATAAGTCCAGGTTCATCCCGCTGTTACACCTAATCCAATGGGTCCGTTTGAACACCTCCAAATGGATTTCATTGAACTAACTCCGTCTAAAGGTTACCGTTATTGTCTAGTAATTGTTGATGTGTTCTCCCGATGGGTAGAAGCTTTTCCTTCTAAACATGCTGATGCTAAAACTGTAGCCAAAGCTTTAATCAAAGAAATTATTCCTAGGTGGGGCATACCACAGAAATTACAAACTGATAATGGCACTCATTTTGTAAATTCCATTATAAATGAATTAACCACCTGGCTCCAGATAAATGTGCATCATTATTGCAAATACCACCCCCAGAGTGGAGGCATTGTGGAATGGTGCAATGGCACCCTAAAATCTAAATTAGCCAAAATCTGTGAGCAGACAAATTTATCCTGGCCGGACGCTTTGCCTCTGGCCTTAATGGGGTTGAGAGGAAGAACGCACCGGCAATTAGGACTGTCGCCGTTTGAAATTCTGACCGGATGACCCATGCCTGTGGGCATGGTTATGGGAAATGTTAACCTGCATACTGTGGACAATGACCTTCTCTCTTGTCTTACAGGTCTCCGAGCTTCTCTGAAAGAAGTCCACGAGCAGGTTAACCAGGCCTGAAGGACTAGTCTTCCATCTAAAGACACGCCGATTCCCTTAGGCACTTGGATCCTCGTCCGTGACACTCGGAGGAAACATTGGCATCAGCCAAGGTGGAGAGGACCGTTCCAAGTTCTTCTGTCCACACCACATGCAGTGAAAATGGAAGGATTGCCCGCCTGGATTCACGACTCACATTGCAAGAGATGGCACCCTTGATTGCTGTGCCTCTATGCTTTTCTTTTCCCTTGTCTACTGCCCTGGTCACCTTGACTTTCCCATTAGGAATCACCACATCAGTGCAGGTTGATTTCTGCTCTATTATCAACTGTGGGACTGGTCGACAAGCCCAGTGGACCTGGTCTGACAAATACGTGTGTATGACTGTTACGAAGTATTATTGGGGAAGTAACTGCGACAACTGGCAATGAGTTTTTCCTAACACTGGAACTGAGGACTGGGGTTATCAACCCTTTGAGGCCCAAAAATACAGTTTGAAAAATCGGTTTTCTGTCATAAAAGGACATGCCTCTCATGAATGTACTGTAACCCCTTGATCATCACTTTGAAGAACCCCTCTTTACATGACTCAGTAACCTATATATTAGGGGCACATGTATCTGGAACAGACCCTTTAGGGAGATTTCTAATTAAGATTGACAATCCTGTTACTAACACCTCTCATTCTCCTGCACACACACCCGTCTCCCCAACTTCTGGTTCAGACTTTTCTCCTGTTAAGATTATGAATATTTCCACCCTTTCATCCACTTTTTCAATTGAAACTGGCTATGGCAATCAGAACCGTTGGTTGCAGTGGGTATTATATTCGGCTAAGCAAGTAAATCAATCTGATTGCTACGCCTGTGCTACGGCCAGGCCACATTTGACTACCGTCCCTTTCCCTCTTTCTAATATTTCTGACCCTGTTGGTCTTCCTTGTCTCCTTGCCCTTTTTACCTCTCCATCCACACCAAAAGACTCTAACTGCATTACACTTTCTCTCCTCTTTCCCCCCACTTCTCATATGACTCCCCCGATGTTCCAGTCTCATGAAGGCAATTATACCTGCTTCTCTAGTAATTATAGTTCCCCCTTCATGCTTCTCGCCGAAAAGGGGGGTGTATATGCTATGCTTGGTGATGTGTGCTGCACTTGCATCCCTAATAATACGGCTCCCGATGGATCAATCACCCGTGCTTTGACAGGTTTAACTGCCCTTTCAAATTAATTAGCTACCAATTCTGGCATTTCTAACCCCTGGGGCTGATGGCTCAGGTCAGTTTTATTTCACTGGCCGTTGCTTTTATCATTCTGTTGCTTGTGGCCTGCTGTATCGTTCCCCTGATCAGATATATTGTGTCCCAGTATTTCACTGCCTCTGTGGCCAAGGCTTATATGTTACACAAAGACTGCATGCTTCAAATTTCTTCCTCCTTTTCTTCCACTCCTTCCCCTTCTCCTACTCTTCCCCGCATTACCCCTATGTAACCCATATTTTTGTTGGTTCAAAAAGGGGGGAATGTAGAAGAAGAATGTTCTCCTCAGCACCATGTATTTTGTGTGTTTAGTAAATTAGAATTTTTATAATAACTATTTTGTAACTTGCCAGTGTGAGAAGCTTGGCTTATGAACTAACAAAAATATGTTATTCCAGGGTTCAGGAGAAATAGTGTCCAGATGAATAAAATCTAAGCTGTTTCTTGTTTTCCCTTTCTCAGAGTGAATGTTTCAGGGACAAGGTCACAAGGCTGCAGAACTGTACATGTAGTTTATGCAAAGGCGTCTCTCCTGTGCTTAGCTTTGAGAACACAGATAATGCTTAGCTCAACAGACATGTTGTTTAACTTTACTGTTTTGATAAGGATGTTCTTTCTGTCTTATTAATCATGAAATGCTGAATTATAAAAACCCCTCCTAATTTTTTCTCGGTGTTCAAAATTGAACTTTGCGGCAATAAGTTATGCTCTTTTGAATCTCTACTTACTGTGACTCCGAATGAATAAAAAAGAGAATTGAGAAATATTATCTGCCTGTTGTCAGTGTGCCTTTTTCGTCCACAAGAGCTACAAGAACCTGGGGGTTCACCTAAACAGGCAACTGGACTGGTCTGACAACACAGTGGCACTGTACAAGAAGGGCCAGAGCAGACTGTACTTCCAGAGGACACTGTAATGTTGCTGGTAATGTTTTATCAGTCCATAGTAGCCAGTGTATTGTTCTACACTGTGGTCTCCTGGGGAAGCAAATGTAGTTCAAAAGACACACAATGCCTGAACAAACTTATCAAGAAAGCCTGCTCCATTGCAAGGCTAACCTGGGACACACTTGAAGCTGTTGAGGAAAACAGAGTGGTGGCAAAATTGGAAGCTGTCATGAAAAATCCCCTCCATCCCCTCCAGGAGGTGCTCTCTTGGAACACTTTTAGCCACAGGGTCATTCTGTTGTAGTGTGCTAAGAGGCACCTCTTGTTATCCTACTGCTATCAGGAAATGTAATGCTTTCTCCCGACAACTTATTTCCTTAATCAGCAATTACATTTAGCTGTGATTCCCGCAATGTCTGTGGAAGATGCCATTGAGAAATGTTTCAGTGTATACAATATGCTTCACAAATTTTTCAGGGAACCTACAGTAGCCAGGCAGTACAAGGGCAATTAACTAAAATGCATACTGGACATGATAATGAAGAGTATTACTGAAATAACAACTGTTTTGACAGTTGGAGTAGAGATGTGCATCAAAGCCACAGATCTCATTCATGTCATTTCCCAGTTAAGTTTTCATTTTATTGCATGTGTTGTTCCGAAGCTTTTCTTAATCCTAAAGTTACCTAACCAAATGTTGCAGGCAGTAGACCTGGATTTATTTAATACAGTTGCCCTTGTGAACAGTGTCTCTAAATATATTCTATATTACAGATGTCATTGATGTTGTTCAAGGGGAGATGGAAATGTGATTTGGACAATGCAGTAGCCAGCTTATGGACACTTTGTCAGCCTTAAATCCAGAGGCCAAAAAAGGTTTCAAGGATTCATCCCAGTTGAGACCTCTGTTACTTTTATCAGGCTCTGAACTGGTTGACTGAGTACTCTGTACACAATAACAATGAACAAACAATAAAATGAACGAGAGCCCCGTTCTACTAAAGGAAGAGAACTGGATAATAGCCAATGTTCTTCAAACTTTTAGTTCCAGAACTTGCCAATTGTAATAACAGTTCTGACCTATGCAGTAACTCTGGGAGTTTCAACCACTATGTGCAAAAATTAATTGTTAGTGCTCAGTAGTGATGAGCGAACTCCATGATATTTTTGCATCGAGATTCGGAGAAATTACGGAAATATTCACAAATAGGGAAATGTCTGCCAACTTTACTGGACTGATTATTGTGGCCAAAAAGGTGACCTGAGCTGTGTGGCAGCAGTGCCAACCACTGCACCACCGTGTTTCCGTGAGATCAAAGAAGAAAAAACACAGTCAGAGACGTGCAATCATATTGTAGCCAAGTGCAGTGCAAGTGCATGTAGCTCATATGGATTGGAGCTCTTTTCTCATGGGTCTTATATTGGTTCACTATCCTGAAAAGGACTCGCTTCCCCAGCCATCAGCATTAAACTGAAGACAGACAGCTGTGCAGATGTTCCCCTTTTATAGAGTGTATTTGTGTGGGCTTTTTGATGGCTTCTTCATTCACATAACAGTCTGCCCAATTACCACTATGGGTTTTCCCAATCAGATGGTACTGCATTTATACTTGCCACTGCTCTCACAGTTGCCAGTACTGCTGTTACAATATATTTTGTCAAAACAAACTGGAAATGTCGAAATTGTAGTCAAAAGTCAGAAAACATACATAGGTCTTTTAAAGGGAGACAATTTGAAGAGGCATGTCATGATTGAAGCCTCTCCAAACTGTATGATGCTATCAAAAAGACAGAAACAGCTTGTAAATAGTAATAAATGTCTCGTTATTGTTATTTCATAAAGTCTCCTGTGTTTGGGGGGGTGGGGGTGGGGGGTCAGGCTGCTTCAAGGTTTGTTTATTATCTCCACATGGCTAATTATACATGCAGAGGACATCTCTTATACTGATGTGGAACACATAGATCGACCTGAACATTTGGCGACAAGCAGAGATAACGTGTTATTTGTGCTGTATATGTTTTATAAAAATAACATTTTGAGAACCCGCATTATTTACTTATCTGTTCTACCACTAAATAAGTCCCCCAGACTCTGTAATTCAAATAATCAGGATTATATACCCAGGGGCAGTCCCATCCAATGCTGGCTGTTACAGCTCCGGGGGATGTTCAGCTGGCCTCACAAAACATTATGGGGCACTACTAGTAAATAGTAAATAATTTGATAAACAAAAGCAAACACGAACGCAGCCAATTCTCTGCGAACCCTTTGGCAAAATTTGCTGATCAATACTAGTGCTCAGGTATTATTTCATAACACCAGCATAGTATGCTGTTTAAACTTAACATACACCTCATCCAATTTCATCTTTGAGAAAAATCTGACTCTGAAGTTCTCTGAAAAACTTTGCATTATTCGGTTTTACTAAGGGAGCTCCATGCAGAGTGAGTTATTATTTCCTTTCTCTGTCCTTTGTTAAGTGCATGTGTGATTATGCTGTTTATTCAGACATTCATGTTTATCTCTCTCCTTTTGTGATGCTTAAATCTTGTATTGAGTGTGATATTAATGCATTTGGTAGAATTTAATAAAATATTTGATTAATATAGTTTTATATTATGCCTGAAGCATTTACTGTGGCATTAAAAGCATTTAAAGTGTTTATGGGCTGGTAACATGGTCTGAAATATTTGAACAATACTGTATTTGATTAATAGAATTTTAGGTTGGAAGCATCTGCTGTGGTGTTCAAAGCTTTGCAAGCATTTTTAGGCTGATTAATTTTTCTTCATTTTTGCAGGCTTGGCCTTAATGCTGTTTTTTTTTTTTTTTGTTAATTCAGAGGTGGCTTCTGATTTTTAAGGCCTATTGTGCTGATGTTAATTCATCTGCTAGAGTGTAGCGTATCTGTTCATACTGACCTACACTGACAAACCTTGTCTTTATTCTAGTGCTTGATCACTTACAGCGTCGACATTGCTGACATTTGTTTAATTTAAATCAATATTTTATTAAAATATTGCTTGTAGCCATGACCAAGGTTAATTCAATTTTAGATTGGAAACTCATATTGACTAGTAGTGCCCACCCACAGAAATGCAAATGCCCATCATAAGATTTGGTTTGGGTGATGGTCTTCTTCTTAGGGAATGTGACATCACTTCTACTCATTCTGGGCTCCTCTCATTTTGGTTCCTGGACTATAAATTACCCAACACAGGAAGTCCAGCATCATTTGACTTGAAAATCCTTAAAGAATTATAGCTGTGGTGACTTGACACCCTTTTGATGAGGAAGGCAATCTCCTGCTATTTTTATTTTTTCTCAGTTCATTTGCTGTGGTGTAGTCAGTACAGTGCAGTTTAAAGGAGAAACACTAGAACCTTTCAGCTCTAGCAAACTCCCTCTAACAACGGAGGGAAAATTTACTATGCCCACCAATTTAAGACATGAATCAACAGTGTTCATGGAACCTCAGGTAAGTTGTTCAGCTGAGGAACTACTGCATATGGACAGAACTTTGGGTCTGGCACAGGTTTTGACACCTCTTAAACAGAAAATGACATAGAAGCTTATCTGATGTTTTACCGATTAATGATCTGCCATCACTGTCCCTGGCATGAGTGCACCAATATCCTTGAATGGTTTCTCAAGGGAGGGAGGGTTAAAAGCTTGTCTGACTATAGCATTTTTAAAAGAGAAACACAGCGTGATTCCAAAATTAAAAGCCAAGAAACGCTGAGACTGAAACTATATCTCGCAAAGGCAATGAAGTTTAAGTTTTTGACATATGGGACCAAATGGTGTGGAGGTTGAGGCCCACTGAGAATAGCAGTGAATAGGTTGTCATGATTGTCATGGTGGATGACGCTGTTTATTGTTTACCCTAAACTCTTAGTAAATTGGTGCAGCATTAGGCCTAGGACAACATCAAAGAATAAATAGAGGGGATTAAAGACATTGCACAACCCTCTAAACAGCAAAGAGCGAGACACTCTGAAAAGAGAAAGAGAAACCACCTGAAAGAAGGAGGCCTCCACCATTCTACTATTGCCCTTCTTAACCGAACCTCTGGAGTGTGCCTGGAGCTATGGCAAAAGGTATTGTTTTATTGCAGTGGAGCACCTTTTATCTAGTTACTTTTTAAATGAGCAGAGGGTATTGGGCCCCAGGTGAATTCAGTATTAAATTCTGGCCATAATATTACCATAGTTGATGCCCAATATGTTTTTCCATGACAGTATTTAAAAAATAAAAAGACCTCCCTTACCTGTGTCCATGGTGATGTACCCCGCTAACCGATGGCCTCATGTTGCCTTATGTTTGTGGGAATCACAGAGATGCACGTTGCAGTGGTGCTCAAAAGCCTCCCTATGGAGAGATTAAGTGTATGATTGTCCTATAGTCTATTTCATAAGACATGTGACACAAGCACCTTGTTGATTGTATTTCCTGCAAATACTGATCTTACGATGCTTGAAGTAGGAAAGCTAAAAGTCACTCACACTATTATGTCTAAAATTTTGTGTACTAAAACACCCATCCAAGGGAGTTGCCAATAGGCTTAACAAGAGTTCCTTAGAAGTCTCTAACACCACCTCCAGTACAGCCAGTGAAATCTCACCCTCACCTGAGCTGATGACAGAAGCGGGCGAGTCTAGTCACAAACCATGGCAGGAATTATTACTCTAATATTTATCGATCCCAGTTGCATTCAAAAAGGAGCAAAGAAATGACACTTTCGAAAAAAACAGAAAACCTTCTGTAGATTCCATACTACAGAGGCCTCACTTTATGTTGGTCAATGACTTACTGTAATGATGGGCTAAAGATTTAGGTGTAAAGCATCATCTACCCATGCTTGTTTCTCACCATCTTGAAATCTGCAAGCCTATTTTCTAAATAGACACTTAAAGTCTGACTAGACATTAGAATGTTGTAAAAACTCCTGTTTTGCTGGATTGGAATCAGTGAAGAGGTAAGGGACTATTGTTCCTCTTGTCCTGTAGGTAATTTACATCAAATACCACAAAAAATGAAGCGCGTCTATTGCTTCTATCTCTTATCATTATGCCTTCTAAAAGAGTAGCATTCAATATTGTGAGTTCCACACAATCAAAATACCAATATTTTGAAATTTCATACAACCTAAAAACTATGCCCCCATGTTCAAGTACGACTCTAGAAAGCTCAATAAATGCAGACTACTATATGACTGCAGCATTTTGCTCTACAAATCTCCACTATGGGGTTGAGTCGTGGTGCTTATTCCCTCCTCCCAGTCCAAGTTCCTAGTACAATGGCAAGGATTTATGAAAGTCTGGTAGATTATGTGGTGCACCCACCTAACTGGAGATCCCAGGAATGTGTCTATCATGTAAATATGCTAAAGCTGTGGTGAGGTCATGATGAGTCAATTGATACGATCAACCATTTGCTTACTTTAATTGCAGAGTGTCCAGACATTAATCTTTGGTGATAAATTTTGTCCCTTACAAACGTGCCAGTAGCATGTGTCAGATATTGTGAATATCAAAGTGTGAATGACCTGATTTCACACTGTATCTTCACCAACCCCTTTGTCATAGTGCATGAATACCCTTATTGTCACCCCGAGACAAGTTATAGAGGAAAGCAGCAGTCTTCATGCTCAAGTCCAATGGGTCCTGAAATCTTAAAATGATTTCTGTCAGTGCAACAGTTTGATGCTTACCTCATGCCTGGGGTTGACAGTCATATCGAGTGACTTACTACAGACATATGAAGTAGAAAATAATCTCCAGAGACATACTGTAAGCAAAAACACCATTTGCACCAGCAGTGGACATTGGAATTACTGTGTCTTTCTCTTTGGGTTTGGGTTTGAGATACTTTCTGGTATCTGGTGGGCAGCCTGCTTAAAACTCACAATGCCTGCAGTGCTGCATGTTGATAAGTTGTGTATTCATAACTAAATAGGGTCTGTAACACCCCGTATAGTGGGATTGTGGGCACCAAACTAAGCAATAGGAGTCCTTATAGTTGAGAATCAAGCAGGACCAGCATGAGAGAAGCAAGACGAAGGGACACAGACAAAAATGTTGGGTTTTAAACAAAAAATGGTGCAGTTTATGTACAGGTGCAAGCAAAAACAGAACAAGAATAGTGTCGTGCAGGTTTTCATTTATACTTCAGCAGCATTGACACACAAAACTAATAAAGAAGAAAAGTGATAACTACCGTATATACTCACGTATAAGTCAGGTCTTGAAACCCGAAACATCGATCATAAAATCAGACCTCGACTTATATGCCCATTCAAAAATATGACACTTTTTTTTTTTATATTTTTGCTTCCAATTATGCATCAGTTTCTCAGACGCATTGAATTGTGTGGCAGCAGCGCAGTTACCAATTTATTTCACCACTTCAACAACATTTAATTTAAAACCAGCTTCATATTTTCTTCTGATCCAACGCTCCATTAAGAGCATCTCTTAAGGTGCATGAGGGTGTAAGATAAAAAAAAAACAGAAATCAGTGCAAACATTGCTTCGGAATAGTTTGGGTATTACTGTGTGGTCATGTAGGCACAACAGAGAGAGAGGTTAGGAGTATGCGCTGATACAGTGCATTGCTGCACCCACATAGAAAACAAAGGCCGTGTGCTCTGTGGTTACTCTCTCAGGTGGGCATTAGCGTATATGGAATATGACCCGGACACAGCCAGGCAGACACGTTAAAATTACTCCACACACGTTTATTGTGGTCTTCCATTACAACAATGATGCTCTCACAAACCCCAATACCCCACAGTTCTGGCCAACACAATACCTTCAGACCGCCTCCTTCTGTCCTCCAGAGACCTCGTCCCCTCTTCTCTCCCGACTCCAGCCCCCCTGTGAAGGGAGGCGGCCCCTTTATATAAGCACCCGGATGTGTTCCAGGTGTGTTCCCGGCAATCTCCCACCGACACGCCCCAGTGTGGCGGAAGTGCCGGCTGTATCCCCAGAAGCACTCCGGGTGTCTCTGCTAATCTTCCCCCCAACACTTCCGGGTGTGGCAGAAGTGCTGAGGTCCAGGGTCCTCCACATATTGGGGTGCCCCCTGGCGGAGACACGGGCCCCTACAGGGTCAAGCTTCCCAGCTCTGTACCCGTGGCCCCCTGGGCGGTTGCCCCCTTGTGGTCTGGAGGAAGCACAAGCCCTCCTCCGGTCTTCTTGGGCGTCCCGGCTGGGTATCACCCCCATCCGGGTACCACACGTATCATAATCTCTTGTACCAATAGTGTGTCTTTTCCGCATTCAACTTATACGACCAACATTATAAAATACCAGAAATTGTACGTTAAAATCAATTCCCGACTTATCCGCAGGAGAACTTATCTGCAAGTATATACGGTATTTACAGCAATTACATTGAAAATCCAGATGTCAAAAAAGAAAAAAAAATATAGGAAAAATAAATACATTTACATATTTACAAATACATGGCAGTCTTTCTTGATGAAAATCCATGCATCCATCCATCGATTATCCAACCCACTATATCCTAACACAGGGTCACGGGGGTCTGCTGGAGCCAATCCCAGCCAGCATAGGGCACAAGGCAGGAACAAATCCTGGGCAGGGTGCCAACCCACCGCAGGACACACTGAAACACACCCACATACCACCGCAGTCTTGATGAAAGTGCTGGCAGGAAGTTACTCCACACTATCACAGTCTTAGAAATATGAAGAATCCACAAAAATATTTACAAACAAGAAAAAGAAGTATATATACAAAAAATGAAAAAGTGCACTAAAACCCAAATAACATAAATATCTCCACCATATAAGAACAATAACTAGGAGATATCTATAATACAAAGAAAATACATACAGAAGTAGGCACAAGCTGTAATTATTTATTACCCTGTAAAATGCTCTGCGATAAACTGCACCTCACACTCATGAATTGGCCAAAAGACAAACCCTTCAGGAAGTGCCTTTAATATTTTGCTGAAGAAGTTTAGTGCACGCTGTCTCTCCCAACCAATTGTGGATGATCTAAGCACGTCCACACAATCCATTCATCCATCCATCCATTTTCTAACCCGCTGAATCCGAACACAGGGTCACGGGGGTCTGCTGGAGCCAATCCCAGCCAACACAGGGCACAAGGCAGGAAACAATCCTGGGCAGGGTGCCAACCCACCGCAGGACACACACAAACACACCCACACACCAAGCACACACTAGGGCCAATTTAGAATCGCCAATCCACCTAACCTGCATGTCTTTGGACTGTGGGAGGAAACCGGAGTGCCCGGAGGAAACCGTCCACATAATGCCTCTGTTAATTTCATTACAGTCTCACGGGCTTTGGGCTTGACTACACTGCCACCTTCAAACAATACTGTAAGCTTTCACCTTTTATTTACTTTGGGATGATAACTAAGTGCTCCACAAACGTTTCACACTCCAGCAGCAGGTGGCCATGAGCCGTCACCTTTGGCCCAGACACTGTGTTATTTATTTGACATTTGCATGTTTCCTCCCACAGTCCAAAGACAGGCAGGTTAGGTGCATTGGCGATCCTAAATTGTCCCTAGTGTGTGCTTGGTGTGTGTGTGTGTGTGCCCTGCGCTGAGCTGACGCCCTGTCCGGGGTTTGTTTCCTGCCTTGCACCCTGTGTTGGCTGGGATTGGCTGCAGCAGACCCCCGTGACCCTGTAGTTAGGATATAGTGGGTTGGATAATGGATGGATGGACATCTGTGCTGCGCATGAGGCCCACAAGCCAAAAATTACATCAGATTTGGAGTTACACCCCTGCCATGGTTGCCTGATGGCAAGACTCCAAGGGGGGGGGGGGTGACTTTGATAGGTTCAATACTCCAAGGGGGACTCCCCATATCTACAACATCGATAGCAGCAGCAATTAAAATGGAACCCAATACAGAAATCTACAGCCACAAAACTCCCCCCAGTCATCAAAAGCGTCATTCATTGGTAAGGCCCACGGTGCTATTAGGCGGGTTATCAGCTGTCATTTCATTGTAAATAATTCCCGGACCGGGCAGCCCTGACCCCCCAACACTGTCTTTTCTAACTATACAGTGAACACAGCTTCAGTATATCAAAAATTGTGAGGCTGGTGATGTGGGTGCCATAATGATGAACGAAAGGCTGAAAATGGCACAACAGGTCACAGAAATGCATAGGTGCACCAAAAAGACATACAAAAACATCTAAAACGCATCTCCTCATCATGTAGGTTCCCCACTCACAAGAATGCTAAACTCGTCCTTCCTTTACCACTTTTGGTCAATAGGTCTGAGTCTCCAGCTTCACATTTTCTTCCTCCAGGTCAGTAATAGCAAGCACAGCTCTTCTTCCATCAGTAGAGTCTCACATCCTCTGCTGTTACGTTGTTAGCTCTTCGATAATGGTCAAACACTATTCCTTAACTGAAAGTCAGAATATCAACACACTGATCAAATGGGTCACAACAAGTATAAATGTGTAGACATACATTGGCTATGATTTGCCAAATCTGAGACAAAAACAGCTTAACTAAAGAATCAAACAGGTGAAATAAGAGCGGCCACAATAACTCAGGAACAACACGCAGTGAACATACACACTGCACGACCCAAACACAAGACTCTGAGGCTGTCCAATTGCAGTACTAGCCACCATCAGGCCAGATGTTGGTCGAAAAAAGTGTGGCCAGCAGATCATTGGAAAAGCAGATTTCTACATGTCCTTCTTTCTGCACCAGGGCCCTTTTATATTTCTTTGAAACAAAGATATTACACTGCTGGTGTCTTTTCTGTGAAGTTGAAGGAGCAAATGTAAAGCTTTCTTGGTGGCATTTTCATATTTAGTGCCACAAGGTAGTCCTCCATAGTGGTGTTTGGAGATAAGAATGTCACTCGTCACAATCTGTTCAGCATAATTCTTGTGATAGGCACACTCCTGATACTGATCAGCTTTTTTAATTACTGTGGCTACCTTTAAGAAGATAAATGGTATTCAACTTTTTCAACATCTTTGTTAGCATACTCTGTTTAACCTTAACTAGGAAACGTTCAATTGAGAACTGGAAACTTGTGATTAATAAAAAGGAAAGAAATGGCCCTCATTTTAATGCCAAGAATAAAGGGCTGTGTGTGGGCCTTTGTGATTTGCACTCCCTATAAAGTTAAGCCCCATCTATTACTCTGAAATACATTAAGATAAAGTTTGTTTAAAATCAATTAATTTATGTTAGGCATTGCAGGTATATGGTTCATGACAAGGGGTAAAATGCAAAGGTCAAACAAAAGGCAGCAGTTTAAAGGAGAAATGAACAAAAACAGTAAAAGTAAAAAAGTCTGTAGATACTGTGGTGAATGACCGGGGTCCATGCCTGGCACCCCTTCACCACATATACCAGGGGGACAAGGGTGGGAAACCCAGTATCTCCAACTGGACACTAGATGGCCGCCTGCCTGGGTTCCAGCGGTGCCTCGGACTCCCCCAGGGCTTCATGGGGGTTGGAGTTCTGTGCAGCCCTGTTGGGTTCTGCAGGCGCTGCCAGGGGGTGCTGCAGCAGGAACTGCTGGCCCTTTTGGGTATTGGTCTCGCCACACCCAGAAGTGCATCCGGATGTCGGCAATCAAGCACCTGGAGCACTTCCGGGTACCCAATAAAGGGAGCCAGCGACCACCACTCAGAGGCTGAAATCGGGAGGATGAGGACAAGTTTGCCAGGGAGGAGTGGTGAAGGAAGAGAAAGAGCTTGGCTACTTTGTGTGCTTAGGGTACTGTGCTTGCGACTGTGTTGTGGCTGGAGGGATTACGGGGAAGACGTGCCCTCCAGATGAAGAAAAATAAATATTTGTTTAATTTTACCCGTGCCTCTCATGTGAATCTGTGTCGGGTCGGGCTCAATAGAGCGCCTTTTCTTACAATACGTAAAAAGCATATGAAACAACGGGGCCGGCTCTACACTGGGGCAAGAAGGGGCAATGCCGCCTTAAACAAACGTCCTGCCCCCTTAAATCAAACTTTTAGAAGCTGAGAAAGAAAATAATTGATTACCACCAAACTGAATATGGACAACATTTACTACAGTAGCTGAAAAATCCACTGGAAAAGGCACAAATGAGATGATAGGTTTCACCTCTTGTTCGCTCTTTCCCTCTGTGCTCTGTTTGTACGCAGGCTCACACAGCATTCGGCAGAGATCCCCCACTCACCCTCCCCCCAGCTAAACATCCAATCACTGTTAATATGCAAATGAGCCGGTGTCAGGTTTCTCAGTAGGCAGGGCAGAGCAAAATGAGCTAGTGATGGGCGGAGTGAAGCCTCATGAAGCATCAACACGTTTGAAGCAATTGTGTCGGAAATCGTATCGAAGCTTCGAAGCATTTGACACTCACCTCTCTAGGGACACCTCCTGGCCATTTGTATTAACAGCACATTTTAACAGTAAACTCTTAGAGCATTGTGGACGAATACCGAATCTCTATGAAGTTGTGATATACACCTTTGAAGTCAAAAATTATAATTGGCAATTGTAAATCGACATACGCTTAGCAAGTAATTATTCTGCAGTAATCGGATCAACGTTGACTAGTTATGTTAGGCGCTAGCACGGATTACCGTTGTTTACAAGTAAATGTATGCGTAACGGTGGCTTGAACAATTACGCCAGTCGGACAGCGCCAGGTCTCGTGTTCAATAACAAACCTGGTCAGCATCTGTCTGGGGATTGCAGATTGCCGTTGCCTGATGCGTTTGATTGATAGTTCCGATTATGCGGCAATGTTCCTTGAAAACCTGGTTGGTGTTAGACTTCTAATCGGGAATTTAATCTGCATAATGTACATTCATATTCTAATTACAATGTAAAACCAGCATATATCAGTATTTGAATTAAACTCTTCAACCAAACTAGACTACACCTCGTGGAAATGCGATTGGTCCATCACTAACTGTCACTAAATTTTGCAATAACTATACTGATACGAACTGGCGCTACACATCCACATCATCACGTGCATTGGAAATAAGACGCTGAGCTTTTGACGCACAAATGTTTCAAAACGACACCTTGAAGCTTGTTTAAAAGTGCACGTGAGATGATGAAGGGGAGGTAAAGCCAAATGTCACTGAGATATGTCGTGTGTTTACTTTTATCAGCACTGTCAATTACTTCACCCCATGTTAGCCTTGTTAATGACGACGCTGTAGACTCTTCATCGATTGATACAGACGCCGGCATGAAGATCTACTAATGCACTGGAAACAAAGAGCAGGCAGCTATCCATATTTATAGTAATTTCAAAAAAAATCTGTCTTTGCCAGAAACATTTATTCTTGTTTACCGAAAGAGCAGCCCATACTAATCATTTATCTCGAAGCATGCGCAAATAAGACTTGATACACGTATATCACCTAACGTTCAAAGTACAAGACCTGCAGTTTACATATTGTAACATAATATAGCTAATACAACTAATGAAACCCTCTACGTTAGCTAGATCTACCATTTCATCATACACATGAAACAAGACACATATTTTCATTAGATACATCTTTATCACACTGCTGCCTCACAATAAGGAGACTCAGGTTAATTTCCCGGCTCCTCCCTGCGTGGTGTTTGCATGTTTTCCTCGTGTTTGCGTGGGTTTCCTTCGGGTGCTCCGGTTTCTTCCCACAGTCCAAAGACATGCAGGTTAGGTGCATTGGAGATCCTAACATGTCCCTAGTGTGTGCTTGGTGTATGTGTGTGTCCTGCGGTGGGCTGGCATGCTGCCGGGGATTTGTTCCTGCCTTGCGCTCTGTGCTGGCTGGGATTGACTTCAGCAGACCCCCGTGACCCTGTGTTTAGATATAGCAGGTTGGACAATGACTGACTGACTGACAGACATATTGAACATTAATGCAGTAATTATAGCAGTAATAATGAACCTGAGGAAGAAAAGGAATATTTATGAGAAGGGACAGAAACAGTGATATCGTAGCAAACAGTATAAAAACAACATATAACACAGTAAATAGAACATATAGAATATCAAACAAGATATTACACTTCATCAGCAGCCACCCGGTATCTCATAAACGGAGCTGTGTTAAAACTCTATTCAGAAGAGTCCACACCCACTGTAATACGAAGGAAACAAAAATGAATGAATAACTTCAAACGGATACTCAAAAACATTCATTAATCGGAGCTTACACAGAAGACGCCAAAAAACTCAGCAAACAATTGAACTGAATCAGAACCCCCACCCCACCTGGCACTCACTCCCTTATCACCACAATGTGTCAGAAGGTACAGCGGGCATCCTGGCCAAGTCAGGTGTCAGAATAGTGCACAAGTCAAGTCAACTTTATTTATAAAGCACTTTACATACAACAGCCGCTGACCAAAGTAAACCCACGAACAATCTGCGCACGGTCCTCTTTAATGCTAAAAACAAGAAATCGATAGCAGAAACACGAAACGCAGTTTATAGTATTCCACGCAGTTCTTGCTCAGCAGTATACATAGGACAAACTTCAAAAAGAATCGCAACACGTATACAGGAACATCGCAACAACAACAACAACAACATTTATTTATATAGCACATTTTCATACAAAAAGTAGCTCAAAGTGCTTTACATAACGAAGAAAAGAAGAATAAAAGACAAATAAGAAATTAAAATAAGACAACATTAGTTAACATAGAAAGGAGTAAGGTCCGATGGCCAGGGTGGACAGAAAAAACAAAAAAAAACTCCAGAAGGCTGGAGAAAAAAATAAAATCTGTAGGGGTTCCAGGCCACGAGACCGCCCAGTCCCCTTTGGGCATTCTACCTAACATAAATGAAATAGTCCTTTTTGTAGTTAGGGTTCTCACGGAGTCACTTGATGCTGATGGTTATACAGACTTCTGGCTTTTAATCCATCCATCATTGTTGGAACATCATGGTGCTTTGGGTAGATGGTGGTGGCACAAGCCACCACCAATAGGACACCGGAAAAGAAAACAGAAGAGAGAGTAGGGGTTAGTACAAATTTTGAATGAATAGTTATTATAATGAATTGGATATACAGAGTGTCAGGATTAAATTACAGTGAAGTTATGAGAAGGCCATGTTAAAGTAATGTGTTTTCAGTAGTTTTTTAAAGTGCTCCACTGTATTAGCCTGGCGAATTCCTACGCCAACGCCATCAGAAGAAAGGACTCACTTTCATTGATCTACACGCATACTAAATCAACAGGACATACATTTAACTGGGACAAGTCAACTTTAAGGCCAGTACTAAAAGTGGCAGAGAGCTGGCCGAATCTTGGCTATCAAATGAGAACGCCATCAACAGACACTTGGACGTAAATCCAGCATATGTAAACGTAATAATAATTCATTACATTTATATAGCGCTTTTCTCAGTACTCAAAGCGCTATCCACACAGGGAGAAACCGGGAAGCGAACCCACAATCTTCTTACTGCAAAGCAGAAGCACTACCGTTGCGCCACCTGTGAGGACACACACGAAGAACACGTTCATAATAAATAAACTGTACACCCAATACCCCCCCCCCCCCCAATCACACTGATTTAGCCACCCCCCATCCACATAATGTTTTGCTATATATTGCCTTTGATTCTTGCAAGTCTAAGCATTATCCTCTGATGAAGACCCCTGGCAGGGGTTGAAAGCTCAGGAATAAAAACTACTTTATGATACATTTTTTCTCCCTTTGTGGATCTCCAGCTGCAAATATATATATATATATATATATATATACAGTAATCCCTCACCTATCGCGGGGGTTACGTTCCAGAGCCCCCCGCGATAGGTGAAAATCCGCGAAGTAGCGACCTATATTTATTTTATTATTTATACATATTTTAAGGCTTTATAAACCCTTCCCACACTCTTACAAACCTTTCTCACTCTCTTGTTAACCTTTCCCACGCTCTTATAAACACTTCCTATGCTCTTAAACACTTTCTACATTCTTAAACACCTCAGACCAACACTGCACACTGCACACAGCGATCAGACGTCGATGTGTCTGCACTCGCTTTGTGAAGGGGGGCAGCTGAACTCTCAACAGAGCAGAAATGGACTTTGTGCTGCTTCTGCCAAAATGCCTGCTTGTCGCTCTGCTCGTTTGGAAGGAGGAGGAGTGTGTGTGTGGGTGTGTGTGTGAGAGCTGAACGCACCTTCGCTCAAACCCCCCCTCCCTGGAAGAGCAGTAAGCTCCTGCCACTTCGCATTGTCAAGGGGGTGGGGAGCAGAATGAACGCTAAGGAGAAGTGGACTTTGTGCTGGCTTTGTGCTGCTTGTCGCTCTGCGTGTCAATAATTTAAAAGCTTGTACATCACCAATTTTCCTGTCTCACTGTCTTGTCTTGCGTGAAGTGAAAATGTTTTATAATAGTGAGATGTTACTCATATCCTTAGCCCGACATTCACATATCATATGTGTTAACAAAGTGTGTTTTATAAGTTTACATGTGTTTAAAGCATGTGGGATGGGTATTTTAAGGCTTAAACTATAAAAATGTTTATTTATATGGTCTTTCTATATCGCGGATTTTCTCCTGTTGCTGATGGGTCTGGAACATAACTTCCGCGATAGGCGGGCAATCACTTGTATTTAAAAACCCGCGAAGTCGTGAATCCGCGAAAAGTGAACCGCGAAGTAGCGGTACAATCATATATATGTTGATTTCTATATTCAGTGAATACACGCATAACACTGTTCACTATAGAAGTGAGGCAGTGCAACACAGAGACTGGAATATTTATGAGAACAGCCAGAGTATTATGGTGAAGGAAGTGTTTTGAACCATATTAGTACAGCTGTTCTTATGCATTCTAATAGTCAGCATTTTAATATGCAAAATTTGTCATTTTATATTTTGACACTAAGTAATGTACTGCACAATAATTTCAGTTGTGTTGATGATCCAGAAAGATTTGTTTCACCAATCACAACTCTGTTGAAATTTTGTAACCTGGTGGTGGAATATGCAGTGTAATGTAATTAATATAACTTCCTAACTCTCTCGGGTCAAAGCAGTAAGCTGACATGAGGAATGGAGATGTCCCGCCCCCATGCATTGCGGTTCGAAGCAATGAGCAGACATGCGTAGTACTGAGATTGCATCCTGATGGGGTGCCGAAGCCTCAGACATGCTGAGTACTGAGATCGTGACGGGACACCGAAGCCTCTGACATGCGCACTAGGTTAACTGAGGCTTCGAAGCCTCGAGCAGATTCGAAGCCTCAGACATGCGTAGTACTACTGAGATTGCGTCATGACGGGCTTCGAAGGGGGATTTGAAGCCTCAGACATGCGTAGTACTACTGAGATTGCGTCATGACGGGCTTCAAACGGGGATTTGAAGCCTCAGACATGCGTAGTACTGAGCTCATGACGTGCCGCCGAAGTCTCAGACATGCGCACTGGGTTAACTGAGGCTTCGAAGCGTCGAGCAGATTCGAAGCCTCGGACATGCGCACTGGGTTAACTGAGGCTTCGAAGCGTCGAGCAGATTCGAAGCCTCGCACATGCGCACTGGGTTAACTGAGGCTTCGAAGCGTCGAGCAGATTCGAAGCCTCAGACATGCGCACTGGGGTAACTGAGGCTTCGAAGCCTCGAGCAGATTTGAAGCCTCAGACATGCGTAGTACTACTGAGATTGCGTCATGACTGGCTTCGAACGGGGATTTGAAGCCTCAGACATGCGTAGTACTACTGAGATTGCGTCATGACGGGCTTCAAACGGGGATTTGAAGCCTCAGACATGCGTAGTACTGAGCTCATGACGGAGCTCTGAAGCCTCAGACATGCGTAGTACAGAGATTGGATCATGATAGGGCTTCGAAGTCTCGAGCAGACATGGTTACTGAATCTTTGTGAAGCCTCAGCACACTCAAAGGCATTGACCTCTATATTTTGAGAGTCTATCTGACACTTAACTCTCTAGTTACATTTTGTAATTCGTATTGACATTACACACTTCACTTAATATAGTTAAACTACAATTCAAGTAGTTGCTGAGAAGTAATTATTGTTCTTGTGGTTTGCTGTGATTTCCTTTGTCTGATACATAGTGTCAAAGATATATTGTCATATATCAACTTTATATATATAAAAAGATTAGGTAAATCGTGCAACCTTTTTATGGAACGCTTAATTTTGTTCAAAACCGTACGTCATATAGTATACATCTATAAATATAATTTTTTTGTCTTCATTAGGAGAATACAACAATGATACTCTCGTTAAATTTAACCAATTTAACGTGCATATGTCAAATAACATATTTCCACATCCGCGGCAGTAAGAACAGTAGTAGTAGTTCAGTTGTGCGAAGCTTGTTGATTATCCTGATTAGGTGGCTCAATGGCATCGCAACTGTCTCTCGGTAAAAACGCCAGCGGTTCGCGTCATCGATCCTCCACTTGTTAAAGGTTTTTTTCAATTCCTCCATTTAACAATATTTTCGGCTTGGACGGATAGCGAGCGAATCGAGATGTCGAGGGAAGATTGGGCCGCCGTAGACGGGCAGGGGACACACGTCCCTAATTATATTGTGTATGTAAAGAGTTTCACTGTAAAACGTAATAAGCTTCATATTTGTGTGTTTGGAGACCCTGGTGTCGTACTGAATTTGTATTGTAGAAAAACAAACTACTGTCCAGCATGCCTAAATGTGTCTTTTCGTTTCTGATCGCTATACGGCACTACCAATTTAAGACAATTCGCTATAAACAGTTTCAGCCAATCAGCGCCTTCTAAACATGCAGAATGACAGTGTGAACCTTTATTGTAGCGGCGCAGCATCTTCGTTTCAGTCAGTCATTGTCCTGTTAGACTATGTACTGTTAAGTGCTGCTTGAGGTAGCGTTTATAGTACAACAGGTAGCCTACGTAGTTCTTAAATTGGTATTGAAATGCACACACAAGTCTCCTAAATTATTTATTGAAATGCCTACATTTACAGTGTCCGTTTTAGGAAATCGTAGTTTTTTACTTGTTCCCGTTATTAGGAATTACAATTTCTCAGTGTCATATATTATTCGTTACTACTCGCGAGTCCCGCATCATTGAGATTCTGATTTATATTCGGTATAAGCAATTTTTTAAAAGGAGCGTTCATTGAACTGACTATAGCAGACTTGTCATCTTCTTAAAATGACTTTATTGATTTGATGTTGACAATCATAAGGTCAAAAACCAAGGAGGCGATGAGTTTGCACGGACTGTGCTGTTTCTTTTTTTTTTGTGACATCGCATCAGTAGAGAGTGCATGATGTTAATAATGCATTCTGTCCTAAATGGCAGCGCATACGCTTTTTTATATTTCCTAAAGGCCAATGTGTCTCAGTTTGCTCATTAATATATTTTGACAGTGTATTTTAGTGAGAATGATTATAAACATATTACCCATGTTCATTTCCCATGTAGATATGTAACGTTTGGTGAGAATAAATAAAAAGTAACAACACATATAATAGTTATGTTGCATTGTTTATGATTAACAAAATTCATAGTTTATCTGAAATGTTCTACTTATACAGTCGATTTATTCCACTTCTGAAGGTGTACATTGTCGGTATTCTCCATTGCAATTGCCCCAGAGTGTAAGGTGTGCCAGTGCAACTGAAGGGTGGCAGACGAGCTCACGTAATGGGTGACAAGGCACATCCTCACCCTGATGCCGAGGCTCTTGTCATGAATATTCCCATCTTGTGCTTTTTCTCGTTCCTGCCAGTTTACTATTATTATTGGACACGTATGTATTGGGAATGTGTGTCTTATTTTATGTCTATGAAAGGAAGGATGGTAAAGCCTTGAATGACACTGAGTGTTGATACTTTGGGTGACACGACAGGTGAGGGGCAGGGAACGTTAAATGTGACAGTGACTGCGGGGGATTGTGGGACTGGAAGATGGTTTAAGAATACAGAAACGACAAAAGCTTACTCTATCTGCAATTCTATTTACATCAATGATTTACTCCGTTGTGCTGCAGTTCGGAAGATTACTTATTTACCCCCCGGCGCAGCCTTTGATAAGATGCATTCAGAAGGAAAGGATGTTGCTGACAAAGTCAGGTGCTTTTTTGAAAGTTTGGCTCCAGATGTGCTTATCCAGCTGCTCCTTCTTGTCAGTACTTGAGTGATCTTTATGTTCACCTCTGGATGATTTCGCAAAGTTTCTTTACAACGTTTTTGTCTCATTAACGCAAAACTCCCGAAGCTTTCCTAAAATTGCAGAAGACAGTTGTGATTAGTTATGCAGCGCATGCTTTTACTCACATTGCTTTTTGGAAATCACTAATACAAATCAGCTACAGATCTGGGAATCACTGAATAGTAAAAACGTTTAATGAGAGTGTCTTGCGCATATACTGGTGTAATGGCCACGTCGGCTTTAGTGAAGCGTTTCTTAGCCTCTCTGATATGATCGACATGGCGTAGAGTAGATTCTGGATTGTTATAATACGTGCTACCTTACGCAAAATATGCTCATTAATTTGTTACAGATTCTAGGTGGACACGATTCCACACCAAGGAAAAAGGTGCCCCATGTAAATCGTTCATAATGTCTCCAAAATATATTTGTTAACTTTCAGACAAGTACTACTTAACTGTTTTATACAAAATCCTTACTTCAACATATGCGAGCCTAAATTAGGATTTGATCTCGGGTTAGCGAACCTTATCGCTGTAGCAAGAACAACTGCTTTTACGCTTTGAGCCAAAGCGCTTCCACAGACTAGTGAATGACCAAATCGACTGCTGACTGCGCAGATATCAATGACGTCATTACGCAAGTGTGTCTCAAATCACGTGACGGGCGCATTTGAAGCAAGCCTCGAAGCGGCGCTTCGATCTCCAGTGCTTCGAAAGCTCGACACAGTGTCGAAACCTGAGTATCGAGCGGTCCATCACTAAAATGAGCTGAGCATCAGCGGGAGGTTTTGAGGAAGCAGGAAGTCTCTGTCGTCGAAATCATAGCGACTCGTCAGATAATTAACAACTAAAAAATACATCTATATTTGTACAGTCAATGGGGGACTAGTCCATTGTTCTTCTCACAATTTCAGTCTGGTAGAGAAGTGTTTCTTTCTCGATCCCACAAGCACTACTGTGAGCCTGTCTGCTGCATAGAGCCGACTGGAGGACCTGTGTCTGTCTGTCAGACCCGACACAACGACCCGCCACAGCTTTCAACTCTGCACCCAACAGTTTTCTCATTTCATATACTGATGTAATCACAGCGATTTTAGTAAAGCTTATTCACTTTCCACCCCAGCTTCCAGCAGCTCACAAACGGAAAGTTAATGCTGTGAGATGCATCCTTTTTTCCAAGCTTTTAAAAAGTGTGGTGCTGCTCCTGCCTGTACCAATAGCAGTAGCAATGATGCTGCTGCTGGTACATCAGAGACAGCAGCTGGCATGTCTACTCCTGTGGCATCAACAGGCACTGCTTCTCCTGTACCTCTGCCAACAATTCCTGCCCCAAAGCAAACCGCTCAGCTACCCAGTGACTTAAATGGCAATACACCATCCCAGCCAATACTGGGTAGTTACCCCAAGCGTTATTTGGTGGTACAACATTAAGATCATTCAATCCTGCCTGGCACCGCACGCGACCATGGCTGGAGTACTCTGTTGTGCAGGACGCATGCTTCTGTTTCCCCTGTCGGAAATATGACAGCACTGTTAATGAGAGGGATGTAGTTTTTACCTTAACTGGTTTTAACAACTGGAAAGCAGCACTTGATCAAGACAAGTGGCTACAGAGGCATGTGTCCAGCCACAACCATGTGCATGCTTCAACCATCTGGACTGAGCATAAAAGCAGAGAGGCCACAGGGGGGACTGTGGATTCAATGTTGGTTGGTAAAATATAACTTGAAAAAAAAATTACTATGTCAAGAGTATTGGTAGTGCTATAAGGTTTCTCTGTGTAAATGAGTTGGGGCTCTGTGGGACTGCAGAAACCTTGAGACATGATGCAGCGGGTAATGAAGATGACATTGCTTCAGGTATTTTTTCTAAAACTGATGGAATATACCTTAGAGAAGGATGAGAAGCTAGCAAGCATTGCTAAGGGTATCCCAAAAAATGCAAAATACTGTGCACATCTAAGGATATCCAAAATGAAATTACCCAAACACTGGCTGACATGGTGCTGAGAGAGGTCAGGAAAAAATATGAAAGTGCTGATTCTGCAGGGTTTTGCCTCAAAAGTGATGGGACCAGGGATAGGTGCAATGTGGAAAATTTGTCTGTGATAATACGGTTTGTCAGAAATTCCATGCCGGAGGAGCATCTTATTGGGTTGCTTGACTTGCAACAACTTGATGCAGAGTACATCACCTCTGAGATACTGTTACACCTTTCTGATGCTGGCTACAGTGATGACAGTATACTTAGCCAGTGTTATGATGGGGCTTCTGTGATGAGTGGGGTTAGAGGTGGTGTACAAGCTCTGCTCCAAAAGAGGCTTGACAGGAATGTCCCATACATCCACTGCTACAACCACCAACTGCACTTAGTGGCTGTGCATGTCATGCAGAGTGAGCTGTGTGCAAAAAGAGTTTTTAGCCTATCTAGTTCACTCTACAACTTTTTCACCACCACTATGTGCTCAATAAACATGATGCACCTTGTCTAAAAAGGCTGCTTGAGATCAGATGGACAAGCCACTATGAGGTGACAAGGTGCACTGTGGACAATCAAGAACAACTCCTTAGTATCCTATCTGAGATTGCAGAGGATGATGATGCTGCAGTTGACCTGTGCGCCGAGGCATCAGGCCTGCTATGCCAAATTAAGAGGCAACACTTCTTTGAGATTGGAAAGTTCCTAGTGCGGGTGCTTGGTGTCTTGAAACCAGCAAATGCTATTCTACAGTCTCAGTCAGTTGATCTGTGCTGTGCTTCTGAGGTTGTTAGTGCAGCACTTGACTCCTAATAAAACATCCATGAGGATGACTGTTGGGTAGTGTCATCTCCTGCTGAGGATGAGTCACATCCAACAAAGAGAAGGAGAACAATGAGCAAACACCTGGGTCAAAGTGTTGTGCTCTCAACATTGGGCCATACAGACTCTGGTGACCCTACCATTTCCCCCCATCAGTCTCTGAAAAGATGCCTACTCAACATCCTTGACAGGGCCATTTCAGAAATGGAAACTAGATTTTCACATAAGAATATTGACCTGATGAGACCCATATCTAGTCTTGCACCCAAATCTAGCGCATTTCTAGATCCCAGCCTGTTGCACCCTCTGGCTGTGATGGCTGCCTCTGCAGCAGATGTTGTAAGTCTGAAAAATGAAGTTCTTGTGGCATAACAGATGCTGCTCAAAAAATGTTTAAAGGAAACAGACCTGTCCACTGTGTGTAAACTCCTGCAGGAGTACAAGGAAGCCTTTCCTGAGTTGCATAAATTGTATGTCACAGCCCTGGTAATTGGTGTGTCTTCAGCATCGTGTGAAAGTTCCTTCTCCACTTTGTCACGGGTCCTAACTCCCTGTCGTCACACCATGCTACATAAAAGAAAGAGGAATTTGGTGATCTTGGCCCATGAGAAGTCCATAAGAAATAACTTGGATATGGATGAATTTGTAAGAGTGTTTGCAAAGGGAAACAGGAGACTGTTGTTGTAGAGTGGATTGAGGAGAAAGGAGAGTGGAGCTGTTCAGTTACAAACAGAGAGTTCAGTTGCTTCAAAACAAACAAGTTTAAAACAAGACACAAAGACAAAAACAGAAGAAAAAGTTCAAATGTTCTGTTCTAAATCTGTTGTGTTCTACAAATTACTTTGAGAATTGTAGGAAAAGACACGGGGAATTGTTCTTTTTTTAATTACTATGCCAACCCTTTTTAGTTTTGTAAATATTGGCTATATTGAGAGGTCTTATTTAATTCTTACTTTATTTTGCAAATTTATTTGAGAATTAGGCCATCAATTAAGATAAATTTTATGTTATTAGTTGTAAAGATCTGGATGGATATTTTATTTTATTCTTTATTTTATGTTATTTTTTATTCTATTTTTCAGTGTTATTTTTCAAGACTTGGTGAATTGATTTTTTTTTTTTATAACTTGGCCTACCCTTTTTAGTTTTGTTAATATTGGCAATAGTGAGAAGTGTTATTGTTGGGTTCGAATATATTTGATATAGGCCATCCAATTAAGGTAAATGTCATGTTTTTAGTTGTTATAATCTGATGAGGAATATTTTATTTTATTTTTTGTTGTTTTATTTCTCAGTTTTCCTCCTGAAGGATTGCCACCGTATCGTGGTCAGGGGGTTTGCGTGCCTCAGTGACCCTAAGAGCTACACCAGCAGAAGCTTAGCCTTCAGGTGGGACACCCAAGTTGGACAGGTCTTAGGGTAGAGGCCTGACAAAGTGCAATCCAATTACATGACAAAAACAGTTATCCAGAGCACCCCCACCACCACCACCACCTCATCCCTTTCCCGCCTCCGTCGCCACCATGTGCCCCCTTCACATTTCTGTCTGCCCCCTCATATATGCCTGTCTAGAACCTGCCCAGTGAAACAATTAAAAGTAAAAGAAGAAAGTACTTGGAAGTTCACCAAAGTGTTATAATTATTTTCCAAACAGGAAAGGCAACATCACAAAAATACTCTTCCACACTTCATGAATGCAAACAAATTTATTAAATGATTTAAGTAGATTGATATTTCAAGAAATTGAGTCAGTAGACAGTTTCCCTTTGCTCTCTCTATACTCTACAAGTTGTTTCCAAAGTGTTCTTTACTTTTAAGCTCCTTTTACTAACATTTAGATTTTTAACATAATCATTGTTAATATTTACTGAGATGCAGATACAATTAGATTAGACTGTAACTGAGCTAACCAAATTATAAAAATCTCTTCAAAAGAAGGTGTCCATGATTAGCCCAAAAAACCTTTAAAAATGTTCACTTCTAAAGTGACTTTGCAATTTCCAATAAGTGTGTGATTGGTGACCTATTGCCTTACAATGAAATATGAACACTGTACTTAGAATGAAGGAAAAATATTTATGAAGACTCCTCTTACAGAAGATCAGATGGACAGACATCTTTGCTAATAAGACCACCCAACAGTACCCATAATTTGTTTCCCACTGTTTGTTTTCTGACCTTGAACCTCGTTGATCCATTGTGTAGTTCAAAGGTTTGATTAAAATAGGACTGATCTCTTGACTTTGCTTGATTTTTTTCCTGCCAAAAAAAAGAAATGAAAAATTATACCCTGAAATGAATGAATAAAAGAAAAGGTGGCATATTAACAACAGACAAAAAGATTTCTTGAAAGTAAACGTAAAATTCTCTGTAAAATATTGCTCAGACTACCTGGCTTACAACAATTCCATTATCTAAGCCTGAACAGGGACACGGGGGCTGGAGCCCATCCCAGAAGGCGTAGGGCACAAGGCAGAAATAATCCCTGGGCAGGTTGCCAGTCTGTTGCAGGTTAACAGTAATACTCTGTTTGTATTTTATTATGTGAATAAATTATTACTGGTATATTTCATCAATTTCTTTGGAGGGCTCTACTTCCATAAATAGTGTAAGGATAGACAATGGCTTCATTCTATGTCAGCCTGCTGTGAGTACCACAGTGGGTGGACTGGTGTCCCAAATGGGGTGGAGGATGATTCCTTGTCTGGCCTGGATGCCATAATAAAGGAAAACGAGTGGAGAGGCTTTCCAGTCGCTAGGGTACAGGAACTGTCACCCAGCCAGGAGACCAATACAGTGGAATGACCAGAGGAGACAACAACATAAGAGTACTTTCTCCCACAATATGTTAGATGGCAGCATCCCTGGATTAGTATTCCCACACGGACACCCGCAGGGAATGCTGGGACCTGTATTCCAAGGTACAGCTCTGTTCAGTTCCATAGGGGCCTCCAGGATTCACAATCCCTACTTTCAGGGACTTCCATTTAATCCAGAAGTGCATCTGGTGGGAAATGCCCTAGCAATGGAAGTGCTCCTGGGTCATAGATAAAAGAAGCTGCTCGACTTCATCCAGGCAAGTTGGAGTCAGGAGTGGAGGATGAACAACGCTCGCCTGGGAGGAGTGGAGGAGAAGAAGAGAAAGAGGAAGACTTTGTTGCATTGAACATGAAGCCCATAACAAAAGGTACTTGTGTTGGTGAGGTTGTGTCTGGGGTTTGGGGTGTTGCAATGCCCCCTACTGGTCACAGTGCCTTTTATTAAATACCAGCTGAAATACCTGGTATTCCCTGGGTATATTTATATAACGGGTTCAGGTAAGAAAGCAAACATTTATGTGTTTTTGAAATGTGAACCCTTTTCTCATCGCTGGCTGAAATGCAAGTGTCCTGTCCATCATCTGCAATACATCTCTGATAATTATCAATTTCTCTGCTATCATGTAACCATTCTTAAAATTTTTAACTAATCATCACCATTTATGTCATTATCATGTTAAGATGAATTTTGTTCTGGTACAAGTTCTTTCTATTTTTATATCCTTGTATCATGCTTCTTCATTGCAAGGCTCTATAAATAGTATATAGTATTTAATAGAATATTTTCTCCTAATGTTGACATATTTGGATTTCACACTAATTTCTCCGTAAAGAAAATATTATTTTGTTTTTTTGTTGGGTGCACATATAAACAGTTTGCTACTGAGGAACAGAAGAGTTTCAAATCAGCACCAATTATTCTGACAGGTTGACGTTGAGACTTGTTAATTGTTATGGCAAAGCACAGGAAATACTTTATAACATACAAAAGTAACAATTGCAAGACTTAACACACTTTTTCTGCTAAAAATATTCAAGCTGCATATCATCAAGATACCTGGATTTTCAATTAAAGGAGATATTTATGTGTATACCTATGTGTAAGTGAAGAGTCTATTTTATTAAACAAGATGTAAAGAGATAAAAACAATCACAAGATGTGCTGTGATGCGGATTGAGGTCTTGGAGTAAATATCAAATAGGTAATAAATAGCACAGTTCTGTTAAGATCAGTCACAGACCCTGCCATCTTAAAAGTCGTTCTTTCCTTTTCACCATCCACAGCAATGTCTACACCTCTAGTGGTGCACCACTAAAAGTGAAAGTTACTGTGGATATCACCGTGATTGGCCAGAAAACTCATTGGGATAAAATACCACATCAGATAGAAGGGACAGATGTTGTGTACTGAACAATATGGATTTGAGTACTATGAAAAATGCTAAAAAAAGATTGTGGGTTTTAGGGGACATCCCCCTCCTTCTACAATCCTGGTTATGAATAGTGCCACCATCAATAGGCTGGAATCATTTCAGTACCTGGGCATTACTATTACAGTCTGAACTGGGGTGAAATCATAACTAATAAGAAATTCCTAATATCATATGATTTTACTCTATCACCATGAAAAGTTCTTTTTTGAAAGCCGCACTGATCTGTGTAATCGTTTCCTTCAGTTATTATCAGGGAAACATCATAGGTCTTTCAAATCAAGAACCACTCAATATGTCAAAGGTGTCTTTTCTATGGCAATCAATCTGTTCAGTCATAACGTCTGATTCACCTTCACCCCTCCTGGTTATCTGAGAGACTGTAAGAGGCCTGGACTTTGGGGCAGTTTGGTGCTTGAGGCACTGGGTTTTGCACTATGGACAATAAGAAGTATGTAAATAAGCGTGTCCGTCTGTCTGTGTCCGGGCTACTTGTTACACTGTTCAGTCATAACTTTGGATTCACCTTCACCCCTCCTGGTTATCCGGCTACTTCTGCCTGACCTAGACTATGCCTACCTTTCAAGATATATAGATTCCAGGCAATTCTGTATGTCTTTATATTGTTTTAATTGTGTGAAGTGTATCACATTTTCATTAGCTATTGTGACATGCAACTTTGTATTTGTTTAGTCTACTGATTATTTATATTGCTAAATGTATTGATGTAACAGCAAGGAAAAACTAGAAAATATGTTTTTTCCTGGAAATAAAGAAAAATTCACATGGTTTATGCATTCATCTATTTAAAGTTTAAATGCTGAGCAAGAGATATCCAAAGAGAGCAATGAGAGGATGAGGGTCTACTGAGGCATCAAAGGCATCAGACAGAAAGTTGGGGCAAAGCCAAACCCTGCACTGAGGGAAGCGGAGTACAGTGCACAGTTTTATATTGGATTAAATCACCCCCAGACGGAGGAAATGTGTGTTATATAGAAAGTGAGTGTCCACCTCAGCTCTCTCTGAATGTACATAAAGTGTTCTTCTCATCCAGCACTCTAAAAATTCTAAAGGCAAAGTTCCTTGCAAACATTGATATACGCTCACTGATCAAATAATTAGGAATTTCTGTACACTCAATTGTTCATGCAATTGTCTATTTATCCAATCATATGGAACCAACACAATACAATTTTTACATCAAACACCAGAAGAGGGATGAATGTGAACCTGTTAATTTCAAGTATGGCATGATTGTTTGTTCCAGATGTAATGTAACTGCTGATCTCCTGGGATTTTCCGACACAGCAGTCTCTAGAGTTTACGCAGAATGGTGTGAACAATATTAAAACTTCCTATGAATGTCAGTTCTGCAGACGGGAATGCCTTGTTAATGAGAGAGGTCATAGGAGAATAGCCAGACTAGTCTGAGCTGACAGAAAGGCTATGGTAACTCAGATAACCACTCTGTACAACTGTGGTGAGCAGAAAAGCATCTCAGAAATAATAACACAAAAGCTAAAACAGAAGAAGACCACTCCGGTCAGCTAAGAAGAGAAGACTGAGCCTGCAGTGGGTGCACTCTTACCAAACCTGGAAAGGTGAAGACTTGTGGTAGGGTCAAAATTTGACGCCAACATCTTGAACACATGACCCCAACCTGCCTTGAGTGAACTGTCCTGGATGGTAGTGGTGGTGTAATGGTGTGGGGAATGCTTTCTTAGCACACTTTGTGCCCATTAATATCAGTCATTCGTCACTTGAATGCCACTGCCCATTTCAGTGTTGTTGCTGACCATTTGCAGCCTTGCAAATGCAAGAAAATGTGACCACATTCCTCATCTCAAAATTGTAAATTAATGCATAATATTTCCAAAAGTTGTAAACACTTTAGCAACTTGAAAGTGCTTCCAGTTTCCACCTTTGTGATATTGTTTCTATTGTCCTTTCCTACCTGGCCCAAGAACTGGAAACTCATTGTTCCAAGGAAGCATCGCTTTATTGTTACTGCAAAGCTTGTGTGTTAGCATCCACTTTACAAACATATTCTTCAAAACATTGGTTAGACTTCTTTGTTAAACTGAACAAAAGGTTTTCATAGGTAAGATAATATAGGAGTGAATATAGCTTTATTTCTTCATGATGCCCAAAATACTTTATATTTTCCTAAACCCTGTTCTTATTCAAATATGTTAATTATTTCTTTTTTCTTAACCAATGGATAACACTGAGGTCGAGTAAAAAAAGAAGATGTTTGTTACACCAGTAAATGTGAATAAGCCTTTTTAATGTACTAATCATATATTTAGGAAAAATGCTGAAGATTAAATGATTGTAGCCAATGGTGTTTAATTAGAAATGTTGATATTTTTCTCAGGAAAGGAAAATGGACACTGGTCGATGTTTCTGGAGGAAAACAGGATCAAGAAACCTAAAGAAAAAATATTTTTTGTTAAGAATTTCCTTCTAATTAAGAAACTGATATGAAAACCTACAGTTAACAGCGCACTCTAGAACCCAGAAATCTACTATCAAATTTGGAAAATTTTAGTTCTAAATGGAAAGACTTGAGGAATACTCAACGGAGAGCTTCCTTTAATGCAGTGGCTTTCAATCTGTGGTATGCATACTGAGGAGTTACGGGGTGGTACCTGAAGAAGCAAAAAAATTAAAGTTGGGAGCTGCAAGCCCAAGGAGGGAACAGAGAGATAAACAGAACCAGTACCAGTTACACGTGAAGAAGGAAAAAGTCTTGCTGCTTTTTCAAGATTAAAAAATACTTTCATTATTAACATTTTATCAATTTATGGAATTGGTTCAGAAATAAAGAAATACTAGATTCTTATTAGGTCCTGACCAATCAACTGTCACTTTAGCAGTAGTTTTAACTTGCAGCATCTGAGTATTTGGATGAAAGATCTGAACTGACGGCCAGCTTAGTCGCCTTGTAATATAGCGCCATATATAGAGCTGATAAATGAAAGGAGCTTTGCATTCATCCTCTGATTGTAATGAATGTGGCTACAGTTGTGCATCCAATGCTCCATCCGTTTTATAACCAACTAATCCAGTTCAGTCTGACATGTACTGTGCTACATAACCATAACGTGTAGCTAGCAGGGCTGCTAAATTTAAGCTCTGAACTATACATACTTTTTAAATAAATATATGGAAATTGTAGGCTTTATCATTTTTATTCCATATCAAATCACACTGTTGTTTATACATTAAAAACATTATTCATTACAAAAATTAGCTGCACAAAAAATTGAAAGACACACCTGAAAAAGCTATGCGTAATATTATATCAAATTCTCAAATACAACATTTTCTTTGGCTGATAATGAAATACCATCTTTGGATTTACTTCATAAGAGTTCAATACTTAAACATTTTAAAACTAAAAAAAAAATGGTAGCACTTTGAAAAGTTTTCATTTCTTGGGGGTGGAAACTCCCAGAATAAAGATTCAGAATCACTGCTTTAAAGCCCCTGTGCATTACACAAATGAACTGTGAGGAAAGTAACATTTAACATTTACTGATTTTTATCACTATTCCAGTGCTGAAGCATTTTACTTTTGCAAAAACACATGCCTTGTAATAAAATAATACCCATCAGTCCAAAAAAATTCTTTTATATGATCAGAAACAGTCAGCAACTCTTTCACAATAGCATTAGGCACAAACAAATATCACTCTCCTATTATGGTGTAGTATACCACACGTAGAATCAAAAATTAGTTTGTCACTCTGATTTATGGTTTTAAATTATTAAGCAGATGTATGTTTAATTCTGTCAATATTACTGTATATATGTACATATTGAGAAAAGCAAAATAAATCTACACATTGTCACGTCCAGGCTCCTGAGTTGCACAAAAGACAGGCAGGAGAGGACTGAGCAAAGAGAACATTTATTTCAGCACTGGCAGGAACAGTACTCAGCCTTTATTCAGCAATGGTGCGTTAATTCAAATTCACAGCAAAGAGGACAAATTCCTAATTGTCTCCATTATAGAAACTCCAATTCTTGAGTTTAAAAGAACCTGTAGTTGTCTTCTTTGTGAGGGCTCGAGAGAGACACAGCAGAGTCTGGGACTTGGTCAGAGACAGAGAGGACCGGACAACAGGAGAGTGACACTGGCTTTAAGGACTCGCAGTAACGTATGATAAGTCCTTTACGTGGTAGAGCTGCTGCTGCTGAACTGACAACTGCCAACAACTTGACATTTCTTTAGCATTGGAATGCTGTAAAAAAGAGAGTTTCTCCATAACTGAAGTGGCTGAACCTGTGCTAGGGAACGGGATGCATTTCGAACAGTCATAATATTTATAAATCTATATTTTATACGAGAGAGAGAGAGTTAATTTCTGGCTGCAGACAGATAAAGTAGACGAGTTGCATCTGGAAATGTATCGCGTATTAAGGAAATGTAAATAATATTTGAATAAGATGACAGAAAGGGTGCAGCTACCACACCCTGCTGCTACTGCCACATGTCACAATGCTTTAACAATTCGAGCGCTGTTTTGTTGGAAGCCACCCAGCCATGCAGCCTTCAGACCCCTTTGTTCCTAACCAGGCCATGTGGGCACAGCTGGGGAAACAAAACATCAGCATCAGACGAGAATGTTGCCCTTGTCGCTGAGACTTTCTTCAAAGCTGTTCACATAGTGCCTGCACAGCGATTTGTTTCAAGAATTCAAATTAGTTAAAGTTTTAGTTAAAGGCTAGCATTACGATGCCAGTTAAAATAACATATTTTTCAGGGACTAATTCACATTGATATGGAGCACCAGTGAAAGCCACATAAACACAAAGAGAAAGTGCAAACTTTATGCAGACAGGGGCATTAAGATATTAAAGCAGACGTTTACATGAAAAAATAAAAGTTTCTCTGAAGTTCATAAACACTAAATATATTTCACAAGTAACAGCGGAATGCATGACAGCATGCAGTGAATACACTTGAGCATTCATAGTTTTCAAACTCTCTGTAGGTTTACCATTCGTTTGCTCAGAGGTTGATGCGCTTGCTGCTTCGTGAGCAGCTCTTCTTTTCTCCACACTAGCGGCCCTCTTCTTCTATTCTTCCGTTGCCATCTTTTCAGATTAAGTCAGATTTAGTCAGTTTTTGCGTTGCAATTACTTAGTACATTTTTTTTTATTTTTCACTAAAGCTGGCACTTAAGTGTTCAATCTGCCTCAAGAATGATTTAAGATATAAAGAGGTAGGGGAAGTGACAGTGAAGGTGTTAGCGATGAGAACGGCGCCCATACACACGCGGCCACCCACTGCTGAGAGTTGATTGTACAATAAAATAAAATAAAAACAAAAAGAGTAATAAAAATCATCACCCCAAAAGCGGATAGTAGACATCACATAGTATATGTGTACCAAATTACAGGTCAATAGGTCAAACGGTTTGCAAGCTGCAGGTGATTTAAAATCCTGGACAGACAAACGGACAGCCACGGTAGCGTATTATTTAAGAAAATAATCTGTTCCAAAAATTTCAACCATCAGTTTTTATAATTGGTATGACCGTTCATATTTTGTCTAGTTTAATTATACACAAAAGCCTATCAGAATATCACCAGTATGCTCAGCTGAACAACAGATAAAGGGTTTACAGTTAATTGCTAAAGCATGAGATGAATCTGACTGTTTTTGAGGGCACAGCTCAGTCTCCTGGCATCCATTCCCTAAAATAACAAACTCCATGGAGAAGGTAGTCCGGCAAAGACTCTAAACAGCATCCAGTTGTAACAGACATCAGTTTTAACATCTGCGTGAGTGTGTGAAGCAGCAGTCAATCATTGTGGTCGAACTGTTAAAGATGTGAACTTTAAACTATTCCGAAATTCATATTTGAGCTTTACACCTAGCTAATCAATACATTTTTAGGAAAGGAAAATAAGAAACACTTTCAAATGTTTGGAATTTTCTTTGCTGGGGTAAAGAAAATTTCAATAAAATTAATAAATGAGAGCACTCAGAAGCACAGTATGGCTCTCCTACCTTTCTTTTGTTTTAACCTAACCATTTTTTTTAGTATTTAAATCATATTAAGAATGAATTCTTTTTGAACATTAATTTCTCTCTCACATGTAACCATTTTATGAACTGACAATAACATACAGATCATTTGTACAGAATAAACATTCCTAATATTTCACATTTTGCATTTCTAAGTTTCTTGGAATATCTGTTTAAAACTCTTACCTTTTTAATTCAAGGGCACAATGAGTTCTGTTGGCAGGCTGGCATGATTTACGTGGCAGTAGTAGGAAGGTTTTTCATAATCTCTACGACTCACATTCACAGCCTTGCTGAACTTGTAGGTGTTATCATCATTCAGTAGAAGTTTTCCACTCTTTGCTGGTACAGGTTCTGCTTCACCTTTGTACCACTGTATGTCAATAGCTTTAGGGTAGAATCCATCAGCTTTACAAGTGAGCTGAACGGTTTCTTTAGGCATTGATTCCTTGAAGGTAGATACACTGAGCCGAGCTGTAGATTTAATTAATAAGTTTCAAAATTATTTTGCAGAAAATAGCAGATCTTAATATGCCATACTATAAATTGAAACATTAATTGAAAACTGGCAATTAATTACTCCTAATATAGTGTTTTATTTTACCTTATTAATGATATTCAAATATGTTTGATTTTACTTGTATTAATTAATCTTCCTCCTATAGGATTCATGCGTCTCTTTACTTTTTCAAGAAAATTATAGGGAAAATACAGTAAGAGCTTCTCTGGTTTCTAAAATGTTATTAAGTGGACAACCATCATTTTGAAACTGCAGGACCAATATTAAAAGTAATGACAGTCACATGAATTGAGGTGAGCTGTGCATGGCCTGCGAACTTTTTTCCTGCAAAGTTAAATATTTTCTCACACACGTCATACATAGAGCAATGACTGAGACTGTGTTTCATGTTTTCATTTACAATCCTATGTATTTTGTCTCAATGTGCATTATAAGTTATAATGGTGATAAGGTTAGAGTAACTCAAATGCCCGAACAGAGTAGCTATTTTTTAGGGAACTGAATGCCGTATACTTAAACACTCTTGATGTTTTGCACATGCTGTCATGAGTAAAGCTTTTAAAGCCAAGGTGTGCATCATAAGAGTGACTAGCCAACTCTTGTGAGTAAATTCACGAGATCCTGATCCCCAAGTGGAGAATTTAGCATAAGGAAATGATAGCCAAGAGAGAGAGTAAGGGGCTGTATTCCATCAGAGAGACACCATCAATCTGGACTTCAGAGAACCCATAAATGCATCAGCCTGACTTCTAAATCAAGACAAGCTGCCTGAAAGACAAGCTCCTCATACAGATGCTTCATTTGGTGCTGCTCTTCAGATTTCATATGCCTTCGTAAAATAATGTTTATTATTTGAAGATGTGAAGCTTTTTTGACTTGAAAGAAGGACATATTTTTATTAGGACTTTATATAAGACTTTCTGTGTTCATTTATATTCTATTATTAATACCTCTATTTTAGTAAATACTGTTTTGTTTTAAAACGTATAGTATAAGTATGCATTGTCTGGACATTGTGAGCTAATTAAGTAATAAAGTAGATACAGGACACCTGATGTGGGTGGATTGTCACCTTAAATCCAGAAGGGTTAGCAGGCTGAAGAAGGATGTCTCCAATAAAGAGCCCCACAGTTAGGAATACCAGAGCATTGGTTATTAAGTGGCAATAACTAAGGTATATCAGTCAGTCTTCAGTTAGTAGGGGACACACAGCGATATCTGTTTGGTCTGCTCCTGCCAAAGCTAGTGAGTCCGTATGTGAAGTACTGAGAAATGGCAGGATGTGCAGGCATGATTCAAAATCAGTAATTAAGTGGAGATAGTGTGTGTGTGTGCGTGTGTGTGTGTGTGTGTGTGTATCTTTATGAGCAAGACCTAAGCCCTGTCTGCACCAGAGTAGGCCAACTCAATAACAAATCTAGTAACCCCTGCTCATGCCGTAATACTACTGTACATAGTGTGATATATGGCCGGCAGTTTATCCCGGCCAATACCCCCAAGCCGCCAGATGGAGCCCTCCCTGCAACATGGAGGTGCCCCGAATTCCAGCAGGGCATCATGGACCTTGAAATTTTAATTCACAGCCCTGCTGGATACCGTGGGGGCCACCAGGGGATGCTGCATGGAAGAACAGTGAGTGGTATTTTCCGTATAGCCCGGAAGTACTTCCCAGTCATGGGAGCGGAACAAATGATGTACTTCCGGCTGAAGAAAAGAAGAGTTTTGATCTAACCCGGAAGTTCTAGGAAGTCACGTGGACTGAGGGACAGAAGCACTTCCGGGTCAAGGAGTTTAAAAGGATTGTGGGAGATCCCAGCAGGGACGCGAGTTGGGAGGAAGGGTGACTGAGCTGCTGGGAGTGGAGGAATTGTAGTGTGTTAATTAATTATTATTGAGTATTGTGGAGTGGAGTTGCTTTGTGCACCTTGTTATTATAATAAATAATAATATTGGACTTTTACCTGGTGTCAGAACTTGTTGTCTGAGGGTTCAAGGGGACGACAGCGCCCCCTATCTGTCACATTAGATAATAGTGACAATCTATAGATTACTTCTGAAATTCTGAATCTTATAATAGTACTTGCAGCAATAGCAACTAATGGCATATTTTTCAAAAATAAAATTTTCATGTCATTATTTATCAGGTTATTGTTATGTAAGTAGATACCTCATACTGAGCTATAGCATCCAATTTAACCCTCCGTGTGGCAGATTCAGATATCCTTCTATAGACGTATAGCAATGAATGATACAGAAGAAGATGCTATTAACTATGTGCCCCTAGGAGAAGGAGCTTTTTGAATTAACCTCTTATGCATGAGGTGTCTCATTGGCAGGACACCACCATATTTCAAAGTTGTTTGTTTACGATGCAGTAAACACACAAGTCATTCAGAAATAATAATTGTATTTCTACATAGCCAAATGTGTCTTCTATCAAAATAAAATCATAAGATGTTATGTTGTCTGCTCTCTTTCATTATTAAAATATGCAATTTGCACACGTATACCACAAGGGGTTACCCCTGCTTAGTTACTCTGCTTTTATCAAATATCCCACCTACGTCAAGCCAAATGCAGTGAAATACTCATTACCATTGGATAGCATCGATACACACAAAACTTGAGTTAGATTTGACTTTATTGAGAACATGTTTAATGAAGGACTCAAGGCTACACTTTATTTGTAAGTACTACTTAGCATGGCTTTGAAGCATCACCGCATACAGTTTTACAGTTTAAGTGTCATGGGTTCAATTAGCATACACAGATGCTGTCTGCTGCACATTCTCCCTATGTTAGTTTTCTGAATAGCGCTCTTTCAACGTTAACTTAGAGTACATCAAAAAATGTTTCTTAACTTCTTGATATAGCCATAAGTAATTGAAATATTGTACTCATGCTTCTCGGACTTTCACACAAGGAAGATTGAATATTGCTGTATCACATTGCTCACTTCTCTGTGTCACGAAGGGATAGACAGTGCTGTGCAGTATTTTCAATCCTGTTTCTAATCATGCTGGCTTCACCCCCAGTTCCCCAACTAACGCTACCCCATGGGAAAAAGACAAACAAGCACAATTACAAAAGGAAAATAAAATTAAACAGTGGCAACAGGGTCAGAGTGGTTGAAAGGAAATGTGGTTAGAAACAGGTAAAAAGTCTCACGAGGCTGAGATTAGACCATAAACAAGACTCATATGCTCACAAGCTGGCGACAGCCTCCTGAGACTCTAAAGTGCATGACAAATACTGGTTTAGATGTATGTGTCTGTATGACTAGCTCTGCACTCAGGGCTGTCAAGAAACGCATCGTCCTCTCTCAAGTAACCTAGCACTGGAAGAAGCTGGTGTGAAAATGTATTGTAATGGATTCATACCTGGCCGGGACACCTGTGTAATGGATGGCCCAGGGCAAGGAGCTTGCATGGGGCAATGCTTCTCCCGGTACAACAGAGATCACACCCCTTGGCTTGCTACAGTGCCACAGGTTTGGAGCACCAGGGAATGCATGGAGAGTGGCTGAGCCCTCCTCTGAAGGGCTGCCACCACACCTGGAAGTGCAGCCAGGAGATTGCCGGAAGGAAGACGCTAGAAAAGGGAGGGACTTCCAAGGTTAATTAGCCCCTGCCAAACCAGCGATCAGCACAATCGAAAACAAAAGGGGTGCAGACAGTGCTGGGACTCTCTTTATTCCACAGGGAGATCCAAACTGTCACCGCATCCCAGAGAAAAAAAAAAGAGGACACGTAAGAAAAAGAGCAGGTCTCCTGACACTGTAGCATGTGAGACAGGCAGAGGGATAAGCTGAACTTGGCTGGGTGTAGAGTAAAGCAGGACACTCCATCCTGTCCCGCACCAGGGCAGGGGCAGTTGTGCTACGAATGCCGCTGACCGGGTCATGGCTGGAGATGTTGTCCATACAGGGAACACAGGAGACAATACTGGCACAGCGTCTCCTTGCCACTCTGTTGTTTCTGTTTTTCAGGGCAAAGGTAGGGACTGGTCAACTGTGGACTCTCCTGGAGGAAGACAACCCTCGCAGGACTGAACACTTCACCCTACAGAGCTCAGCTGAGGGAGGGGCAGTGTAATGAATGGCCGGGAATCTTATCAAGCCGGGATGTATCCATAACATAAGGGCCAAGGGAAGGAGCTTGCATGGGGCAACACTTCCCCCAGGATGACAGAGTGCAGCCCTCTGGCTTGCTACAGTCCCATGGGTTTGGAGCATGGAAGCTCAGCCCTGATGTGGCTCATGGCCCCCACCAAGGGGCACATGGAGAGTGGCTGAGCCCTCCTCTGCAGGGCTGCCACCACACCCAGAAGTGTGGCCAGAAGGAGATTGTGGAACACCTGGAGCACTTCTGGGAACCCTATAAAAGGAGCCAGCTACCACTCCTCCGAGAGACAGATTCGGGAGGAAGGGAGACTAAGCTTGCCAGGAGGAGTGGAGGGGGATTGGACAGAAACAGAGGAAAGAAAAGAAAAGAAAAGAAAGTATTGTGTTTTTGCTTTGTTTACTAGTGGGAAATGGGGAAGAAAAAATAAAAGCATGTGTGTAGAACTTATGTCCTGTGTCTCTCTGTGTTGGGTCTGGACAGCAGGAGCACCCTCTGTAGGCCACAGTATATACAGTATGTACTTAGTTTATTCCAGATGTGAAATGCAAGAAAAACACAACAACAACAAAAAATGAATAAATAACACATTGAACTTCTGTAGGGCAACTGTAACAAAAGACAGAAGATGTGTGAACTGCAGCACAAAAAACCCAATCTAGTGTACAAAATGTAAGGTTCCCCTGTGCCTAATGGTAAACAAAATTGTTTCAAGGACTGGCATGAAAAATAATTTGAAAGTAAAAATAATAATTTTTAAAGACCCGCAAGACAAGACTTTATGCAAAGAGATTTAGAAAAGTCCTGCCCACATCTAATACATTTACAACCACGCGCATAGTTCAATCATTTCTCATTCGTGTGAATTCTTTTGTCAGACACAGTTCAAGTAGAGAGAAAGAAACGATATTCACTCACGGGCAGTTATACGTTGTGTTGTCACGATGTAATTCCAAACACAGCATCAGACTTCAATGTGATATTGATGAAGAGGTAATTCCAAACATTATTTTTACTGAAGTATTATAGTAAAAGTGTAAGTTTAAAAAGTATTTGAGTGTGAATTTCAAAGCCAAAAAGAATAAAAACGTACAATGCAACCAATACCTCTAACGCAACCTGAAACATAAATGCAGAGCAGGTTAGAGATTATGAAAGTACTAAAATTTAAAAGTCTCAAGAAACTGATAGTAAAGATCAATAAAGAGGCCTATCCACGAGAATTAACAGATTTGTTGTTTGTTCAAAGTGAAATCCACATACGTGAGCAGCAGAGATGCAAAGTTGCTGACACGTAGTGCAGGCAGGAGGGTTGGCGAGCGAAGCAAACAGGGGGCAAAGCCCCCTAGTTTTACTAAAAATAACAAAATATATTTAACTGCAACTGTAATATTTATTTAGTTGATATTGGTGTAAACAAATGTTTTTAATCATATAAAAAATTTCTTTTAAAATATCTGAAGTGGTATACTTGCCATTCTTTAAGCCATTTGCAGCTCCTTTATTACAATAAAGGAGTAATAGCCGTTTATGTTTGGTTATGTAATTTAGGTGCAATAATTCCAAAAACCCCTTAGTGCAAAAGTGTTTAAATATGTAAGGTTAAGAATGGAAACTGAGGTGCTGTACCCAAACAAGACTCCCCAGGATGATGGATGGACATCTCAGAAGAAGGAGAAGGAGATTCCCTACCCAGATGGGAAGCCCAGGCAGATGGACTGGTGTCCAGGCCGGATATATTTGAAGTATCTTCCCTGACTGGGATAAAGGGGGACAGGAAAGGACTGTCGCTGGGGGCTGTTTATTCCCCAATTTGGTTAAATACTGTATAATCATACAATTCAATGATGAGAATCACAAAATATTCAATGGGAGCTTTGTGCTTGCACTTTACTCAATAGTTTTTCAATATTAGGCTTTATTAAATTAAATTAAAGATAGTCTCAAAGCTTTTTGCAATTGCAAACATCTTTTGTTTTGTTTTTATAGCACTAAGAGCAGAAAACACAGTTGTAAACAAGTATATTGAGTGAAAATAAAGGAGTACAGTACTTTAAACAGTATGTTCAATAAAGATACGGCACTTTACTTGAATAGGCTTTCTTTAACTATTATTATTACTTACTGTAGATGAATACCAAATCACATTTTAGCAGCAAACAATGCAGGAATTTGAAAAATTTCAAATTGTTCCTAAACGTTTTCCTACATTGAGGATATTTAATAAAAATAAGATGCCGGTTAACATCTTGACACTGTAATAAATAATAAAAAATAAAAACTTGCAAGTAATTTCAAGCGAAAAAAAATCTTAGTGAATTTAAAACTTACCCGCAAAAGATATTTGTAGCCCACACATTATTCCAAGTACTTTAAGCCAAAACATATCTGAAAATTATAGCAAAAAACTTCTAAAGTTCTGAAGATATAAAACAACAAACAGTGGAGAATATCACATATGACAGTCCACTTCCACACTCAGCTTGTGCTTCAGGTGCTTTAGTTTCTCACCGAGCCAGTTTGATATGGGCAGGGACACAAATAAACTTTATTCATGACTTGACGTTATTCATTTCTGATGGTGACAGACACACAGAAGGAGGTTCCTTAAGACTGCATATCAAGAATGTCTAAAGGTCTTGTTTGTGAACATTCAATGCAGTGTTAAACAAAACAAACATTTTCCCAAGCCAAATTCTGATGTTTTATTTAGTTTTAGTTAATTCTTCTGCTTTCTGTCTTTCTAGACACCTTATCTGTGTTTGCTTCCATTCGTTACTTCTTTATAAACTTAACCCTTGACAGTAAGTGTCTCATGTGCACTTACTCTGTAGTTACTCAGTTATTACCAGTATTCTGTGTATTTTATCATTATTAATGTATAGTTAGTGTGTACATCAAATACTTGTACTGTAGAGGTAAGTAGACAATCAATTACAGAATTAGAATAAGAAATGAGTCGTCACCTAACGCCTTACATAAGTTATACAGTAATTTCACAGTAATCACACAGACGTACACTGTAGTTATGCTGATGTAATTACTGTGTACGTTGTAGCTGGGAAAATGAGGACACGGGACAAAGTCAGATGCTTGGGGTGCCACCTAGGCAAAAATAAAATAAAAAGGAAAGCATGTGCCAACGTGTCTTCATAACAGTCTCTCTTTTCTTCTCTGGAACATCAGTACATGCGTTTCATGGGTTAGTTCGGCACAGAAGTAAGGTCAATATCAGAATAAAACACCACCTACCAGGAGCGATCTCCTTTTATATCATGTGGACTAGAAGGGACATGGCTTCCTTCACTTCAATACCCTTAAGGGGAGGTTTCTCGAGTTTGTGATGGAGAAAGGAGACAAAGCTATTAGCGATAGTTAGCGCCCCCTCTCGTCCCCGAGTGGTACCACTTACTTCAACTGAATCTGGACAGTGACCCACTGACGCACATCGGTGACAACATGTACTGTGAAAGCAGTCACTAAATGAAAAAAAAGATTTTTCAGATGCTTTTAACTGAAAAAAACAGAAGCTATTAGATAAATGACTTTTCTCCGCACAGAATACATGGAATTATTTTTGTCACAGCCATGCCGATAAAAGGCTTATTTTAATAAACTATATTTGATGGTGCAAATGTGTGCGATTTTGAACATTGATGTATTGAAACTTATTTTACTAATAATACCCAGCTGTGTTATACGGGTTGGAGACGGTGGCACTGACCAGAAAGCAGGAGACAGAACTGGAGGTAGCAGACTTAAAGATATTAAGATTTGCATTGAGTGTGACGAGGATGGACAGGATTAGAAATGAGTACATTAGAGGGTCAGCTCAAGTTGGACAATTGGGAGACAAAGTCAGAGAGGTGAGATTGTGTTGGTTTGGACATGTGCAGAGGAGAGATGCTGGGTATATTGGGAGAAGGATGCTAAAGATAGAGCTGCCAGAGAAAAGGAAAAGAGAAAGACCTAAGAGAAGGTTATGGATTTGGTGAGAGAGGACATGCTGGTGATGGGTGTGACAGAGCAAGATGCAGAGGACAGGAAGATATGGAAGAAGATGATCTGCTGTGGCAACCCCTAAAAGGAGCAGCAGAAAGCAGAAGACGACTGTTGATGCAAAAAACATACAGACAGGGCCGTTCTTAGGATTTTGGGGGCCCTAGGCAAAGGTACCTGTTGGGGCCTTGCCATGTCCATCCGTATGAATGTATGATAATTATTTTATCCATATGAATGCATAATAATTACTTTATCTGTATAAATATGTAACAATTAGTGAGGTAAAGCTTATCATTTTATGATTATACTGTATATTATATATACCAGATTGAGAGGAACATGTTAAAGGAACCTACGACTAAAGCTAACGTAACATGTAAATCAAACCTTTAATGTAAAAATACCTTGCATACTTTCATTTTTGCAATGTCTTTGATTAATAATAATTAATAATAAGTTACATTAAGTGTGAATAATCAAGGGAGTCGATGACTTTGTGCTCAACTGATATTAATGCTAAGCCATTATGTTCGATCTGATGTGCAGACGCCCTGGCAGGTGAGGAGCATGATCTGCCCTCCCTATAGGGTCCCACCCGCTACCCCAGGACCCACCGTCACTGTCGATGCTGCCTGTCGTCGCTGTTTCCTCTCTGCTCACATGTAACCATACTGATAATTCTCCTACCAAAAATTTGTTCTTCTGAAATATGGACCTGTAAGTTGTATTTGGTTATGGCAAAAACAGGCTGGGCGGGGTCCTTTGGCAGTGGGGGCCCTAGGCGGTCGCCTACTTTGCCTATGCCTAAGAACAGCCCTGCATACAGCAGGTGAAGCAAAGCAGGTAGAGCAGGAATTAGATTTGCCAACCCTAATGTACCAAACATTTATGACTCAGAGGGTGTAACCTTATTGCAGAAAATTCTCTAAGTTGTAAATTTAAATTCAGAGCCATTCTGATGAACTGCAGTGAGTTGTTAGTGTGTTCGTAGACCAACACTAGATGGCGGTACTGTATGAGTAAATGCATCATATGAATAATACATCTGTTTGTATGATGTAATGAACTGGGAGGTAGCTGTAATATCACATGCAAGCCACACATATTCACTGTCCTGTTAACGCCAGCTTGTATGGCTTGTTACATTTCTATCCCCACAAAGTGCCCCAGATTTTATGGCGATCAACTCAAGCACATGGTGACCAAGCAAATTATCACATAACTGTAGGCATCTGTGAGAATGCACATCAATGTCCATACTATAGCAGCTTCAAATAATCTCGTGGACAGTGGTCTTTTGGAGCCACCTGTTGGCCATCAGAGGCTTCATGGATTACATCACTGTAACTACCACCACTCATGTACAGGTAACCCTATCATCATTGGACCACATGGTTATATGGACCTGGATGAGATTCAAGTCTACAAAGTCAAGAAGTCTAGTGGTCAGAAAAGATGTAATTACCACCAAGTTCAAGCTGCAGCCACAGGGTGAAGATATTGGTGTGGTGGTTGAAGGTTAAAACATCTGAGGAAAGCTGCATACTGCCTGATGATATCAGCTTCTGGCCAAGGCAGCAGTCATCGAATGCGAGTGTGGGTGAGTGCAATAGACGGTGTATTTGAAAGCATATCATTCACATACAAGGAGTTTATATAATCGCAGAGATCCAAAATCCTTTGATCACCAGTGCCCAACAATTACAAAGAGTTGTGATTTGCATTAGAGGGCGATGTGCGTAAATTACTGGGTTTTGTTTTACATTTACTTTTGGGGCCTATTCTACATAACATGGGTATTGCCTTAGAATCTGAGCTGTGGACATCAGTGAGAATGTCAACTCCAGCAAAGTGAAAGATGTCACCGATATTCACATCATGCCATACCATTCAGGAAATATCCTTTAACTTTGCATGTTAGTTAACTGCATTTTTTTTACTCTTCTGCAGTTTACACAACTTTAAAGTGGCAACCTGTCTGACATGTGATACTGGTGCCAAACAAAATAAAGGAGAGTGAAAATGATAAACATTAATATTGGATCACCTACACACTGCCATAAATACAAATACAGAAGTGGAAAATGATCGGTGAGAAAAACCATGGCAGTGCTGCTTTTGTGTTCTTTCAGCAGCAGGTGGTCAGGACCCCTGATTTAGAGAGATTTATAGATTATTTCTTAAATTATGTAGATTATTTATAGATTTATAGAGATGCCTCAATATGTGAAAAAAACAAGCCTAACATGAACACAATGGATAGCACTGCAGGTCTAGCAGCACAGGATGGCAGCTTTTACTAACTTTCAATGGCAGAATGCAGACTAGGAAAATACATATTTGTCATTCAGTCATTCTCCAACCCACTATATCCTAACACAGGGTCACGGGAGCCAATCCCAGGGCACAAGGCAGGAACAAATTCCAGGCAGGGCACCAGCCTACGGCAGGACACACACACATACACACACACCAAGCACACACTAGGGACAATTTAGGATCACCAATGTACCTAACCTGCATGTGTTTGGACTGTGGGAGGAAACCCACGCAGACACGGGGAGAACATGCAAACTCCACGTAGGGAGGACCCGGGAAGCGAACCCAGGTCTCCTTACTGCCAGGCAGCAGCGCTACCACTGCGCCATATGTATTTGTGCAATGACTCAATAAAAACTATTGTGTAAAGATATCAAAATAGACCAACATTATCAAAACTTTCATCAATCATGAACAAGTGCATATGCGGTAGATTGCAAAATGTTAAACTGATGGCTTATCTGCATGCTGTAGCCGCACTTAAAACAAACATCTACCTTTTTTCTCCTGGAGTGACTGGTGTCCTGTCCAAAGCCAGTTCTACCTTTGCACAGTGTGCAGCGAGCATAGGCCTTGGGCCCCAATAACCGTATAATAAATATGGATATATAATAAGGATGGATGGATAAACAATCTACCTTTGATTGTGTTACCCTCACAACAAAATGAGCACAAATTGAATACTTTTATTTAACAAGCACAAGAGATGGCGGGACACAGCATAGCTGAACTCAGGCTTTGGAAGGTAACCTGAAGCGACTTCAATGCCTGGCAATTCAACAAAAGTGTTCAAGTGCACTAGAGGAAATGCATATGTGCCATAAAAGCAGAGACTATTTTTGTATAAAATGTAAGAAATTGATTTTGCAGCTAGGATTTTTTGCTTCATAGTGCCAGCAGAACTTGATTCAGTCCTAGATTTGCTGTCATATCTACAGTAAATGTTTTTTGGACATATCCATGGACTCCGGTCACCTTTTTCATTGCATACTATTAACTTAATTATCACGTCATATTGCCAAGTCAGAGTGAATGTGTTTATGATGGCCTGGCATTATATCCAAGGTTGTTTTCTTGTACACTTTACTGTTGGGATATAGTCTAGCCCACTGTATTCCTACATTGTACATTCAGAAAATGAATGAATGGATGAAATTGTATTTTAATTGATTTTTTATGTGTATTATGCAGCACCCCAGGCTTTTAAATCAAAATGAGCAAAATAAATATACAAGGAATTACACTGAATAAGCAGACCCAACTCACTGTTTAGTCTAGTTTTTGTATCACATCATTTTTCAAAGTCAATGAAAGTGTTGTAGGAGAACATTGTGATTGATTTCATTTATTGTTGAAAATTACGCAAAAACTATTTTCTGCCAATTCTAGGCAGAAGAAGGATAAGGAAACTGCATCAGGTGTAGACGTCTCTGAAATGTTTGTTTGAAAAATATTATAGTGACATCAAAAGCAAATGGATAAAACTGAAGGGTAAATTCTGGGAGGGAAAGATCTTTGTCAAGAGAGCTATTAACATGGAAGTGGATGTGATGGATTTTTTATAAAAAGCAGTAAGGACATTTGTCTTAAAGGTCAATGAGGAAGAATGAACTTCTGGTCAGTGAATTTTTCTAAAACTTTCTCATGAGTATCAGCATCTTTTTTTCCCCACTAGCATTGATCTGCTGTATTCATTCCATCATAGTAGAATCTGATCAGTCCATGAACTGGACACTGCTGTCTGAAAGCTTAAGTGAACTTCTGTCACTGTGATGCCCGGGTTGCCCGCAGCAGGCATCACTTCTGAGTCATCGATAGTCATGAAACCAAGATGGACTGGACAATGATGACACATAACAACAAAAGGTTGGTGCAAACAGTGTGCATGGTGCTTTTTTTCCAATCAAGTGTTCTGATACAACTACATTGCTGTCACAATAAATAAATGGATAAATAATCCATGCATGGTAAAATCACTGCAGTTGTGGAGATTTAAACCAGCAATAAATAAGTTCTTTCAACCATTAAAATCCAAGAATAAAATCGGGTTTCCATTTCTTGCATTTCCTGCCAGCACAAAGCGTCTTTCTTCCTCTGTCTCCTCAGTTCACACACCCAACAGCTGTGGCTCCTCTCTCAGGGTCTCAACCCCACCACCATACTGCAGTGTCCACCAGAACACTCAGAACTGGATCTCCATCATCTTGCCACTTACCCATTAGTCCAGCAGGACCCCCTACTCCAGACTGTTTAGGGGGAATAACACACCCTTGGAGCACCATTCCTCTTGGGGCCACCAGCAGCTCTGCCTTCTCACCACTGACTTGACTCACACTCCAGATTCTGCCTTTCTTGGCCCTTGGTTTCTGTTGCTCTCCCCCTAACTCTGACTCAGCTCCTGTTTATACTCCTGTGGGTGCAGTGTCTTGATTACGACCTGTGGAAAGTCAATGAGGAAACTGGAACCAATTGTGCACTTAGGTATCTCCATCCAATCTCTCCATTAAACAAGCCGGGGCCGCATGACCACACACAACCACAAGGCCTGAGCTGCACGATTTTCATTTCAAAAGTCACACACTGTCATAGACCCCCGACATGCATCACCACAGTCATCTGCTGTAAATCTGTAAAAACTTTTTTTACTTTGTTCAAAGACAAAAATATGAAACAGAAATGGAGAAAAGTGAAGTGATGTAACATCACTATTCGAAAATGAAAAAGAGCGTCTGTTACTTCTTATGCTTCTAATGCTATGTTATGATTCAGCAGGTAAATTAGCTCACGTTTTCATGTTTGTTGATTATTTCTAGATTACTGGTTGTGTTTGCCTTCTACCTGCCTATCAGTTAGAGCTTTTCATCTGCGCAAAAACTCACGCGCTGTCACAGACCCCCAACATGCATCACCACAGTCATCTCCAGTTTCCAGATTCATAATCATTACTCTGTCTGACACTCTTATCACCTCCAAAACACTCTTGACATACTGCTCCTTTAGATTAATCCCTACCCCATTTCTCCTCCCATCCACATCATGATAGAAAAATTGGAATCCACCCTCGATCCACCTGGCCTTACTCCCCTTCCATTTAGTCTCCTGCACGCATAACATATCAACCTTCCTTCTCTCCATCATATCGGCTAACTCTCTCCCCTTACCAGTCATACTGCTAACATTCAAAGTTCCTGCACTCAGTTCCACTCTCTTTACCTTCCTCCTCTCTTCCCTCCTCCGGAAACGTCTCCCCCATCTTCTTCTTCTTCATCCGCCAACAGTAGCCAATTTCCACTAGCACCCAGTCTGGCATGGAAATTTGTATTGTTGTCCGCATATTGATCTGCAAAATTTTACACTGGATGACCTTCCTGACGTAACCTTCCCCATTTATCCGGGCTTGGGACCAACACAAAGAAGCACACTGGTTCATGAATCCCCTGTGGCTGGGTTGTGTTTAGTTTCTGTAAACGTTGCTAATACTAGTAGAACTAACTTATTTGAGAATATTTTATAAAAATCTGTTTTGGTAGCCATTAGGGCTGGCTGCTTTCCCACTTTGAAGTGAGTTTATAGTATCTAGTAATTCTTAAAGCATCAGTGGTTTATCCAATTACGCAGTATTAAAATGATCTAGCTGTGGTATCTCTAATGAATCAAGTAAATTGTGTCTTATCTTCTTTAAACTGAGTAGAATATAAGGACTTATAATATCTCTAAATATATGAGTAATATATTTATGGTTAATATGTTTATATCCATCTATGTTGTTAATTGCTGTTATTGCATTACGGACTTCCTGCTTGTAGGTTGGTTGGGCTAAGATTTTATTGGCCTTTTCTCTGCGTTCATAATAATGATGTTACAATTTAAAGATACGCTGTTCGGTTTCTTTAGTAGACAAGAGGCTAAATTGTGATTGCAAAACATGTCTTTTCCTGTAGAGTGCCTCATTTGGAGACCTGGCGTATTCTACATCTATTCTGGTAATTTTGTGGATTAAATTGGATGCCTTCTTGGTTTTCAGTTTTTTTTTTGTGAGAAAGATATGAAATAATGTGTCTTCTTAAAAATGCCTTCAGAGTTTCTCAGAGTATACACGCTGAGACCTCTGAGGATGCATTTGTCTCAAAAAAATAATCAGTTTGCTTGGATATGAATTCCGTACAGTTCCCATCAGCTAATGACGAGGTTAAGACGTCAGCTAGAAGATGACTGTGTAGGATGCAGTAATTTAAGCTCCATGATCAGAGGGGCATGGTCAGAAATAACAATAGCATCATTTCATAGTGGGCAAGAAATAAGTATTTATGAGGAAATAATCAATTCTTGAGTAACAATGATATATGGGTGAGAAGAAGGAGTATGCTCTTAGGTCAGGTTTTAAGAACTTCCATAAGATAAGTTATGATCTGTTACAAACTGTGTAATTATCTTTTGCACTATTGGATGTTAACGCCATTATATCTTTGGATCTGTCCAGGGGCCTTATATATTAACGGCGCGTACACACAAAAATGTCGCATATGCCCATTTCCATGCTAACATCGCAATGTATAAAAACTAAACTTGGCATAAAGCCACACACATTCTCATACTAGCTCAGTCCATTGCGTACGCAAGTTTTCAGCTCGGTTTTGCAAACTGGCAGCACCAAGCGTCAAAGCAGTGCTACTGTTCCTGTGTGGTTTCCCTTTATTTTTTAGATTCACATCCCTGATGCGGCTTTATTAAATACACTGAAATTAACCGGATATTATTTCTTACTATCGCTTTTAAGTACAATTTCCTCATTGTAAACTTGAACTACAGTTGTAATATTGCACAACCTGAGCCACTTATGCTTTCATATTGTATATCTTTCATTGTTTTTTATCGTATTATTATTATTATTGTTGTTGATTTATCATTTTATAGGAAAATAAGTTTATGGAGGATTTGCAAACTGAATCTCATTGTATCATACAAAAACAATAAAGAAATTCAATTCTGTTCAATAGAAGAGAGATATTCACAGATGATGACGACCGGCTTCTAAGTCGATTTAGTAGATATCCAAGTGCTGTCCTCTTTGAGCTGTTGATATCATTTTTAAGATGAAATGCAGTAAAGTATGTTTATTACATTATACAGATAAATTGTTAACTTCATTTAAATAATGTATACTTTTAATAATTAGACATGTAGGCACAGTGGCACAGTGGTAGCGAAGGGCTGGTGCCCCGTCCAGGGATTGTTCCTGCCTCATGCTGTATGCTTGCTGGGACTGGAGCCACCCTGGATGGATAGATGGATGGAATAATTAAACATGTACTAGGAAGATATTTCAATGTTCCTTAAAAGTTTTGAAGAATTGGAGTTCTTAGCTTATAGATGGCTTGACATTTACTACAGAGCTGATTGTGTGGCGATTGGTTACTTGGGGAAAGAAAGGGAAGGACTGAAATTGGGGGTTAGTACGTTTGAAAGAGACAGTATTGCTGCAATAAATGATTATTATTTCATCATGGGTCACACAGCTATAATCTTGTGGGAGAAAGGAACAATCTCTAGACAGGGAGCCAGCTCATCACTACCACTGCACCACCTTGCCTCCATGTTTAATCCATCCATCCATTATCCAACCCTCTATATCCTAACACAGGGTCACGGGAGTCTGCTGGAGCCAATCTCAGCCAGCACAGGGCACAAGGTAGGAACAAATCCCGAGCAGGGTGCCATCCCACCGCAGTCTTGATGAAAATGCTGGCAGGAAGTTACTCCACACTATCCCAGTCTTAGAAATATGAAGAATCCACAAAAATATTTACAAACAAGAAAAAGAAGTATATATATTAAAAATAAAAGTGCACCAAAACCCAAATAATATGAATATCTCCACCATTTAAAAACAATAACTAGGAGATATCTATAATACAAAGAAAATACATACAAAAATAGGCACAAGCTGTAATTATTTATTACACTGTAAAATGCTCTGCGATAAACTGCACCTCACACTCACGAATTGGCAAAAGACAAACCCTGCAGGCAGGAAGTGTCTTTAATATTTTGCTGAAGAATTTTAGTGCACGCTGTCTCTCCCAACCAATTGTGGATGATCTAAGCACGTCCACACAATGCCTCTGTTAATTTCATTATAGTCTCACGGGCTTTGGGCTTGACTATACTGCCACCTTCAAACAATATTGTAAGCTTTCACCTTCTTTTTATTTTGGGACAATAACTAAGTGCTCCACAACCGTCTTGCACTCCAGCAGCAGTTGGCAACGAGCCGCCACCTTTGGCCCGGACACTGTGTTATATATTTGACACATCTGTGCTAGGCATGAGGCCACAAGTCAAAAATTATGTGATATTTGGAGTTACACCCCTGCCATGGTTGCCAGATGGCAAAACTCCAAGGGGTGACTTTGATAGGTTCAATACTCCAAGGGGGACTCCCCATATCTACAACATCCACAAATCTCCCCCCAGTCATCAAAAGCGTCATTCATTGGTGAGGCCCACAGTACTATTAGGCGGGTTATCAGCTGTCATTTGGTTGTAAATAATTCCCGGACCTGGCAGCCCTGACCCCCACACACTGTCTTTTCTAACTATGCAGTGAACACAGCTTCAGTATATAAAAAATTGTGAGGCTGGTGATGTGGGTGCCAGAATAATGAATGAAAGGCTGAAAATGGTGCAACAGGTCACAGAAATGCATAGGTGCACCAAAAAGACATACAAAAACATCTAAAACACATCTCCTCATCATGTAGGTCCCCCACTCACAAGAATGTTATACTCGTCCTTCCTTTACCACTTTTGGTCAATAGGTCTGAGTCTCCAGCTTCACATTTTCTTCCTCCAGGTCAGTAATAGCAAGCACAGCTCTTCTTCCATCAGTAGAGTCTCACATCCTCTGCTGTTACATTGTTAGCTCTTCGATAATGGTCAAACACTATTCCTTAACTGAAAGTCAGAATATCAACACACTGATCAAATGGGTCACAACAAGTATAAATGTGTAGACATACATTGGCTATGATTTGCCAAACCTGAGACAAAAACAGCTTAACTAAAGAATCAAACAGGTGAAATAAGAGCGGCCACAATAACTCAGGAACAACACGCAGTGAACATACACACTGCACGACTCAAACACAAGACTCTGAGGCTGTCCAATTGCAGTACTAGCCACCATCAGGCCAGGTGTTTGTCGAAAAAAGTGTGGCCAGCAGATCATTGGAAAAGCAGATTTCTACATGTCCTTCTTTCTGCACCAGGGCCCTTTTATATTTCTTTGAAACAAAGATATTACACTGCTGGTGTCTTTTCTGTGAAGTTGAAGGAGCAAATGTAAAGCTTCCTTGGTGGCTTTTTCAAATTTAGTGCCACAAGGTAGTCCTCCATAGTGGTGTTTGGTGATAAGGATGTCACTCGTCACAATCTGTTCAGCATAATATCTTGTGATAGGCACACTCCTGATACTGATCAGCTTTTTTAATTACTGTGGCTACCTTTAAGAAGATAAATGGTATTCAACTTTTTCAACATCTTTGTTGGCACACTCTGTTTAACCTTAACTAGGAAACTTTCAGTTGAGAACTGGAAACTTGTGATTAATAAAAAGGAAAGAAATGGCCCTCATTTTAATGCCAAGAATAAAGGGCTGTGTGTGGGCCTTTGTGATTTGCACTCCCTATAAAGTTAAGCCCCATCTATTACTCTGAAATACATTAAGATAAAATATGTTTAAAATCAATTAATTTATGTTAGGCATTGCAGGTATATGGTTCATGACAAGGGATAAAATGCAAAGGTCAAACAAAAGGCAGCAGTTTAAAGGAGAAATGAACAAAAACAGCAGTAAAAGTAAAAAAGTCTGTAGAAACTGTGATGGATGACCGGGGTCCATGCCTGGCGCCCCTTCACCACATATACCGGGGGACAAGGGTGGGAAACCCAGTATCTCCAACTGGACACTAGATGGCCGCCTGCCTGGGTTCCAGCGGTGCCTCGGACTCCCCCAGGGCTTCATGGGGGTTGGAGTTCTGTGCAGCCCTGTTGGGTTCTACAGATGCCGCCAGGGGGTGCTGCAGCAGGAGCTGCTGGCCCTTTTGGGCATTGGTCTCGCCACACCCAGAAGTGCATCCGGATGTCGGCAATCAAGCACCTGGAGCACTTCCGGGTACCCAATAAAGGGAGCCAGCGACCACCACTCAGCGGCCAGAATCAGGAGGAAGAGGACCAGTTTGCCAGGGAGGAGTGGTGGAGGAAGAGAAAGAGCTTGGCTACTTTGTGTGCTTAGGGTACTGTGCTTGGGGCTGTGTTGTGGCTGGAGGGATTACGGGGAAGACGTGCCCTCCAGATGAAGAAAAATAAATATTTGTTTAATTTTACCTGTGCCTCTCGTGTGAATCTGTGTCGGGTCTGGCTCAATTGAGCGCCTTTTCTTACAATGCCTAAAAAGCATATGAAACAACGGGGCCGGCTCTACGATGGGGCAAGAGGGGGCAATGCCCCCTTAAACAAACGTCCTGCCCCCTTAAATCAAACTTTTACAAGTTGAGAAAGAAAATAATTGATTACCCACAAACAGAATATGGACAAGATTTACTACAGTAGCTGAAAAATCCACTAGAAAAGGCACAAATGAGACAATAGGTTTCACCTCTTGTTCGCTCTTTCCTTCCGTGCTCTGTTTGTGCGCAGGCTCACACAGCACTTGGCAGAGATCTCCGACTAACCCTCCCCCCAGCTAAACATCCAATCACTGTTAATATGCAAATGAACCGGTGTCAGGTTTCTCAGCAGGCAGGGCAGAGCAAAATGAGCTGCGAAACAGCGGAAGGCTTTGAGGAAGCAGCAAATTTCTGTCGTCAAAATCATAGCGACTCGTGAGATAACTAACAACAACTAAAAAATACATCTATATTTGTACAGTCAATGGGGGACTAGTCTATTGTTCTTCTCACAATTTCAGTCTGGTAGAGAAGTGTTTCTTTCTCGATCCCACAAGCACCACTGCTGCATAGAGCCGACTGGAGGACCTGTGTCTGTCTGTCAGACCCGCCACAGCTTTCAACTCTGCACCCAACAGTTTTCTCGTTTCATATACTGATGTAATCACAGCGATTTTAGTAAAGCTTATTCACTTTCCACCAACAGCTCACAAACGGAAAGTTAATGCTGTGAGATGGATCCTTTTTTCCAAGCTTTTAAAAAGTGTGGCGCTGCTCCTGCCTGTACCAATAGCAGTAGCAATAATGCTGCTGCTGGTACATCAGAGACAGCAGCTGGCATATCTACTCCTGTGGCATCAACAGGCACTGCTTCTCCTGTACCTCTGCCATCAATTGCTGCCCCAAAGCAAACCACTCAGCTACCCAGTGACTTAAATGGCAATACACCATCCCAGCCAATACTGGGTAGTTACCCCAAACGTGTATTTGGTGGTACAACATTAAGATCATTCAATCCTGCCTGGTACCGCACACGACCATGGCTGGAGTACTCTGTTGTGCGGGACGCATGCTTCTGTTTCCCCTGTCAGAAATTTGGCAGCACTGTTAATGAGAGGGATGTAGTTTTTACCTTAACTGGTTTTAACAACTGGAAAGCAGCACTTGATCAAGACAAGGGGCTACAGAGGCATGTGTCCAGCCACAACCATGTGCATGCTTCAACCATCTGGACTGAGCATCAAAGCAGGGAGGCCACAGGGGGGACTGTGGATTCAATGTTGGTTGGTAAAACACAACTTGAAAAAAACCATTACTATGTTAAGAGTATTGGTAGTGCTATAAGGTTTCTCTGTGTAAATGAGTTGGGGCTCCATGGGACTGCAGAAACCTTGAGACATGATGCAGCGGGTAATGATGATGACATTGCTTCAGGTATTTTTCTAAAACTGATGGAATATACCTTAGAGAAGGATGAGAAGCTAGCAAGCATTGCTAAGGGTATCCCAAAAAATGCAGAATACTGTAAACATCTAAGGATATCCAAAATGAAATTATCCAAACACTCGCTGACATGGTGCTTAGAGAGGTCAGGAAAAAATATGAAAGTGCTGATTCTGCAGGGTTTTGCCTCAAAAGTGATGGGACCAGGGATCATCTTATTGGGTTGCTTGACTTGCAACAACTTGATGCAGAGTACATCACCTCTGAGATACTGTTACACCTTTCTGATGCTGGCTACAGTGCTGACAGTATACTTAGCCAGTGTTATGATGGGGCTTCTGTGATGAGTGGGGTTAGAGGTGGTGTACAAGCTCTGCTCCAAAAGAGGCTTGACAGGAATGTCCCACACATCCACTGCTACAACCACCAACTGCACTTAGTGACTGTGCATGTCATGCAGAGTGAGCCGTGTGCAAAAAGATTTTTTAGCCTACCTAGTTCACTCTACAACTTTTTCACCACCACTATGTACTCAATAAACATGATGCACCTTGTCTAAAAAGGCTGCTTGATATCAGATGGACAAGCCACTATGAGGTGACAAGGTGCACTGTGGACAATCAAGAACAAATCCTTAATATCCTGTCTGAGATGGCAGAGGATGCTGATGCTGCAGTTGACCTGTGCACCGAGGCATCAGGCCTGCTATGCCAAATTAAAAGGTATCACTTCTTTGAGATTGGAAAGTTCCTAGTGCGGGTGCTTGGTGTCTTGAAACCAGCAAATGCTATTCTACAGTCTCAGTCACTTGATCTGTGCTGTGCTTCTGAGGTTGTTAGTGCAGCACTGGACTCCTAATAAAACATCCGTGAGGATGACTGTTGGGGAGTGTCATCTCCTGCTGATGATGAGACACATCCAACAAAGAGAAGGAGAACAATGAGCAAACACCTGGGTCAAAGTGTTGTGCTCTCAACTTTGGGCCATACAGACTCTGGTGACCCTACCATTTCCCCCCATCAGTCTCTGAAAAGATGCCTGCTCAACATCCTTGACAGGACCATTTCAGAAATGGAAACTACATTTTCACACAAGAATATTGACCTGATGAGACCCATATCTAGTCTTGCACCCAAATCTAGCGCATTTCTAGATCCCACCCTGTTGCACCCTCTGGCTATGATGGCTGGCACTGCAGCAGATGTTGTAAGTCTGAAAAATGAAGTTCTTGTGGCAAAACAGATGCTGTTCAAAAAATGTTCAAAGGAAACAGACCTGTCCACTGTGTGTAAACTCCTGCAGGAGTGCAAGGAAGCCTTTCCTGAGTTGCATAAATTGTATGTCACAGCCCTGGTAATTGGTGTGTCTTCAGCATCGTGTGAGAGTTCCTTCTCCACTTTGTCACGGGTCCTAACCCCCTGTCGTAACACCATGTTACATAAAAGAAAGAGGAATTTGGTGATCTTGGCCCATGAGAAGTCCATGAGAAATAACTTGGATATGGATGAATTTGTAAGAGTGTTTGCAATGGGAAACAGGAGACTGTTGTTGTAGAGTAGATTGAGGAGAAAGGAGAGTGGAGCTGTTCAGTTACAAACAGAGAGTTCAATTGCTTCAAAACAAACAAGTTTAAAACAAGACAAAAAGACAAAAAAAGAAGAAAAAGTTCAAATGTTCTGTTCTAAATCTGTTGTGTTCTACAAATTAGTCTGAGAATTGTAGGAAAAGACATTGGGAATTGTTCTTTTTTTAATTACTATGCCAACCTTTTTTACTTTTGTAAATATTGGCTATATTGAGAGGTCTTATTTTATTCTTACTTTATTTTGCAAATTTATTTGAGAATTAGGCCATCCAATTAAGATAAATTTTATTTTATTTTATGTTATTTTTTATTTTTTATTCTATTTTTCAGTGTTATTTTTCAAGACTTGGTGAATTGATTTTTTTTTTTATAACTTGGCCTACCCTTTTTAGTTTTGTTAATATTGGCAATAGTGATAAGTGTTATTGTTGGGTTCGAATATATTTGATATAGGCCATCCAATTAAGGTAAATGTCATGTTTTTAGTTGTTATAATCTGATGAGGAATATTTTTTTTTATTTTTTGTTGTTTTATTTTTCAGTTTTCCTCCTGAAGGATTGCCACCTTATCGTGGTCAGGGGGTTTGCGTGCCTCAGTGACCCTAAGAGCTACACCAGCAGAAGCTTAGCCTTCAGGTGGGACACCCAAGTTGGACAGGTCTTAGGGTAGAGGCCTGACAAAGTGCAATCCAATTACATGACAAAAACAGTTATCCAGAGCACCCCCACCACCACCACCACCTCATCCCTTTCCCGCCTCCGTCGCCACCATGTGCCCCCTTCACATTTCTGTCTGCCCCCTCATATATGCCTGTCTAGAATCTGCCCAGTGAAACAATTAAAAGTAAAAGAAGAAAGTACTTGGAAGTTCACCAAATCGTTATAATTATTTCCCAAACAGGAAAGGCAACATCACAGAAACACTCTTCCAGACTTCATGAATGCAAACAAATTTATTAAATGATTTAAGTAGATTGATATTTCAAGAAATTGAGTCAGTAGACAGTTTCCCTTTGCTCTCTCTATACTCTACAAGTTGTTCCTAAAGTGTTCTTTACTTTTATGCTCCTTTTTACTAACATTTTGATTTTTAACATAATCATTGTTAATATTTACTGAGACGCACTTACAATTAGATTAGACTGTAACTGAGCTAACCAAATTATAAAAATCTCTTCAAAAGAAGGTGTCCATGATTAGCCAAAAATACCTTTAAAAATGTTCACTTCTAAAGTGACTTTACAATTTCCAATAAGTGTGTGATTGGTGACCTATTGCCTTACAATGAAATATGAACACTGTACTTAGAATGAAGGAAAAATATTTATGAAGACTCCTCTTACAGAAGATCAGATGGACAGACACCATTGATCATAAGACCACCCAACAGCTCCCATAATTTGTTTCCCACTGTTTGTTTACTGGCCTTGAACCTCGTTGATCCATTGTGTAGTTCAAAGGTTTGATTAAAATTGGACTGATCTCTTCACTTTGCTTGATTTTTTTCCTGCCAAAAAAAACAAATGAAAAATTATACCCTGAAATAAATGAATAAAAGAAATGGTGGCATATTAACAAAAGACAAAAAGATTTCTTGAAAATAAATGTAAAATTCTCTGTAAAATATTGCTCAGACTACCTGGCTTACAACAATTCCATTATCTAAGCCTGAACAGGGACACGGGGGCTGGAGCCCATCCCAGAAGGCGTAGGGCACAAGGCAGAAATAATTCCTGGGCAGGGTGCCAGTCTGTTGCAGGTTAACAGTAATACTCTGTTTGTATTTTATTATGTGAATAAATTATTACTGGAATATTTGATCAATTTCTTTGGAGGGCTCTACTTCCATAAATAGTGTAAGGATAGACAATGGCTTCATTCTATGTCAGCCTGCTGTGAGTACCACAGTGGGTGGACTGGTGGCCTGAATGGGATGGAGGATGATTCCTTGCCTGGCCAGGATGCCATAATAAAGGAAAATGAATGGAGAGGCTTTCCAGTCACTAGGGTACAGAAACTGTTACCCAGCCAGGAGACCAATACAGTGGAAGGACCAGAGGAGACAACGACATAAGAGTACTTTCTCCCACAATATGTTAAATGGCAGTATCCCTGGATTAGTTTTCCCACACGGACACCCGCAGGGAATACTGGGACCTGTATTCCAAGGTACAGCACTGTTCAGTTCCATGGGGGCCTCCAGGATTCACAATCCCTACTTTCAGGGACTTCCATTTAATCCAGAAGTACATTCAGTGGGCTATGCCCTAACAATGGAAGTGCTCCTGGGTCATAGATAAAAGAAGCTGCTCGACTTCATCCAGGCAAGTTGGAGTCAGGAGTGGAGGATGAACAACGCTCACCTGGGAGGAGTGGAGGAGAAGAAGAAGAGAAAGAGGAAGACTTTGTTGCATTGAACACGAAGCCCATAACAAAAGTTACTTGTGTTGGCGAGGTTGTGTCTGGTGTTTGGGGTGTTGCAATGCCCCCTACTGGTCACCGTGCCTTTTATTAAATACCAGCTGAAATACCTGGTATTCCCTGGGTATATTTGTATAATGGGTTCAGGTAAGAAAGAAAATGTTTATGTGTTTTTGAAATGTGAACCCTAAATGAAGAGTCTATTTTATTAAACAAAATATAAAGAGTTAAAAACAATCACAAGATGTGCTGTGATGCGGATTGAGGTCTTGGAGTAAATATCAAATAGGTAATAAATAGCACAGTTCTGTTAAGATCAGTCACAGACCCTGCCATCTTAAAAGTCGTTCTTTCCTTTTCACCATCCACAGCAATGTCTACACCTCTAGTGGTGCACCACTAAAAGTGAAAGTTACTGTGGATATCAACGTAATTGGCCAGAAAACTCATTGGGATAAAATACCACATCAGATAGAAGGGACAGATGTTGTGTACTGAACAATATGGATTTGAGTACTATGAAAAATGCTAAAAAAAGATTGTGGGTTTTAGGGGACATCCCCCTCCTTCTACAATCCTGGTTATGAATAGTGCCACCATCAATAGGCTGTAATCATTTCAGTACCTGGGCATTACTATTACATTCTGAACTGGGGTGAAATCATAACTAATAAGTAATTACAAATATCATATGATTTTACTCTATCACCATGAAAAGTTGTTTTATGACAGCCGCACTGATCTGTGTAACTGTTTCCTTCAGTTATTATCAGGGAAACATCACAGGTCTTTCAAATCAAGAACCACTCAATATGTCAATGGTGTCTTTTCTATGGCAGTCAATCTGTTCAGTCATAAGTCTGATTCACCTTCACCCCTCCTGGTTATCCGGCTACTTCTGTCTGACCTAGACTATGACTACCTTTGAAGATGTATAGATTCCAGGCAATTCTGTTTGTTTTTATATTGTTTTATTTGTGTGAAGTGTATCACATTTTTATTACCTATTGTGACATGCAACTTTGTATTTGTTTAGTCAACTGATTATTTATATTGCTAAATGTATTATTGTAACATCAAGGAAAAACTAGAAAATATGTTTTTTCCTGGAAATAAAGAAAAATTCACATGGTTTATGCATTCATCTATTTATAGTTTAAATGCTGAGCAAGAGATATCCAAAGAGAGCAATGAGAGGACGAGGGTCTACTGAGGCATCAAAGGCATCAGACAGAAAGTTGGGGCAAAGCCAAACCCTGCACTGAGGTAAGCGGAGTACAGTGCACAGTTTTATATTGGATTAAATCACACCCAGACGGAGGAAATGTGTGTTATATAGAAAGTGAGTGTCCACCTCAGCTCTCTCTGAATGTACATAAAGTATTCTTCTCGTCCAGCACTCTGTAAAAATTCTAAAGGCAATGTGCCATGCAAACATTGATATACACTCACTGATCAAATTATTAGGAATATCTGTACACTCAATTATTCATGCAATTGTCTATTTATCCAATCAAATGGAACCAACACAATACATAAGATCATGCAGTTAATATATACAATTAATTTATACATCAAACACCAGGGGCTTCATGTATAAACGGTGCGTACGCACAGAAATGTTGCATACAAACGTTTCCACGCTCAAATCGCGATATATAAAACCTAAACTTGGCGTAAAGCCACGCATTTTTCCACGGTACCTCATACCTTGGCGTACGCAATTTCTCCGCTTGGTTTTGCAGACTGGCGGCACCCAGCGTCAAAGCAGTGCTACTGTTCCTGTGTGGTCACCCTTTCTTTCTTAGACCCACGTTCCTGACGCGGCTTTATAAATACACTGAAATTAACTGCATATTGTTTATTAGTGTAATGCATCTGATTGTAATTAACCTGTAGCAATATAATGGTCCAGGGAACAGCCATAGTATCCCAAATACCATAACTGGTTTAGCGTTGTTACGCTCACTGCATCTTCTTCTTCTTTCAGCTGCTCCCGTTAAGGGTTGCCACTGCGGATCATCTTTTTCCATATTACTCTCACTGCACCACAGTATTTATATCACTGTATCTGAGTGAGGAATCACAGCAGCAGCTGATCGGAAAGAGAATTATCGGTATACAGTTTCAAGTACACACTACCTCAACCACGGCAAAAAGCGTCAAAGCCTTTTCTGTACGGACCTCACATTTCAGAAACAGTTTCATCCCAAGAACTATAAACGTACTCAATCAGTCCATCAAGTGCTCTTTGTAGAACTGTTTGTACTTATAAGTACAATCACCTCACTGTAAACTTACACTACAGTTATAATATTGCACAACCTGCGCCACTTTATAAAGCGTGTATAATGACAATATCATTTTTAAGATGAAATGCAGCAAAATATGTTGCTTATAGTATACAGATAAAATTTTAACTTCATTTAAATAATCTGTATTGTTAATAATTAAACATGTGAGGACACGGTGCCGCAGCGCTAGCTAGTTCACGGATAGCTCCTGCCTTGCGCTGTGTTATTGCTGGTGCTGATGCGACACTGGAAGGATAGATGGATACAATAATTAAACATATACTACGAAGATATTTCAATATTCCTTAAACGTTTTGAAGAATCGGCGTTCTAAGCTTACAGATGGCTTAACGTCTATTACAGAGCTGATTGTGTGGCGATTGGGTATTTGGAGAAAGAACAGTAAGGACAGGAATTGGATGTTAGTACATTTGAAAGAGACAGTATTGCTGTAATAAATTATTTCATCGAAGGTCGCACATGGCGCAGCAAGCCTCTTGCGTGAGATATGAACAAGCACTGCGCCACCGTGTTCCCATGTTTAATAACATGCTTTCTTTCCTATCATCATGAAAATGATATCACGTATACATCTCAGTATTTTAATTATTCAGAGAGCTGTAATATCACGAATGTAATGGATTCTGTGTCCTGTCGGAGAAAGAGAAAGAATGGAAGCACGTAGTGATTCACACACATAGAGCACATAGAATATCAAATAGGCCTACAGAACAAAGCATTTAATGTGCTACTTGAGAAACTAGTAAAATAAACGATTTTAAGATGAAGTTTATGATGTTCTACTTTAATGGCAAAATAAACTACGTGACTAAACTGGAAATTTCGAGATTAAAGTTGACATTTCGTGCTTTTTTCCCACTGTGTGAATATTTTTTTTTGTCTTTACCCTAATTTACCCTAATAAGCTTTCATATGACACTCAAACGGTGGGCTACGACTTGCCTTTTCACGGCGACTTTGATATGTGATTTCTTTTTTATTTCGGGCACTGTGTGACTTTCTGAACTTGAGCCTTCGAGTTTTTCCGACACTCTGTCACTCGATCAACTTTCTTTTGTTGATTATACCACTGTTTAAACTAACAAATAGTGAGATTTTCCTTTGCCTCCACTTGGTATTCGCTGAAATTCTTATATTTTCCCCTGTGCTTTTCCCATTGTCTTTTCACAGAAGGCTATTTATATTGATTTGCATATTCAAAGAGGCGTAATTCTGGGAGGAGTTGGGGCGTGCACGTGCGTTACTTTTCACGCTGATCGGGATTTATGTAGTGGAAGAACGTGAAAGTTTGCGTTAGCACAGATTCCTGCATCTGGATTTTTCTCTGCGTACGCACAATCCCGCTTTTGTGCTTACGCCATGTTATAGTGTGAGTTCTATGCACGGCGTTATACATGAGGCCCCAGAAGAGGGATGAATGTGAACCTGTTAATTTCAAGTATGGCATGATTGTTTGTTCCAGATGTAATGTAACTGCTGATCTGCTGGGATTTTCCGACCCAGCAGTCTCTAGAGTTTACACAGAATGGTGTGAACAATATTAAAACTTCCTATGAATGGCAGTTCTGCAGACGGGAATGCCTTGTTAATGAGAGAGGTCATAAGAGAATAGCCAGACTAGTCTGAGCTGACAGAAAGGCTATGGTAACTCAGATAGCCACTCTGTACAACTGTGGTGAGCAGAAAAGCATCTCAGAAATAATAACACAAAAGATAAAACAGAAGAAGACCACTCCGGTCAGCCAAGAAGCGAAGACTGAGCCTGCAGTGGGGGCACTCTTACCAAACCTGGAAAGGTGAAGACTGGTGGGAGGGTCAGAATTTGACGCCAACATCTTGAACCCATGCACCCAACCTGCCTTGACTGAACTGTCCTGGATGGTAGTGGTGGTGTAATGGTGTGGGGAATGCTTTCTTAGCACACTTTGTGCCCAATAATATCAGTCATTTGTCACTTGAATGCCACTGCCCATTTCAGTGTTGTTGCTGACCATTTGCAGCCTTGCAAATGCAAGAAAATGTGACCACATTCCTCATCTCAAAATTGTAAATTAATGCATAATTTTTCCAAAAGTTGTAAACACTTTAGCAACTTGAAAGTGCTTCCAGATTCTACCTTTGTGATATTGTTTCTATTGTCCTTTCCTACCTTTAATTTCTGTAATCTTGCCCACCTGTGTTTATCATTCACAGTGGCCCAAGAACTGGAAACTCATTGTTCCAAGGAACCATCGCTTTATTGTTACTGCAAAGCTTGTGTGTTAGCATCCACTTTACAAACATATTCTTCAAAATATTGGTTAGACTTCTTTGTTAAACTGAACAAAAGGTTTTCATAGGTAAGATAATATAGGAGTGAATATAGCTTTATTTCTTCATGATGCCCAAAAAACTTTATATTTTCCTAAACCCTGTTCTTATTCAAATATGTTAATTATTTCTTTTTACTTAACCAACATTATAACACTGAGGTCGAGTGAAAAAGAAGATGTTTGTTACACCAATAAATGTGAAAAAGCCTTTTAAATGTACTAATCATATATTTAGAAAAAATGCTGAAGATTAAATGATTGTAGCCAATGGTGGTTAATTAGAAATGTTGATATTTTTCTCATGAAAGGAAAATGGACACTGGTCGATGTTTCTGGAGGAAAACAGGATCAGGAAACCTAAAGAAAAAAAATTTTTTGTTAACAATTTTCTTCTAATTAAGAAACTCATATGAAAACCTGCAGTTAACAGCGCACTCTAGAACCCAGAAATCTACTTATCAATTTTGAAAAATTTTAGTTTTAAATGGAAACACTTTGTAATTTAGGTTCATACAAGAACCTGCTGAGCTAATTACCACCCATAATATGACACAGAAGAGTTTATGTGTCAACACCTTAGTATGCCAACAACACCCACCATTCTTTTTTTTGGTAATATCTAAAATATATCTAAAATGAGGTGGAAGCATTCCAAATAATGTGAAGAATAGCAGACGTTCATTAAAAAGCTATGTTTTAATTGTTTGTGATATGTTTTCCTGTTACTGCTTCTATAAAACTGCACTGGATTAAGCAGGTTTAATAATAAAAGATCAGGAGGTTGCTATATAAACTTGTTAAGATTTGAGGAATACTCAACGGAGAGCTTCCTTTATAGCAGTGGCTCTCAATCTGTGGTATGCATACTGAGGAGTTACGGGGTGGTACCTGAAGAAGCAAAATATTAAAGTAGGGAGCTGCAAGCACAAGGGGGGAGCAGAGAGAGACAAGCAGAACCAGTACCAGTTACAAGTAAAGAAGGAAAAAATCTTGCTGCTTTTTCAAGATAAAAAATACTTTCTTTACTAACATTTTATCAATTTATAGAATTGGTTCAGAAATAAAGAAATACTAAATTCTTATAAGCTCCTGACCAATCAACTGTCACTTTAGCAGTAGTTTTCACTTGCAGCGTCTGAGCATTTGGATTAGAGATCTGAAGTGACGGCCAGCTTAATCGCCTTGTAATATAGCACCATATATAGCGCTGAGAAATGAAAGGAGCTTTGCATTCATCCTCTGATTGTAATGAATGTGGCTACAGTTGTGCATCCAACACCCCATCCATTTTATAACCAACTAATCCAGTTCAGTCTGACATGTACTGTGCTACATAACCATAACGTGTAGCTAGCAGGGCTGCTAAAACATAGTACAGTGGAACCTCGGGTCACGACCGTAATTCGTTCCAAAACTCTGGTCGTAACCCAATTTTGTTTGTGACCCATAGTAATTTCCCCCATAGGATTGTATGTAAATACAATTAATCCATGGAGTTTGCATGTTCACCCCCGCGTGGGTTTCCTCCGGGTGCTCCGGTTTCCTCCCACAGTCCAAAGACATGCAGGTTAGGTACACTGGCGATTCTAAATTGTCCCTAGTGTGTGCTTGGTGTGTGGGTGTGTGGGGGTGTTTGTGTGCGTGCCCTGCGGTGGGTTTGTTTCCTGCTTTGCGCCCTGTGTTGGCTGGAATTGGCTTTGTTCCACACAGAATGCATGGAATTATTTTTGTCACAGCCATGCCGACAAAAGGCTTGTTTTAATAAACTATATTTGATGGTGCTAATGTGTTCCATTTTGAACACTGATATATTGAAACTTATTTTACAAATAATACTGTTGATGCAAAAAACATACAGAGGTAATGCAAAGCAGGTAGAGCAGGAATTAGATTTGCCAACCCTAATGTACCAAACATTTATGACTCAGAGGGTGTAACCTTATTGCAGAAAATTCTCTAAGTTGTAAATTTAAATTCAGAGCCATTCTGATGAACTTCAATGAGTTGTTAGTGTGTTCGTAGACCAACACTAGATGGCGGTACTGTATGAGTAAATGCATCATATGAATAATACATCTGTTTGTATGATGTAATGAACTGGGAGGTAGCTGTAATATCACATGCAAGCCACACATATTCACTGTCCTGTTAACACCAGCTTGTATGGCTTGTTACATTTCTATCCCCACAAAGTGCCCAAGAACATGGCGACCAAGCAAATTATCACAAAAATGTAGGCATCTGTGAGAATGCACATCAATGTCCATACTATAGCAGCTTCAAATAATCTCGTGGACAGTGGTCTTTTGGAGCCACCTGTTGGCCATCAGAGGCTTCATGGATTACATCACTGTAACTACCCCCACTCATGTACAGGTAACCCTATCATCATTGGACCACATGGTTATATGGACCTGGATGAGATTCAAGCCTACAAAGTCAAGAAGTCTAGTGGTCAGAAAGGATGTAATTACCACCAAGTTCAAGCTGCAGCCACAGGGTGAAGATATTCCAGCTATTAAGGGCAACCCTATCAAGTGGCTAGGGAAATAACCTATAAGACACTCTTGGATAACAAACTGAGAAGCAAGCAGAGGATTTAATGAGGAAAACTGAACTTCCCTGAAAGGCCAGACTTGTCAGTCTATGGCTTTATCAATACAGATTTCTATCTATAAATATGTGAGTAAGTAGAATTATGTGGCTCTTGACATTGTATGAAGTCCCGACTACAGTGGTAGATGGACTAGAGAAGAAGATGAACAAACACTTTTTATAGCTGCCTTGAAATCCCTCCAAGCTTCTTACAAAGGGGGACCCAAAAATAATGACATTTATTTTCTGGAGGCTGAAGGGGCATTAGTTCCGACGTTTACCAGCTAGGAGCATGTACTTGACTTCCCTCTGCATCATTTGGCCAATTGGCATCCTTGTGGAAAGGTCTGTAAGGTCGGTGTAATTTTTTTTTCTTGAGTCTTCATCGATTTTGTGATGGCAGACTTGAAAGAATAAAGTTTTTGCATCAAGTTCTATTTCCTTTTGGGGAAAACGGCACCAGAAGCTGTCACCATGCTTCTAGATGCTTTCAAAGAAGAAGCTTTGAGCCAGGCAAGGGTTTTTACCTTGAAGTGCTTCAGAAATTGCGTGATGCAGTGTGGAGAAAATTACCCAAATTGCAGCAATCAGGTGAGTGGCTTCTGTATCTCAATAACGCTCCCATCCACACAATATTAAGCGTGCGGCAGTTTCTCACGAAAAACGGGATGACAATGGTTTCCGTACCCGCTCAACCCCACCTTCTTCCCAGACCTTGCACCCTGTGATTTTTCCTTTTTTCCAAGCATGAAGAGGGACCATAAAGAAAAGCGGTTCCAGGATGTAGAGGAGGTCAAGAAGCAAACGATGGAGGCACTGAAGGCTATCACTTTGTAAGATTTTCAGAACAGTTTTGAACAATGGAAAACGTGGTGGGACAAGTGTATTGTGTCTCAGGGAGAGTATTTTAAGGGTGATTAAATTTTGGAAATGTTCAGTGAAATATATGATTTTTTTTTTAATTCTTGTTATTTTTGGGTCCCCCATCGTATCTGTTGGTATCTTCATAAAGGTCAGATCAGATGCAGCTTCCCTTGTTGTCCATTAGTGTGGAGATCAAAGTACCAGAATGTAGGTTAGTCACGGCCTAGGGATGAAAGAGTTAGAGAAGCCAGTGGTATGACAAGATCAGGACGCATTTGGGCGCTGGTGCTGCTGTAGCCCAGGACTTTAAACTTACAGGCATCGTTGTTAACATATGCACTCAAAGACAGGGACTGAGATCAACTCACTTTCATCAGATGGGTAGATCAAATACAAGATAAAGGACTGTAATGATCCAAGATGAGATGAGGAAGAGAGAAGGTGAGCAAGAACCATCTGCAAGGAGCCTGGACAATGTGGGACTATCCATCGAGGAAAATCTCATAGGCTGACCTATGAAGGCTGGGACCTTTGTGTTTATCATTCCTGTTGCAGGCAGCCTATGATAGCCTCCCAGCCTCAGTGAAGTTGCACAAGTAGGGTAGGAAGGAGGCTCTATAATGCAAGCTGTGTAGTGGGTGGGGAGTTACAGCACAAATAATTCCATGTTGCAATATGGCATTAAAACTGGAGAGATACAGGAAATACCATGACAAAGTCTCAGACATTATGGGTCTAACAGCCCCTAGCATTTCTTAGTGGAGCTGACAATAACTTTGAAGGAAGACTGACATAAGCCAGCAGAGAGAAAACACAGCAAGTGCCAAGAATTTGAGCATAACTGCAAAGATAAAGGCTGGCAGACATGACTGTTCATGGTGAAAGTGGGAAGCAGAGGATTCCCTGTCCAGTCGGTGGAGAATCTTCTGTCAGCATTATGACCGAGGGGGCAGAAAGAAGAATATCAGTTCAAAGGCTGGGGGATGCAGCAGAAAGGGCTTCTTGTTGGTTAAGGTTAAGGAGAGAGGAAGCATGCTGGACGCCAGAAGCTGATGGGCAGTGATTTGGTGTGGTGCTTGAAGGTTAAAACATCTGAGGAAAGCTGCATACTGCCTGATGATATCAGCTTCTGGCCAAGGCAGCAGTCATCAAAACACGAGTGTGGGTGAGTGCAATAGACGGTGTATTTGAAAGCATATCATTCACACACAAGGAGTTTATATTATCGCACAGATCCAAAATCCTTTGATCACCAGTGCCCAACAATTACAAAGAGTTGTGATTTGCATTAGAGTGCGATGTGCGTAAATTACTGGGTTTTGTTTTACATTTACTTTTGGGGCCTATTCTACATAACATTAGTATTGCCTTAGAATCTGAGCTGTGGACATCAATGAGAATGTCAACTCCATCAAACTGAAAGATGTCACCGATATTCACATCATGCCATACCATTCAGGAAATATCCTTTAACTCTGCATGTTAGTTAAGTGCATTTTTTTTACTCTTCTGCAGTTTACACAACTTTAAAGTGGCAAACTGTCTGACATGTGATACTGGTGCCAAACAAAATAAAGGAGAGTGAAAATGATAAACATTAATATTGGATCACCTACACACTTCCATAAATACAAATACAGAAGTGGAAAATGATCAGTGAGAAAAACCATGGCAGTGCTGCTTTTGTGTTTTTTCAGCAACAGGTGATCAGGACCCCTGATTTAGAGAGATTTATAGATTATTATTTAAATTATATAGATTATTTATAGATTTATAGAGATGCCTCAATATAAGAAAAAAACAAGCCTAACATAAACACAATGGATAGCACTGCAGGTCTAGCAGCACAGGATGGCAGCTTTTACTCACTTTCAATGGCAGAATGCAGACTAGGAAAATACCTATTTGTGCAATGATCACTTAAAGATACCAAAATAGACAAGCATTATCAAAACATTCATCAATCGTGACCAAATGCAGACGTAGTAGATGTTAAACTGATGGCTTATCTGCCTGCTGCAGTCGCACTTAAAACAAACATCTCATCTTTTGTCCTGGAGTGACTGGTGTCCTGTCCAAAGCCAGTTCTAACTTTTAACAGTCTGCAGCCAGGATTGGCCTCATACCCCAATAACCGTATAATAAATATGCAGATTTGGGGATGGAGAGATGGACAATCTACCTTTAATTGTGTTACCCTCACAACAAATAAGCACAAATTAAATACTTTTATTTACCAAGCATAAGAGATGGCTGGACACAGCATAGCTGAACTCAGGCTTTGGAAGGTGACTTGAAGCGACTTGAATGTCTGGCATTTAAACAAAAGTGTTCAAGTGCACTGGAGGAAATTTCAGTAAATGTAAGATGATGCATATGTTTCATAAAAGCAGAGATTATTTTTGTATAAAATGTAAGAAATTGATTTTGCAGCTAGGATTTTTGTTTCATAGTGACAGCAGAACTTGATTCAGTCCCAGGTTTGCTGTGATATCTAAATGTTTTTGTATGGACTTACTCCATGGACTCCGGTCACCTTTTTCATTGCATACTATTAACTTAATTATCACGTCATATTGCCAAGTCAGAGTGAATGTGTTTATGATGGCCTGGCATTGTATCCAAGGTTGTTTTCTTGTACACTTTACTGTTGGGATATAGTCTAGCCCACTGTGTTCCTACATTGTACATTCAGAAAATGAATGAATGGATGAAATCGTATTTTAATTGATATTTTATTTGTATTATGCAGCACCCCAGGTTTTTAAATAAAAATGAGCACAATAAATATACAAAGAATTAAACTGAATAAGCAGACCCAACTCACTGTTTAGTCATTGCATCACCATCATTTTTAAAAGTCAATGAAAGTGTTTTAGTAGAGCATTGTGTTTGATTTAATTTATTGTTGCAGATTATGTAAAAATTATTTTCTGTCAATTCTGGGCAGAAGAAGGATAAGGAAATTGGATCAGGTGTAGATGTCTCAAAATGTGTGTTTGAAAAATGGTTTAAATGACTTCAAAAGCAAATGGATAAAACTGAAGAAGGGTAAATTCCAGGAGAGAGAAATCTTTGCCAAGAGAGCTATTAACATGGAAGTTGATGTGATGGATTTTTTAAGGACAATTTGTCTTAAAGGTCAAAGAGGAAGAATGAACTTCTGGTCAGTGACTTTTTCTAAAACTTTCTCATGAGTATCAGCATCTTTTTTTCCCCACTAGCATTGATCTGCTGTATTCATTCCATCATAGTAGAATCTGATCAGACCATAAACTGGACACTGCTGTCTGAAAGTTAAAGTGAACTTCTGTCACTGTGATGCCCGGGTTGCCCGCAGCAGGCATCACGTCTGAGTCATTGATAGTCATGAAACCAAGATGGACTGGACAATGATGACACATATCAACAAAAGGTTGGTGCAAACAGTGTGCATGGTGCTTTTGTTCCAATCAGCAGTGTTCTGACACAAACTACATTGCTGCCACAATCAATATATGAATAGATAATACCTGCATGGTAAAAATCAGTGTAGTTATGTTGAAACCAGCAAAAAATAAGTTCTTTCAATCATTAAAATCCAAGAATAAAATCGGGTTTCCATTTCTTGCATTTCCTGCCAGCACAAAGCATCTTTCTTCCTCTGTCTCCTCAGTTCACACACCCAACAGCTGTGGCTCCTCTCTTTGGGTCTCAACCCCGCCACCATACTTCAGTGTCCACCAGAATACTCAGAACTGGATCTTCATCATCCTGCCACTTACCCATCAGTCCAGCAGGACTCCCTACTCCAGACTGTTTAGGGGGAGTAACACACCCTTGGAGCACCATTCCTCTTGGGGCCACCAGCAGCTCTGCCTTCTCACCACTGACTTGACTCACACTCCAGATTCTGCCTTTCTTGGCCCTTGGTTTCTGTTGCTCTCCCCCTAACTCTGACTCCTGTTTATACTCGTGTGGGTGCAGTGTCTTGATTATGACCTGTGGAAAGTCAATGAGGAAACTGGAACCAATTGTGCACTTAGGTATCTCCATCCAATCTCTCCATTAAACACGCCGGGGCCGCATGACCACACACAACCACAAGGCCTGAGCTGCACGATTTTCATTTCAAAATGCATCACCACAGTCATCTGTTATAAATCTGTAAAATCTTTTTTACTTTGTTCAAAGACAAAAATATGAAACAGAAATGGAGAAAAGTGAAGTGATGTAACATCACTACTCCAAAGTGAAAAAGAGCGTCTGTTACTTCTAATGCTTTGTGATGTCTCAGCAGGTAAATTAGCTCAGGTTTTCATGTTTGTTGATCATTTCTAGATTACTGGTTGTGTTTGCATTCTACCTGCCTGTCAGTTAGAGCTTTTCGTCTGCAGAAGTGGACAGCAGTCTGTCCATCCCTCAATCTCTCCTCACTTATTTTCAGTTCTTCCTGTCCGACGTTCCCCTGCCATCCTGGACTTTCTAACTTTCTAGTTTCTTTTCTTTGACATGTCTCCAGGGTTGTACATTTCTAGTTCCTTCTTTAAAAATAAAACAGTGTTTGTTTTAAGGCACCATGAGCATGCAACCTTTCTTTCTTGGTGATTCTCCCTCTGCTCCCAGAGCATTCATCGTAAGAAGCTACTGCAAGCTGTGACATTATGGTGTATTTCTAACAAGTGCACAGCCCACTGAGCAGATACATTGAAATTGAGAATGAAATGAATTTGTATTGTGTACATCTAGCATCTGAAAACACAAACATTGATTCCATGTGTACAAGTGCTCTTAACTAATTTAACACTTATGTTCTGTATCCTCAGGAAATGATGCTTACAGCAGTGCTGACATTTAAAAGGAGATAAATGAGCAATCAGGCCCACCCTTGTCTTTCACTTCCAAGGACAGTGCTTTAAATAGTCATCAGGAAGCTCTTCTCCCAGTAAACAAAGTTGTTGTCTTTTCAGGGTCTTGGTGATCAGAAGCCACCTTACTTTAATGCTCTGGAAAAGAATTAAGAAAGAAAACTGCTAGGATCACAAACATTGGAGAGAAATAATGACCATTTTTATCCAGCCTTTCTCACATCAGGAGTGTCCTCAATGTTCATATTTTCAGATATTTTACAAAAAACAATAGCATTTCATTTCTCAGATTGATTTCAATTTATTTATAGGTAGCACTCTTCACTGTAGAGTGGCTCTAATACAAATACAAAGGATACGATTATGGAAACAGTCATATAGATAAGCACAAATATCTACTTAAATAAACAGTAATACAGATAACTTACACTTTGGTCTAATGAGAGATATGACCAGCAGGCAACAGAAACAATGACGGCAAAAGCATCAGTTATTAGTATTCCTGGAAGAAATAAATGGTTTGTGGCAGAAGTTATTAATGCTCACCTAGGACTTTCTACAGTATATGGTACTGTACTGTACTGTTTACTCAAAGCCATGCTGATGAACTGCTTTATTGGTTTCCAGGGAAAATTTAGACATTGCAAAATCACATATGGATTGTACATCAGAAGTGCTCCCTTTTTGGGTGTTTAAAGAGAGAGCCCACCACTTTGCCTGGCGAGATGGAGATGGCAGAGAATGCCAACGCTCATCTGGGTGGAGTGAAGGAGTAAAAAGGAGAAAGAAAAAGGACTGTGCTGGGCAGTTGGAAAAGAAGTCTGTTAAAGGTTGTGAGACTTGCCCGGACACCACCAGTCGGAAACCACATCTTTATCAGATCCACACGTTTATTATTCATAAATAAAGACAGTTCCAAAACACCACACAATGCATACAGTAATAATCACCCTAATTCAGTCCTTTTCTCAGTCCTTAGCCACCTCTACTCTCCTCCTGGGAGCTTTGTCCAACTCCCACTCCCGACTCTGGCTCTCAGACTATAGGAAGGCAGCGCCTTTTATCCCTGCCCAGATGTGCTCCAGGTGACTGATGACATCCATCCAACAGCATTTCCTGGTGTGGCGGAAGTGCTGCCCTTTGCACCGGAAGCACTCCAGGCGTCCCTGGCAGGTTCCTCCGCCATCTTGCCGAGTGTGGCAGAAGTAACTATTTCCAAGTCCTACAAGGCTTAAGGCGCTCCCTGGCGGTGGCCACGGGTCCTAACAGGCCAGAAGCTCTTTATTCTTCTCCCATGGTCCTCTCCTGTGCCAGGGCGGTGGCCCCCTCGTGGCCCGGAAGCTATTCCTGCCACCTACCGGTCCTTTTTGGCATCCCGGCCAGGTAATAACCCCGGCAAACAGCCACAAGGTATTGTGTTTAATAAAAACATTTATTGTGAACCTGGGACTGTGCAGTTGTGTCAGGGATCTAGGGTTCTATTATGCCCCCTAGAGGTCACAAAATAAACAGCACACAGAAAATATGTCAATGGTAGGCATATATGCATGCAAATAAATGTACACATACAGTGGTGTGAAAAACTATTTGCCCCCTTCCTGATTTCTTATTCTTTTGCATGTTTGTCACACAAAATGTTTCTGATCATCAAACACATTTAACCATTAGTCAAATATAACACAAGTAAACACAAAATGCAGTTTTTAAATGATGGTGTTTATTATTTAGGGAGAAAAAAAATCCAAACCTACATGGCCGTGTGTGAAAAAGTAATTGCCCCCTTGTTAAAAAAATAACCTAACTGTGGTGTATCACACCTCAAGAAATCACTTAAATAGGAGCTGCCTGACACAGAGAAGTAGACCAAAAGCACCTCAAAAGATAGACATCATGCCAAGATCCAAAGAAATTCAGGAACAAATGAGAACAGAAGTAATTGAGATCTATCAGTCTGGTAAAGGTTATAAAGCCATTTCTAAAGCTTTGGGACTCCAGCGAACCACAGTGAGAGCCATTATCCACAAATGGCAAAAACATGGAACAGTGGTGAACCTTCCCAGGAGTGGCCGGCCGACCAAAATTACCCCAAGAGCGCAGAGACGACTTATCCGAGAGGTCACAAAAGACCCCAGGACAACGTCTAAAGAACTGCAGGCCTCACTTGCCTCAATTAAGGTCAGTGTTCACGACTCCACCATAAGAAAGAGACTGGGCAAAAACAGCCTGCATGGCAGATTTCCAAGACGCAAACCACTGTTAAGCAAAAAGAACATTAGGGCTCGTCTCAATTTTGCTAAGAAACATCTCAATGATTGCCAAGACTTTTGGAAAAATACCTTGTGGACTGATGAGTCAAAAGTTGAACTTTTTGGAAGGCAAATGTCCCGTTACATCTGGTGTAAAAGGAACACAGCATTTCAGAAAAAGAACATCATACCAACAGTAAAATATGGTGGTGGTAGTGTGATGGTCTGGGGTTGTTTTGCTGGTTCAGGACCTGGAAGGCTTGCTGTGATAGATGGAACCATGAATTCTACTGTCTACCAAAAAATCCTGAAGGAGAATGTCCGGCCATCTGTTCATCAACTCAAGCTGAAGCGATCTTGGGTGCTGCAACAGGACAATGACCCAAAACACACCAGCAAATCCACCTCTGAATGGCTGAAGAAAAACAAAATCAAGACTTTGGAGTGGCCTAGTCAAAGTCCTGACCTGAATCCAATTGAGATGCTATGGCATGACCTTAAAAAGGCGGTTCATGCTAGAAAACCCTCAAATAAAGCTGAATTACAACAATTTTGCAAAGATGAGTGGGCCAAAATTCCTCCAGAGCGCTGTAAAAGACTCATTGCAAGTTATCGCAAACGCTTGATTGCAGTTATTGCTGCTAAGGGTGGCCCAACCAGTTATTAGGTTCAGGGGGCAATTACTTTTTCACACAGGGCCATGTAGGTTTGGATTTTTTTTTCTCCCTAAATAATAAAAACCATCATTTAAAAACTGCATTTTGTGTTTACTTGTGTTATATTTGACTAATGGTTAAATGTGTTTGATGATCAGAAACATTTTGTGTGACAAACATGCAAAAGAATAAGAAATCAGGAAGGGGGCAAATAGTTTTTCACACCACTGTACATGAATGTCAATATTTATTAATATGGCAATAATAACAAATCATTTAATGAGAAGATAATAAACAGAGCATCAGAAAACAGTAAATCAGATAAACTGCTTCCATAAATCTAATAGAAAATTGTTTGGAGTTAAGAATCATCAAATGCTTCCTATTAAATGTTTTTTTAATGATGTATACTTTGTAATGTCACACACGTGCAATTAGGGGTCAGCCAACAGGCCTGACAGAGCGCAAAAAGACACAGGATGGGAGTACAGGACAGCATATTAATGCCTTTCTCTCTTCCTTACCAGAAAACCCAAAGATCCGAAGTCCAAATGTACGTAAAAGGATTTTCTGAAGGCGACCTCCCGACAACAAAGCCTAACGCACTTCCGCGCCAACTTACCGTCCTCCCGTGATGACTTCATTTCTGGTCCCTCACTGATGTCCTCACTTCCGGCTCTGATGATGACGTCACCTCCGTCCCACTCCGTTTACGTCACCCTCATTTCCTCTGCATCTGTAATACTTCCAGTTCCCACTCCATAAAACCTCCCACTGTCAACTATTCATTTCTTTGGGCAGTTCCCATGCAATTGACCTGTGGTTCAGTGCTGCCTGAGCTTCACACAGTATACGGGGACAGATCCCCAACCCTTAATCTGTTCTTTTGGGTTTTCTGTACTTCACACTAAGATATATCTATGTAAGCCTTGGTGCTTTGGGAAAGTTCAAACCTAAAACTTTTAGATTTTTAAATTAAAAAAATTATATATCAATTAGCCCTGACCCCCAAACATCTTTTTTGATTGTACATTTTGATTTTTTTTTTGTAGTTCTGAATTTAAAAATGTACACAAAACAAAATGTTGGATTTTTTATGGAACATACACAAAAAGCATTTGCACAGTTATATAAGTCATTTGTCAGAATGGGAATCAGTATAGCGTGGCATGATGGGGCAGTGGTGGCACTGCTGCATCACGACATGGAGATGACACCTCAGGTGCTCCCTGTGTGAAGTTTTCATGTTTTCCTCATGTCCGTGTGGCTTTCCTCTCATAGACAGGCAGGTTAGGTGAACCAGCATTGCTATATGCACCTGTGTATTTCACCCTGTGATGGACTGCCACCCTGTACAGATGTCATTCCTGCCTTGTGCTCGATGACTGCTAGGACAGGCTCCAGCTGCCCCACAACTCTGCCCTGGATTAGCAGCTGGGGAAAATTGATGGATGGACTCAGTATAGAACTAAAAGAGAGTTTTGTCAACAGAATACTGTATATATTTTTGCCACATTTTTAAAAAAATAATTTGTTGACCACAACTGTTTACTACAGAAAGTTGAGCATGACTCACACGCCCCTCATTAGTGTAAGAGTTCCGAGTCTTGTGTAGTACAGATGGTTTGCTTTTACCCTTCCCCTCTTTTTTTTTCTGTTTTGATTCATGGCCTGTTCCCTGTCCTCAGATTCTTTCCAGCACGCAGACCCTGCCCTGTGTTTGTGTCAAACACACACACACACTCCCTCTGAGAGGAAGTGTTTCCAATCTCCGGTTTCAGCTTAAAGCTCAGTGAAGTCCGTTACTTTGTAAACTGAAAGAAGACCTGTTTGGAAAGCTTGGAAGTTTTTCCTCCCCTGAGACACGGGGCTTCGATCTCAGGTGCAATGTCATTTCTTGCAGGGGTTTTGTGTCTGCTTCTGCTTCAGTTCTTGGTGCCCACTGCTCAAGGTAAGTGACCGGATACTCTTACCGAGGTTGTCCAAGGATCCATTTAATGATAGTGACCGATAGGAATTTTACAGAAGTACGAGAAAAAAACGTTATGTGAATAACATTGGCTTATTAAGTATTGTCAAAATATTTCTACTTAAATATGAATTGCTGAAGGAAAGAAAGGATTGGACAAAGTGTGCAACCATCATTTAGACTTGTGGCTCGTTGTTTCTGTAGTAGTAACGGTATGTTAGTTGCGCATGAAGTCTGTTTGGATTGCTGTGTTGACTTACTTGTTTTGGGCAGAGATAAAAGCTTTCAAACTACCTTGAAACTAGTAATCAATAAGTCAATCTATACCTATAACAGTTATGTGATAAAAAAAGCCATAAAGTTCAAGTACAGGAAATGTTATGGGCTTATATTAACAGTTAGTCACAAGGTGAAACTGATGAAATTAATTTTTGGGGTCACAATTTATGGTAAGACAAGCACTTGAACCTACCACCCAGTGGGCTTCATCATCATAATCAGAAGACTGCCTACAATCACATTTCTGTTATCAAAACTAACACATGTGTTTAAATGTTACATTAATGCTTTTTAAATCACTTGCTTCAGAGTTTGTCGTATGTTTTATGTTTGGGCAGTTTATGATTTGCTTCACACAATTTGAAAACTTATTCTGTGGGTATACACTATGTGATCAGCCAACATTAGTATAAAACAAAAAATCACTTTAGGCTACCTTCAGTGATACGTTTAAAGGCTTTGATTCCTAGTGGAATATTTGACATTACTAATTACTCGAGCTGAAGTTTTAAAATGATCACCTATTGTGAGGCTTGTCAGAGAGATGTTTTACGTATTAATGGCACAAAGGGTTTATAGGATATAGGTGGGTACTCTACAGCACCGTTTGCCAAGTTCAGTCCTGGAGCCTCACTGTGGCTACAGGCTTTCATTCTAACCAGTTTCAAACATAAACAGTTCAGCCTTACTTCTAAATGATCTAATTGCTTAATTATTTTTTTTGCATTCAGAAATATGTGCTAGTATATTTGCAACTAAACAAAATTCAGAGGTTTCACAAATCAGTAGGTCACTCTTATGTCTTATTAGTCTTATTATTTACCTGGCTTTCATTCTGTATTTAGGAAATGCTCCAGGATGATATTTGCATTGTGGTGGATGGTCAGGGCCCTTACTCAGCTGGGACGCCCTGGTTATAGAAGCACCGGGGGAGAGAGTACTTCCAGGACAGTTTCTCCCCCAGCCCGCTTGGTTTCCAGCAGGGCCACGGGTCATGAACATAGAATCTCAACCCCATTGGGGCCCATGGACACTGTCAGGGTGCGTATGGACATTTGCAAGGCCCTATTTGGCATCACTTCCACCATACCCAGAAGTGCTGCCGGAAGAAGCTCATTGGGCACCTGGAGTCTTTCCAGGTGCCCTATAATAAGGGGCCCAGTCACCAGTATCCAATGGCCAGAGTTGGGAGGGAGAGGACAAAGCCTGTTGTGGAGGACTGAAGGTGAAGCGACTGTGTTGGCCTGTCTGTGTTGAGGTTAGGGTGGCTGTACCCACCTGGGCATCACAACATATAGAAGAAATTTCTCTGTCATAGATTTGAACACTTAATTTTCATTTTAATTTCAATTCACCTTTTTTTTCTCTGGAGTTCGCTCCTTAAATTGTATCCAAATACTGATATGGGTGCAAATGACAAATAATGTTAAAGCAGAGCCAATACTTCAATGTTGCATTTATTTGTTTGCTAATTAGTAACAAAAGGCTTAACTAAGTGGCTCTCAAGTTCAGTTCTGCAGACCATCGTAACTGTATGTGTTCATCCCAACAATCTCCTTCAGTTAGCTGGAGTCCTGTCTTTATCAAACAAGCAGTTATTTCCCAGTTTCTGCCTTTTTTGTGTCAATCAAGAAATTACAAACTGGGTTTGCTAAATTTCTACAAGATTCTAAATTGGCCCTAGTGTGTGCTTGGTGTGTGGGTGTGTTTGTGTGTGTCCTGCGGTGGGTTGGCACGTGCGTTTGACATGAATTGTTTTTTTTCTCGCTTTTTAAGATTTTGCTGTTTTTAGTTTCTGGTTATTTAAGCTTTTTCTTATTAATTCACTCGCAAGACAATTTTACACTGCAGTATTCAGTGTCATTTGCACCCGTGCCTGTACTGCTCATCACTAATCATCAGTATTTGAATACAATACATGGAACACACTCTACAGAAAAAGTGAATTTAAAAGAATATGGTAAAAGAAAGTTAACATTTAAAGATATGGCAAAATGGCAATTTTAAAATTTTGTTTACATGTAAATATCTTCTACTTCTTCTTTCAACTGCTCCCGTTAGGGTTGCCACAGTGGATCATCTTCTTCCATATCTTTCTGTCCTCTGCATCTTCTTCTGTTACACCCATCACCTGCATGTGCTCTCTCACCACATCCATAAACTTTCGCTTAGGCCTTCCTCTTTTCCTCTTCCCTGGCAGCTCTATCCTTAGCATCTTTCTCCCAATATACTCAGCATCTCTCCACTGTACAAGTCCAAACCAACTCAATCTCACCTCTCTGATTTTGTCTCCCAACCGTCCAACTTGAGTTGACCCTCTAATGTATTCATTTCTAATCCTATCCATCCTCGTCACACCCAGTGCAAATCTTAGCATCTTTAACTCTGCAATCTCCAGCTCTGTCTCCTGCTTTCTGGTCAGTGCCACCGTCTCCAACCCACATAACATACTGTCACATATTTCTGAATGCAACATAAGAGAAGAAAAAGACTAATTAAACAATGAGATCATTTAGAAGTAAGACTGAACCATTCATTTGTGAAACTGGTTGGAATGAAAACCCACAGTCACAATGGACTAAACTTGGGAACATCTGGATTTGACAAATGACAAGAGACCATTCAGTCAATCAAGCCGGTTTGTTTAGCTAATAGATACGATGTCCCAAAATCTCATCCAAATTACCTCTTAAAGGTTGTGAAGGTTTCTGCTTCAACCCCATGTCTCTGTAGTTTGTTCCAGAGCCCTACAACTCTTTGTGTAAGAAGTGCCGTTTGGCTTCAGTCTTAAACGCACTACCCCTTCATTTCCACTGAAGTCCTCGAGAACGTGATTCACCCTAAAGCTGAAAGAATGTTGCTGGTCGACTTTATCAATTCTTTTGAGGATTTTAAACACCTGGATTAGTCTCCTCTATTTGAGACTATACAGGTTTAATTCTCTGAGTCTGTCCCAGGATGCACCTGGTTGCTGATCTCTGCACAGCTTCAAATGCTGCTGTGTCTTTCTTGTAGAGTGGTGACCAGAACTGCACACAGTACTTCAGAAGTGGTCTTAATAGTGCATTATATACTTTGAGCATAATGTTCTTTGGCTTATATTGAACAGTTTTTATAATAAACTTAATATTTTATTTACCTTTTAAATTGTTTCTGTCAATGAAAATCTTGTGTCAACACAAACCCCTAAATCCTTTTCACAGGTTGCTTCTTGTATGACAGTGTCTCCCATCTTGTATTTATAATTGATGTCCTTTTGCCCACATGCAGCACTTTGTACTTTTCTACATGAAACTGCATTTTCTGAGTTCCAGGTCTGAAGCTTGTACTGGTCTTTTTGAATTCTTTTTGCTGCCTCCTCAGTTTCTGCCATCCCTTCAATTTTAGTGTCATCTGCAAATCCACATGTTTACTAACTATACCAGAATCGATGTCATTAATATCAATATTACATTTATATTTTTATTCTTAATCAAACAAATAAAACAGTTAAATCCCAAAGTTAAAGTTAAATTTGAATTAGTTAACATAGTTACCATGTTTTGATTAAATATTGAAGAAACATAATTGCTGCTATTGTATATTTGCAGACTTGCTTAATCAAGTCAGCTTACAGGACTGGAGCACATTACCATCATTAATATATCATTTTTACAGAGCTGAAGTGCGTTTCTCAGACTCACACCATAAGTCAAAGGTGGGGACGGACCCTGTGACCTTGTGGTTCAAATTCAAGTGTCTTTATCAATGCACCATACTGCCTCAAGTTCTCATTACAATAAATAATTCTCTAAAGAATTGAACTGAAACCACCAGCTGGTTGAAAGCTGTCAAAAAAGAAAGAATAACTTGTTAAATCTAAAGCAATAAAGACTTTTATATGGCACCTTTCTTTGCAATTTCCTTCCCAAAGAAAATTACAAAGACATTATTAAATTACATGTTCCGAGCTAAACTTCTACTATAAGTCAGTAAATAGAACTTTATCTGTAATAATTGAAAGTCACATTCACTAACCCATGATACAATGTAACAGTTTTTAATTGTCAGCTTTATTTCATGACACACTTTTTAACATTTGGATTTTCACATGCATTGAATCCCTAAGTGTTATAATCAGAGCTCAATAATCAAGCACTGAGGTACCGTAGTGTGAATATGCCTCCTCAAAGAGGTGCTCTGTTTCCTATTTCATTCACTTATCACACTGCTAGGCCAAAGTCAGTTCTTTTTGTGATGGACAACCTCTTTAAATGTCTTGGTGGTGTACTTGATTAACCAAACAAACATTGAAAGCAAACATTTCAAAACATGCAATCACATATTAGCTTACAGTGAGAGGGATTTGTAATTAAAGGGAAATTCTAATGTCTTTAATTGTAGTACTAGGTGTTGTACCATGTTAGCCATTGTGGATCTAGTGAGACGTCAAGCAAAATGACACCTTTTATTGGATAACTGAACAAATTACAATATGCAAGCTTTCGAGGCAACTCAGGCCCTTTCTTCAGGCAAGATGTAATCAAGATTATAAGATTGCAAGATTGTAGTCAAGACATTGCCCGAAGAAACTTGCATATATTGTAATCTTTCTAGATTGCCGATAAAAGGTGTCATTTTGCTTGACTTCTCATTAATGTCTTTAATTTGAATGCAAATTAATTCCCTTCAGTGTTCTGCCACTGTATCAGTAGCTGCTTGTCTACAAATCACACTTTGGTAACACAATTACTAATTCCTTTCATTTTTTTGAACATTTTTGCTGTATAGCAGGTTCAGCTTAAGCTTACGCTCTTACAGATAATGGTTCTGAAATAATGTGTGATTCCTTCGAGAACCTTTGTTTGACAAAGAAGCATTTCATTCTGGGAAGGGTGCTTTGCATATGAAGTTGGTTCTTTTGGCTTTGAAAGAGTTCCTAACATGTGGACACAAACAAATCTAAATATATATATATATATTATGTATATATGTATATATACATAAGGGTGGCATGGTGTTCACAGTAAGGAGACACGGGTTTGCTTCCTGGGTCCCCCCTTCATGGAGTTTGCATGTTCTCCCCATGTCTGCGTGGGTTTCCTCCGGGCGCTCCGGTTTCCTCCCACAGTCCAAAGATATGCAGGTTAGGTGCATTGGCGATCCTAAATTGTCCCTAGTGTGTGCTTGGTGTGTGGGTGTGTGTGTGTGTGTCCTGTGGTGGGGTGGTGCCCTGCCCGGGATTGGTTCCTGCCTTGCTCCCTGTGTCGGCTGGGATTGGCTCCAGCAGACCCCCCTGACTCTGTGTTCGGATTCAGCGGGTTGGAAAATGGATGGATGGAAGGATATATATATAAAAACAGAAGCTGGTTGGAACAAAAACCTGCAACCACAGGGGGTCCCCAGGACTGAGTTTGGGAAGCAGTGCCTTAGGAGAAATAGTTTTAGAAAAGAAAATTGAGAATTTGGTTTGAAAAGCATGTAATATTTTGTGAGATCTCTTTCTAGTCTTGCTTTAAACTCATTTAACACTTGATATTTTTTACTTATTGTTTGACCGATGCCTTTATTCAAGGTGAATTACAACATCTGAGATATGATCGGTTCCATTTCTTTTTTCCAATTGGAGTACAGGCAGTTAAAGTGACTTACTTGTGCTCACACAGTGCCAGTAACAGGATTTGAGCCTACAAGCTCAGGGTTTGAGGTCTAAAGTCTTAGCCACTACACTCACTGCCTGCCTTTGTGTTCAGAATGAGCATGATCTAATTGAAGCAGAGCAATATTAATTGGAGCAACCTATAGTATTATTCAGAATCAAAGACTATAGTATTGTAATAATAGTAAAGTGTTTTATTACCATAAACAACTGTCCGTAAACTTCACCCTATATTATTGAGCACACAATGCAAATACTTTCAAATTGCATAAAAATTTCAAGACCCTATTTAGAAAATCTGAGCCCATTGTGTGACTTTGCTAAAACTCAATAGACACTTGTGAGAACGCCGGGGTATTTTTTTTCTCAGGAGAGAAATCTGAGAAACACGAAACAAAAGAAAATGTCTCCATTGTATTTCTTTCTGACGTCATTGTTGTTTAGGAGAAATAAGAAAGATATTAAGTAGTTCCTTTTTTTTCATTTGTTTTATTCCTATAAGCTGTTACACACCTAAATAAATAAAAAAAAATTTCTGAAACTTTCATATGGATTGTTCTTTTAGGAACCAAAAAATGGTTCCTATATGGCATCTCTTTGAAAAACCACTCTAATATCTATATTTTTAAGTGTGTAGACAGGCAGTCTTGGGTACCAGACAGGAACCAACCCTGGATAGTCACCAGTCCAACACAGGGCACACTCAGGCAAACAGTCACACTCATACATTAGAACTTAAAGCTGCCACAAAAGCTAAAATTTACATTTGTTGAATGTGGAGAACAAGTGGAAAAACCAACAAAAGCATTGAAATAATGTAGCATTGCACAGTTCATTGAATATGTAGAATAGAAATCAAAAACGGATTCCTGAAGTTACTTATGAAAAATAGCATTAGGTCCTCCTTGTTGATAAATAAGTGTGTCTTTCTGAAAAAAGGAAGGAATAAAATCCTATCCTGCTGTTTTTTCAACACTACAGTCTAAACAGTCTTAACTCCAAGGACTGGATGCCATTGAATATTAGTGCAATTCACGGATGTAGGACACTTTAGTAAGGTCTAACTGCAGCGCTTACCTACTTTTATTTATTTATTTTTACATTTTATTGAATTTTTGTTAAAAGCAAATAACATTCCATACAAGCAGGTCACATTTTACAAAACTAAGTTCAGACCTACTGAACCAAAGAACAAACCTACTTTTAAAGTATAGGAAGGTCAAGTGACTTGATAAGTGATCCATGACAAGTACACTGGCATATGAACCTGATGGTTTTGGCTTTCTATCGAACTTCCAGGCCATGCTGCGAACAGTTCACTACAACACTCACACATTAAAGGTTCTTTAGACTCCAGTAATATATAAACAGAAGATTTTTATTTTGCAAATAAGATTTTGGAGCACATGATACAAGCAGGTTACTACTGCATTATAGTGTAGGTTGTGCTAACAGTCCTTTGTTAGATTTAGGATACAGCTGATAACATGTTAATCCTCTTTAATAAAACCCCTGTGTGCGTCCAGTGTCCGTGTGTGTGTGTCTTCTGGTGAAGTGCGCATGCGCGGGGCACGGTGCGATACTTCAAAGCAGATGCTTCAAAGGCTGCCTGACGCGTCACACAAGACAGAGAAGGCGGGAACTATAAAATATCACGTGGCCGATCCAATCGGATTTCAGTAAATGAGGTGAGACCTAAAACATAAAACACGAAAAATTCAATCGGGCACTGAGACGCGGAGACCAACTTCCCCATTGTTGTGCAAGTGTTCACTCTGTGGATGTCAGAGTTGCGATTAAGAAGCTTGGCCCGGTAAAGTGTAAAGTGTCAGTCGTTGAAGGGATTTTCCTAAATATACAAATTAACATAATATTACAATACGATGACTTTTATAAGTAGATTTATTTTTACGCACATTACATCAGTTGCTGGGGAGAATCTGCTGATTGGCCACTGTTGTGACAGAAAATTAAACGCATATTACGGAGAGCAAAGCCAGTATTACTGTCAGAGAAAATTACAGGCATTTTGCGGAAAAAATTTAATGAGGTAAAAGGTCCCTTGCCATTTAATATAGGCTGTTCCTACTAATGTTTAAGGACTACTGTTCTAGCGCCCGTTATTGTAACGGGCATAATGTCTAGTCTAATATAAATAGGTCCATACATGGGACATTAGACCATCCTGTCTTAAATTACACAGAAAGATACCTGATGCTTCCTTCAGAAGATCAGGGGCTAGTTTAAGAATCTGCATACTTAAAGCAGTTACACAAAAGGCAATAATAAGTGGAAATCTTAAAGAAGTAAAAATGTTTTCTACTACACACCCAACAATTGAAGTTCATCAGCAACATTTAATCTGAAATGTTAACAACAAGTGAAATCTCAAAATATTGAATTCAGCATTAATCAAGTTTTACTTTTATAGCACCTTTCAAATCATGAGTCAAATTCACTGAGAAGCTGCTTTGTGAAATTTTAACAGAGACACTCTGCCTAAGCTACTGGATCTTTAAAACTATGGACACAGTGGATAGGTGAACAAAGAATTAGAGAATCAATGTGGAGGTGACAAGTTGACAAGACCTTCCTCTTCTAATTGACTCTTAGGTGACATAGTGGTTGTACTGTTTCCACACCCCTCCAATGACCGAGATTCGATTCTGAGCATGGTCATTGGTACAGTATGTACTTATTGTTCAAGGGGTCTACATGTGCTTTTCTGATGCCACCAAACTAAGTTTTACATTTGTGGGATGGTTCCGTCAATTAATCTGCATCTCTTAATTGAACCCAGTGAGTAGACTGGTAATAAACATTTGCAGGGTTGTTCCCATCTGCAAGAATACATTTTAGGATCCCAATCTTATAGCTTAAAAAGTGACGGTACAGTATGAGTGGACATTCCTTCATTCCTAACTGCTGCTTCTGCTCTAAAGCACAAGCAAACCACAATGTCATAAGCAGACTGGTAAATTCAACACGGTCCTGGTGTGGAGTGCTAGCATTGACCACTGAGATTTTGTGACAAAGAAGCTGAGATGTTTGTTACACTGTGATAAATGGGGTGTTTTTTTGTGTTCTTCATACTACACAGTCACATATAAACTTACAATGAGTGGAATGTGTTGTTTTGCTCAGTGGAATGCTGGAAAAAAGCAATCATCCACCTGCGGCATTTCAACCATTCCATTAAAGCACACGCACATGTCCTCCACATCCCTACCCCCAATTTCATATCACGGCCCAGCTTCCTGGCTGCTCTTCCTGCCCAGCCTGCCGCTGCCGGACACTTCCTGCTTTCCTTACTAACTCACTTCCTGTTGCTTTCCTCCTGTAAGGGAGGCAGGAATCCCATGTCTGCCAGCCGTGTAGAGCATTGTGTTCTAGACAATACAATAACGTATAATCGCTTACTCACGTGGGGTTATGTGTGCTTTTAAACAATACGTGGCCTTAAATGGGGTAATATGTGTAAAGTTACAAGGTCTTAGAAAACACAATGCACAGCCAAAGAGGCGGGGCTATGGAGTCTAAAGTACATCATTGGTTGGGAGAAGAAAATCTAGCAATGTGGAATGTGAACTCTATGCTGATTCAAAATCTCTGTTTCATTTCCAGGTGTTCGGTGTGACAAGAACTGTCTTAATGGTGGTCAGTGTGTCGTGAGTACAAACATCGCTACCTGCCAGTGAGTACCAGTAGTCCATTCCCTTTGAGCTTCATTTGGTATCCTTGAGTTGATGCGGCCTTACACTTCACTGTTTGTTTTCAAACAATTGTATTTTAATTTAAGGCAAATGGAGGTGGGCATGATGGCACAATGGTCAGCACTTTCAGCTCAGAAGACATTTGTTGAGTGTGGGCATCTTTTCCATTTTTTTCCTTCTGTCATAAACACTATTTTTTCGGGTCTGATCCTTTTTTTTTCTTGTAGTTCGATCACACCTAGATTATAATCATACCCCACTCTTTGTCTTCCTTTTAATTTCCTATCTACAATATAAATCTCCTCTATTATTTCATATCATTCTATTCTTTTCCTCTTGCTCCTTCTCCTTCTCCTCATCCTCCTGCATTTAGGAATTGTTCCCTTATGTTTTCCTAGTGGATTTCTTTTAGTTAGAACATTAGAAACATTGATAGCTATTCAGTCTACCAAAGCTCACCAGTCCTATCTACCAAACCCATCCAAATAACAGTTTCTACAGTCCTTTAAGTCCTATTGTGCACTGCACTACTTGATAGTTTATTCTTTGTGTCTATGGTTCTCTTTGTGATGAATAACTTCCTAACTTTTGTGTGATATTTGACCTTAACAAGTTTCCACCTGCCTCTGTTTGTGATGAAGAGCTCATCTTAAAGTAAAAGACTGGATCCATAATTTTAACTTCAATCATGTCACCTCTCAATCTTTGTTTACTTAGTTTTGCAGAGTCAGATGCAATTGTTGGCGGCATGGTGGCACAGTGGTAGCACTGCTGCCTCGCAGTAAGGAGACCTGGGTTCGCTTCCTGGGTCCTCCCTGCATGGAGTTTGCATGTTCTCCCCATGTCTGCATGGATTTCCTCCCACAGTCCAAAGACATGCAGGTTAGGTGTATTGACGATTCTAAATTGTCCCTAGTGTGTGCTTGGTGTGTCTGTGTGTGTGTGTGTGTGTGTGTACCCTGCGGTGGGCTAGCGCCCTGCCCGGGGTTTGTTTCCTGCCTTGTACCCAGTGTTGGCTGGGATTGGCTCCAGCAGACCCCCATGACCCTGTAGTTAGGGGTTATATAGCGGGTTGGATAATGGATGGATGGATGGATAATGGATGGATGGATGGATGGATGGAGATGCAATTCTTAGACAAGAACACAAATCTAGGGGCACCTTGTTAAAATGTTTGTATTGAACAGCAGCAAAACTTTCCCCTGAAGAGACTCTTCCCACTGATAACAATCAATCCCGATTTCCTCCAGGTTGTCCCCTGTTGACATTGCAGTGTCCTATTTCTCCTTATGTTTTAGACAAAGTAAGTAAAATAGCAATGGAAAGACAAAGAGAAGAGCAACAAAGTGAAGAAAAGACTCAACACTAAGATAAAATAGGATGGTAAAATTGCAGACGTTAGTTACAGTATATATATACTACATCTTAAAAACACTGCAACCATATTCAGGTATGGCATGTTTGCATTTCCAGTCAGACAGTGATGTTAAACTTACTTTAGTCATTCATTTGGACATGCAGTCAGAACTCTAATGCTTTGCAGCCTCCTCTGTGGTTCTGCTGGAGTGGTGTCTGTGTCGCTACAGTTCCTGTTTCACGTGTACTACTGACTAAAAAATTACATCTCCTGTGGCTCTTCTTCAACAACTCACTTAACACTGGGTGTGATGGCACACCATTTAGTCCATCCATCCATCCATTATCTTAAGCCACTTATCCAGGGCAGAGTTGCTGGGCCACAATCCCAGCAATCATTCTGTACATGGCAGGATCAACACACAGACAGAGCTCTACTTACACAATTTAGTTTGAATGCACATTTTACAAGCCATCTTTTCATGGCTGTAGCTGCCATTTCTGTCAACCTCACATTGACTGTGACGGTTTTGTCATATCTGAGAGTGACAGACATCATCTACAGCCCGTGACAGTGCATCATTCACTTTTATCACTAGCCCATGTTTTGGGTGCCAAAAGGCAATCTGGTTTTACAGGAAGGTTGCTCATTTCCAACAGGTTTTGTTCATTATTAACACATATAAAGTGTTCTTCACACACAGATCACATTTATGTGTTTAATGGGGGTCTTTATAGGAACTATTTCAGCCATAGAAGGTTTATAAATCATAAACACACGCTTGCTGTCTGTCAGATGAGGTTAACAAGCACATCGCTACTCTTCACTGTTTAAATCACCGCCCCAACTCTGAGCTCCACCTGAGGAATCCGTCTAATTCTTCCCATCCACTTTTAAGCCACATTTACTCATGGGTGACTCTAGGCATAGGATTTATGCAAAACTACTGTGTTTACTTAAACTGTAGTCTTTCTCATAGTTCATGCCTCTCAGTCTTGGAATCAGCCTACTAGCACTACTTTGTCTTTTTTTATAGCCTTCAGACCAAAATTGAACACAGTACTCCATGTGAGGCCTCACCAGTGCACTATAAAGTATAAAGTTTTGCTCAGCTTGGTTGAGTTCAGAAGTACTTTATTCTGTCATTGATGTTTTCATATTTACCAAGACATAATCCATAGATATGATACTGCAGAATACACTACCGGTCAAAAGCTTTCAGTTTTTATGGAAATGCACACAATTTAATGTCTTAATGTTTCATGAAATCACAGCAAATAAACAATGGCAAATGAAAAAATAAGTCAAGGAATAATTAAATGTGCAAAATTTCATTCAAAGTTGTGATTCCTTAAAGTAGTCACCTTTAGATGATATAACAGCCTAACTGTGGTAACTCTTTTGATTCAGAATGTTAGTCACCAACTTCAGATACAAAAACCCCAGACCATCACACTTCCTCCTCCATGTTTAACAGTTGGTGTCACACACAGAGGAACTATCCTTTCAACAGCTCAACGGTATACAAACAACCTGCATGAAAAACAAAAAATTAAAAAGTTTGATTCATCGGTCCATAACACTGCCTTCCAGTCTGCAGTAGTCCGCAGTTGGTATTTCAAGGCTCTATTTTGTCCTTTAATGAATGGCTTTCTTACTGCCACTCTCCCTGTCAAACCTGCAGCACAAACCTTTCTCTTCTCAGTACAAACTGAGACTTGGTTTCTTCAACCACTGCTGTGCTTGAAGCCATTGTGCTGTGAGGCGCCTATCACACAAAACTGGTGACCATTAGAAACATGTCCTCTGATGGGGTTGTGACTTTGGGTCTGCCACATCTCTTCCTATCAGAGCTTCTTTCAGTTTCCAATTGACTTTGGATTGTGTGGGACACTGTACTCACTGATATTTTGATTTTTCTTGCAATTTCTCTGAAATACATATACTTCTAAGGGTAATAATGCTCTGTCTCATTTCATTTGTTATTTGCCATTTTCTTGCCATTATCACTGGAATTTACAACTTTCTAAAGTGTAATATTGTCCAAGTAGTACTTCTCAGGGTGTAGTAACACAGTCTGTTCCAACTGTGCTTTAAGACAGACAGAGGGTTTTTAAGTAATCAACATAAGTTGGGACACCTGTGCAAATTGTTTGCTTCAACTTGCAAGGCTTAATTTACTTTAATTGCTGCAGAACATCTGTAGGTTGTGACCTATTAGTTGTTCCCTGATGGAGGCCCATTTGTAATATTCTGATATTTCCTTTTTTCAGTTATTGCTAAGCTAAACTTTAAAATTAAACCTCTGACAGTTTTTAGTTTATTCATCACATTTCAACTGATTCAGTTCGAAGAAAAGCTAGAAAAGCTGAGGTGTTCTAAATCTTTTGACAAGTAGTGTGCATTACCCTTAAGAATTTTCGATATTCCGTAACTTTAAAAAAAAAAAAGTTAATTACAAATAAAACAAAGCCAAAAGCCGAGAGCCACCGAGCCGCTGCGTGTGTCTGCACCGCCATGTGCTGCGTATGGAGATCATACTTCAGCCACACTGGTTTTGAACACAGGCACGCCGCAGGATTGTATGCTCAGCCCAGCACTCTTCACGTTATTTACGCACAATTGCTCTGCCATCCATGCCACAAATATGGTTGTGAAGTTTGCGGATGATACGACCGTGGTGGGTCTCATATCAGACAATGATGAGACTCACTACAGAGAGGAGATACAACACCTAGCACTATGGTGCTCAGCCAACAACCTCATCTTGAACACCAGCAACACCAAAGAAGTCATTGTTGACTATAGGAGGTCCAGAAGAACAGAACATGCTCCTATATTCATACATGAGGAGGCTGTAATGTGTGTGGACAATATCAAGTTCATGGGTATCCACATCATATTGGATCTGACCTGGTCTTTGAACACATTTCACCTGGTAAAGAAGACCCAACAAAGACTCTTCTTCCTCAGGAAGATGAGGCATGCTGGATTCTCCTCTCGGCTGCTCTCAAACTTCTACAGATCCGCTATAGAAAGCATTCTCTGTCACAGTATGACAGTGTGGTACAGCAGCTGCATAGCACAGGACAGGAAGGACTTGGAACGGGTGGTGAGAACAGCACAGGGGATTGTGGGAAGTCCTCTCCTAGACCTGGACTCTGTATATGCTGGAAGGGTGCAGAAGAGGGCCAAATGTATAGCTGCGGATCTCACCCATCCGGGAAATGGACTGTTTGTACCACTGCCTTCGGGAAAGTGGTACAGAAACATAAAAACATGTACCAGCAGACTGAAAAACAGCTTTTTCCCCAGAGCTGTGAAGTCCATCTGCACCTGCTGATGCACACACATACATCTACCCCTAACCTGCCTCCCTGTAGACATGCACACTCACTTTCTTTTGTAATCAAACACACACACTCGTATTCCTCCCCTGCAGACCCACACACACAGATCACTGGTCTCTGCAGGCGTACTACCTCAGGAAAAGTCTGGACTTGATAATGTTTTATTTCTGCAGTCTTTTATACTTATTATGTTTATTTTATTATTTATAGTGTATTGTGTATTTTAAGTATTCTGCCTTGAAGCCGAGTCCTACCAACAAAACATTTCGTTATGTGTATGCATAATGACAATAAACAATTCTATCTATCTACCTTTGCTTCAGGTCTGAAAATTTCTCAATTATTTTCTGATTAAATTGAGTCATTTCAGTCACCAGTCTCTTTTCCATTGACAGCATAGCCAATGCATTCAGCTTCTCTTGAGTCATGGTGTTTCTAAGAAAAGTAAATCTCTCATGGCTTTAATAGGCTGCAGGACACTAACAGATTAAGAGTTTGAAATTTAGGCTTCTTAATGGGTGGCAGACAAACCATTTTAAAAAAATGCATATTTTTCAGAGTCCCAACAGAACTTGAATATATTTATTTCATATCACATGTCATGTGTCATAAATTGTTCATAATTTAAAGTTAATATAGCCCAAATCTCACTGAAAACCACACATTTAAATCTTTGAAATTTCTGCAAAGTTACACAAGTTCCATTAGCGATGTTGAAATGACACTTGTTTGGTTTACTTATTGTACTTCTGGCAAAATAAACACCTTTTGTATTGTTTTAAGTAAAAAATTATTTATAAAGCGCAGTAAAAATCTGAAAGGAACCAATTAAAAGGCAGCCTCGGGTCACCTGATTGCTGAAATATCAAGGACTTACATGGACTCTCAATTAGCCTGAGCCCTTCACTCAGGAAATGTAGGTATTCACATAGAAATTAAATAAATACAAGTCAGAACCAATTTTGGTTGCGCAAATAAACAAATTTTTTTTATTATTTATTCATAATCATTTCACATTACCTAATTAATTTAAGTGGAGTTTTTAAAATATTTGGAGGGGGCAGCACTCCAGCTCCCCGCATTGCAAATCGTCACTGGTTCCTTTATTGTTTTTATCACTATCTACTGCCTTGTGTCTATTTTTATGTCTTTTCCTTGGTTATTTTCTTTTTCTTCAGATAATAAACTTGTATCCCAAATCTCAAAGTCATCATATAAGGTTCAATCGATCACTCTTTATTGACACAGTAAGAGCGTGTGTGAGTGTACGCCACAATATCTTGGCATCCTACCTACTGATGCTGCCATACTGAGCTATGGCTCCCCGAAATAAGCAGATTCAGAAAATGGGTGGCTGGATGAATGGATGAGTCAATTGGCTATTTGTCCTGTCTGTTTTCATCCCAGCCTCTAAGAGTAGAAGCTGGGAAGTTAGATTCACTGTGATCTCGTATTTTTACTTGTATCTTTATCAACTTCCTTAGAAGCCTAATAAACAGACACTCTGTCACTGGCCTGATCTGTTGTCTCACTCTCTCCTTTAGATGCAGGCCTGAATATATTGGGGAATTTTGTCAGCATCCTAACCCCTGCTCTGCTGGCCCATCTCCATGTGCAAACAGTGGAACGTGTTTGCCTTCCTACCCAAATGCTGCTTCTTCATCTAACTTCACTTGTGTCTGTGCGCCTGGATGGACAGGTATGGTGGCACTGAATCTGATTACAAGTTTGTAGTAAACTAATAAAAAGGTACAGTTAGTGGCTAAATATCTAAATGAAAAAGTGGAATATAATGAGAACAGCAGTGGGCTTGGTAACATTTCCAAGTATTTGGTTAGCTAGCTAGAGTACAATGCAGGGTAATTTATTTAATCTTCGCTATTAATGCTGAATATTACAATGACATCTGGCAGAGCAGCTTAATACACTATTTGTTTTCTCAAAACCACAGTCTCTGACTTTATCATGTACTCTTTTAGGCATTATGACATTAATATCATGTGACATGTAACAATTGAATGTTAAGTAATATGTTATATGTAAAATTTGTCTCCCAGGATCTCTGTGCACCATTAACATCCACCAAAGTGAGTGTCCGCTTCCAAGTCCATGTCACCAGGGTGCCACCTGCATCAATAACTTGGGTCAATTTACCTGTCATTGCCCTCCTGAAAAAACTGGTGAGTCAGATCGGCCTTTATTGTTCAGCCTTGACATGTCCTCTGTTGTCTAAGACAGTGGATCCCAAACTCGGTTCTGGGGACGACCCTGGGGGTGAGGGTTTTTGTTCCAACCACCTTCTATTTTTAATGGGACTCCTAGCCTAATTAAGTGAACTGTTATTTTCCAGTTTTGGTGTTTTGGAATCAATGGAGAAATTATGAAAGTAAGTGTGTTAATGCATTTTAATAAAAATTAAGGACATATATGTGAATATATTTTACTTTTTATTTACGTTCATCCTGATATCAATTCCGCCTTTCCATTATTGACTAATTAGTGGGTCTGACGCTGAAGCAGTTGCAGCCTTTCATCATTTAGTGTTGGTCGCCCGGGTGTCTGCTTGGCTTGTTTTTAATTGTCACTATTAGGATACAATTAAGGGGGCAGACTACACAGAATAAGGGGAAAATAACAGGAAAACAACAAAACAGAGTTAAGCATTTAAAGCAATTGCAAAAAACAAATCTTTCTAAATGGTACATAATGTAAAACATTATACTTATGTGCTTTTCTAAATACAGAATAAGAAAAGAGTTAACTAAAGGATATCGATTATTACCAATTATAATAATTTATTGTGAATCTGGTTGGAACAAAAACATACAGCCACAGGGGGTCCCAAGGACTGAGTTTGGGAACTTCTGGTCTAAGACATATTTACAGTATTATATGTGGTCAAGGTAACTTATGTCCCTGTAGTAAAGTTTCACATTAGTCATTCCACCCTGCCCAGTGGCATTACTAGGAAGTCATCCCAGTTTGGACATGTGAATATGCAGGGGGGACAACTGAATGCCAAAATTTCATTTGTATTAATTTTTCATTGGGAGGACACTGCTGCCATAGCCAATTCCCCTGTCTCACATAAATCCATTCATCCATTTTCCAACCCACTATATCCTAACACAGGGGGTCTGCTGGAGCCAATCCCAGCCAGCACAGGGTGCAAGGCAGGAACAAATCTTGGGCAGGGCGCCAACCCACCACAGGACACACACACACACACACACCAAGCACAATTTAGGATCGCCAATGCACCTAATCTGCATGTCTTTGGGTGGAAACCGGAGCACCAGGAGGAAACCCAGGCAGACACGGGGAGAACATGCAAACTCCACACAGGGAGGACCCAGGAAGAGAACCCGGGTCTCCTTACTGCGAGGCAGCAGTGCTACCACTGCGCCACCGTGCTACCCTCTCACATAAATTCATATCAAAAATACATCATTATCATTAGCCAGTGATTACTCAAGTGCTTAGGACAACAAAGTCCCCCCTTAGCTCTTAATTATTTCACTGCCACACTCATCTTTAGTCAAACTTTATGTAATTGTCTATAACTGCTGTTTTCGACCTTAATCCGTATTGTTAAAAAAATGTTTATGTTGGCATGGTGAGTGACTAAAGTTTAAAAGTTTAGTTTGAATGTATCATTGGATATCACATTTGTTTCTGTCTAATGGCTTGAAATGGCTGTTAACTGATTGGCTGATTTCTGTAACAAACCCTTAAGTTCTTTATTTTATCATTTTTTTACTGATTCTTCACATAAATGAGGTAAGTTTAATTCCCTTATTTCACTTTTAGCACTTGTTAAGTCTTAATGTGCTGTCAATTAAGCAATTGAAGGGCAGAGAGAGAACCATTGTTGGACTTTGCTTAGGGTATCAGATGTCTTTACTTCAGCCCAGATTATTAGTAACTTGCTGATCAGTAAATAGCAACCATTGATCATGTGTGAGCCCAAACTGCAAAAAACTGCATGAGTGCACTTAAAGACTATAAGCTGAAAAATGCTAAGGCTCATTTCCAGATGGGTCAATCAGTGCCTGTGTGGAGATCAACATGTCCCTCATTGTGAACATAGCAATTATCTGAGTTCCTCACACATCTCAAAGATTTGCTATTAGAATACTTGGCATCTTATACGTTGGCTCATTATAGCTGAAGGTGGATGTGGTCATGAGTTTGTTCTGAAAAGACCTGGCATCTCATCCACAGATGGTTCCTTCTTTGCACCTCTAAAATTTCATGTGGCACAACCCTGTAACAGACAAAAACAGCTGAAAGTGTTGTTTGGTGGCACAGAGGTTAGTGCTTCTGCTTCTTACTGCTTCATAATCCTAGTTCAAATTCCTATACACTCACTGCCTGAATTTAGAATAATCGAGATGAGAACAGGCTATTCACCCCAACAAAGCTCGCCAGTCCTATCCACTTAATTTTTCCAAAATAACATCAAGTCGAGTTTTGAAGGTCCCACACTACTTGGTAACTTACTGTATTCTATGTGTCCATGGCTCTCTGTTAAATGAGTGGATAAATATTTACCAGATTAAATTTTTTTAATAAAATGTTATTTCCATTCATTGTCATGTTGCTTGGAAACATAACAATTCCTAGAACTTCATGACGGACAACCTACTAGCCAAAGTATGTGAACATTTAAACATGGCTCCATGCTGTATCAATAAAACTAAAATATTTACACTTTAGTTAGGTATCCATTATCAAGAAGCTATTGACAACCTGTAAAGATTTTATTTACAGTGCATGGCTGGGGATACATGCAATGCGTCGCAGTTCATTCTATATGGGATGTAGTAAATGACTAAATCGTGCACATCGAGTACAAATTGTCACTGTTTTAGGCCAGTCGCATATCGGTTTACTGTATACCCAAAACGCTGGTATAGTGGCCCAGCAATCTATCTTCATAACCCTGCTGGCCTGAATGACAGCCTGCGCATAAGTGTTACTGTATGCTAAGCTACTATTATGGTGCTCTGCTCTCTAAATCTTGCCATCTGTTGCTGTAGTGGCATATTCTCGAACGGCCGCTGCACCTCTCTGCTCTCATAACCCGGCTGGCCTTCACCATATTAGAGTCTTCTTCTTCTTTCACCTGCTCCTGTTAGGGTTTGCCACAGCGGATCATCTGTCCGTATATTGATTTGTCAAAGTTTTACACCAGATGCCCTTCCTGATGTAACCTTCTCCATTTATCCTGGCTTGGGACCGGCACAAAGAAACACACTGGTTTGTGCATCCCCTGTGGCTGGGTTGCCTTCACTATATTAGACTACACGCATAATATACCACTGTCTAGTTATGCTGCTACACTACTTATGCAAGTTATGCTATTTATTTTCAGATGCAGGTCATTTTCAGATGCATGTTTTTACTCATAGGTTTCATTAAGATAATGGAAAGGATTTCAGTTTTACTGTACTTTAGCATGGGATCAACGCAAAACAATAGATGCTTAGTGTGCACAGAGAAGTACAAGCAGGAAAAGAGAGCATTGGACCTTCTGCTCCAAGAGAGGTTTCTTTCCTCCCTGAGTTCACCTTTGAATATTTTCATTACGGTGTGACAGGTGTACCACCTCAGTCAAATTCCCCAAATGTCACTGTCCCAGGCGCCTGAGGCAGTTTGGATGCCTGATGCCAGAAGTAAGAGTCCAACATGGAACGGGAAACATGGGGTGATTGATTGGAATGTGTTAAAAATGATGTGAAGTGTTCTTGTGCATTGCTTCTGGCACTAAAAACGGTTTTGAAGCATATCACTCAGAATTGCAGTTTTGGCGTAGGTCGTTATAATGGACTGTAGAAAGTGATGAAAACTACAAAACTGAAAGAAATACAGCTAGTTCTATAGTATCAATCTGTTGTAATAACGGTGGCTTATCATCATATTACAATTAATGTAAAGTGATATGACTGTTACTGTTCTGCAGATTGGTTTGTCACAGTGAAATGACCTGTTGTCACAAATATAACACACAAAACGTACTCGTTAATTTGTGTTGCTTTGAAATGTTTCTTGTTGTGTGCCAGGTTTACGAGGTTTGTATTTAACTGTTTTGTTAACTTCCCCCTGTTTTACATACAAGTTTGTTCTAATTAGAAATCACTAATGAATATAAGCAAGAATGATTTCAAGCAGACATGTGTTGCAGCAGTGTGTTGTAGTGGTTAATGCTTTGGACTTCAAATCCTGACATTGTGGGTTCAAATACCACTACTGACACTATGTGACCTTAAGCAAGTCACTTGACCTGCCCATGCTTCAATTGGAGAACCAAAAAAAGAAATGCATCCAATTGTATCATAAATGTTGTAAGTTGCCTTGGATAATGGCGTCAGCCAAATAAGTAAATGTAGAATCATCATAGTGATGTGATTGTATGAATCAAACAGTTAAATCAAGCTAGAGGAGATTACAAAATACTGAGAGATATGCTAAGCATCATGAAATTGCCTAAATGTATTGCAAAATTATTTATATACTACTAGGGGGGGCAACCCCCTCTGGCGACCAACCCCCAGTTGCGGCCAGAATATTAGTAAAATCTGTAAAAGTACAAAAGAAAAATTATTATTTATTGGAGTCAAAATCACAAAATTCTATAAATATGTAGAAGAAAAATTAATTATTATTTAACGGAATAAAAATCATGAAATGAGAATAAAATATTTACTCTTACAGATTGGAGTATTCCCGTTAAACTGAGGTCCACTAAGCTCGATAAGTATTTATAAGAGACTAAATAAACGATCCATTCGTTTTAACTGACATTCTTATAGATAAAAAAAACTTTTTTTAAAGAATGACTCATTTAAATAACAGGAAAAATCACGTGAAAACTAAAGTGGTATGCAATGGGTCATCGTAACTCGACCTTCAGCTAACACATAAATACAAACATTAGTGTTACAAATAGATTATTTTTTTTAATAGTTTGTTCCTGTGAAAGAAAGTTTACTAAATCAAAAATAAAACATATATATGTAGGTTTTAAAATAAGCCCGATTTAAAGCGTGACAAAAGACGTGACATAAAAACTTCACATAAAATCGTCGCACAAAATCATTCCACTTTAGACTTAGGATTTTATATATATAGAGAGTAGATATCACCCAGCACTAAACTGTGCTATTAAATATAATAAATCTCATTAAAAATAAACAGACTCATACATGTTATAATACGCAGACTTAGTGCTACATCCAGAAATTCAAGCTTAACATTATAAATCAATTTACTTACCAAAATGAATGACTGCCATCATTAAGCAATAAGAGCTAAGTAAATTTTGTTTCTGGAACTGCATCTCGAAACGATTTGATTGATTTCATTCAGCTCTGTCATCAGTTTCTTTTTAGACAGCATCAAATTGTCACTTGTACATCCTACATAAAAAACACTTTTCTACTGTATTTCTATTCTTGAAGGTCTGAGGTGCGACGTAGACAATGCCTGCCTTTCCAGGCCATGCCATGAAGATGCCTCCTGTAACATCAATCTTGTGACCGGTGAGGCTGTCTGCATCTGTCGTAGCGGCTTCACTGGAGCAGACTGCAGGATGGACCTGGACGAGTGCAATATGGGTGAGCTGATGGAGCTCTGTAGATTAGGAGCACACACCAATACAGTACAGTATATTCAAGCCTGTCACCTTGTTATCTACTCTTTGGTATAGCTAAATTAAAAATTGTTGAAAGCAGCTTTGAATGAAGGCATTATGGGTGTGACAAAGCATCAATAATTACAAATAAACTACAGGTGCCATTAGCATAGGGTATACAGAGGAAAATTTAAAAAAATAATAAAGATGTGTATAATTATTTTTGGTTTCACACCACTACTACCTCAGAATGTGTAAGGTTTTTTTTTTGTTTAATTGGATACTGTTAAACAACATGTCCCCTTACTACAGTAAGTGTATCATTTCAGTCACAGTGGATTTACTGGAAAGTCATACAGTGTATGAAATAAGAAGTAAGCCATTTTTTATAATTTCTGGAAGTTCATTGTTGTAGCACCATATTAGATGATTACTTCCATGCACATTTTAAATTGAACATCTTTGTCAATGTAACATGATGATTTTAAAAGTATTCATTGATTTTTATATACTAAGGTTTGAGCTGAGTTAGAGCTGGATGGACATATATCATATTTAAGATACTACAGTATGAACCTCATCTTTAATGGTTTTTAAGATGTGTAAGCTAAATGGGAATACTGTTATGGTGAATACCAAGAAAATGTCCAGACTTCCTTCTAACTTTAATATAGTAAAGAAAAAAGATAATCTCACTTAAACTGAACTAGAGCTGGTTACTTTATCTAATATTCTGAGAGCTTAGGAAAGAGCTTCAAACACGCCAACAGTCTTTGCTCTGTAAGAGATGGTAGACCACTCAGTAGTTTATCCAGTCTTCAGATTATTCTTTTAGTTATAAACTAGCAAGAGTTCATGAAAGGCCAACTACAAAGTGATAAGATTTTGGGGTTTTTTATTCTGACTACAGGTTTTGATTTCTGTTTTGGTTTTGGTTATCTGGTTATTTCTGATTTCCACAAGCTCTGCCCTCCACTTGATTAACAATTTGTTGATTTGGGATCAACTGAAAACCTGTATATTTAACCTAAGTTTATTACCAAAATCTTTTCTTTCCTTAGTTTTCTGTTTTTGTTTTCACCAAACGCATTCATAACAACAACAATTTATTTATTATATAGCCCAAAATCACACAAGGAATGCTTTAATGGGCTTTAACAGGCCCTGTTTTTTGACAGCCCCCACAGCCTTGACAAGGCAAGAAAAATCTCCCCACCTGCAAAAAAAAAAAAAAAAAACTAGTAAAGAAAAAAAATATGGACAAAATCTTGGGAAAGGCAATTCAGAGAGAGACCCCCTTTTGGGGGTTAGGCATGCAATGGGTGTCAAAAAATGGAGTAAATACAATACAACACACAAAACAGAACACAAGTAATCCACTTCACAGAGCTAGATAATCAATCTATCATTACCACCTCAGCAATACAATACAACAGAATAAACCACAAGACAAAATGCAAGAATAGATTATACTACTCAGATTTGCAGATGCAGATTTGACCAAATACATTAAAAACAAAGTAGAAACTAATTAACATAAATGAAAAATGACATCTGTCCATCAGTTTATTTTTATTAACAATGGTCAAATTATAACAAAAGTGAATAGAAGAAAAAACAATCCGTATAAATACAGTATACTTTATATATGACCCATATATATGATATATGATATATAGGGCGGGCGGCACAGTGGCGCAGTGGGTAGCGCTGTTGCCTCGCAGTTGGGAGATCTGGGGACCTGGGTTCGCTTCCTGGGTCCTCCCTGCGTGGAGTTTGCATGTTCTCCCCGTGTCTGCGTGGGTTTCCTCCGGGCGCTCCGGTTTCCTCCCACAGTCCAAAGACATGCAGGTTAGGTGGATTGGCGATTCTAAATTGGCCCTAGTGTGTGCTTGGTGTGTGGGTGTGTTTGTGTGTGTCCTGCGGTGGGTTGGCACCCTGCCCGGGATTGGTTCCTGCCTTGTGCCCTGTGTTGGCTGGGATTGGCTCCAGCAGACCCCCGTGACCCTGTGTTCGGATTCAGCGGGTTGGAAAATGGATGGATGGATATATAGGGCATCTTTTCACAAGTCAATAATTTGACATATACTGTATATGCATTTTTAGACTTTAAATTTTAGTATATTTTTACTCCATATGGGTATTAGTGATGGGAACTCCGGCTCTTTTCAAAGCTTTGGCTCTTTTGGATCGGCTCCCTTTAAAGAGTCGGCTCTTATGGCTCCCGAATGGCTCTTCGTTTAGTATCATTTGGATGCTTATATTTTAGCCTAATTAAGCAATTATGAATGGTTTGTGTATAAGCAATTTCTTATTCATTGTTTTCAGACATTACGTATTTTTATGCATTTTTTCATTACAATAGATAGATAGATAGATAGATAGATAGATAGATAGATAGATAGATAGATAGATAGATAGATAGATACTGTAGATACTTTATTAATCCCATGGGGAAATTCACATACTCCAGCAGCACCTTACTGATACAAAAAACAATATTAAATTAAAGATTGATAATAATGCAGGTAAAAACAGACAATAACTTTATATAATGTTAACGTTTACCCCCCTGGGTGGAATTGAAAATTCGCATAGTTTGGGGGTGGAATGATCTCCTCAGTCTGTCAGTTAGTGTTAAATAGTTTCATAGTGCTAAACTATCGTTTAACATTTTAATAAAAGCTTTAAATGAACAACTTAACACAAAACCACAGCAAACAAATTAAATAAACGCCAAACTCAACAACAACAACACAACACTATGACTCTTTGAATAAAAGTTTTTAGGCCAGGTTGGCATTCAGAAATGCCAGATGCCTCAGCTTAGATGGGCTGATGTGATTTCTCCTCTCCGTGATTATTTGTCCTGTTTTTGAGAAGACTCTTTCTGAGGGGACCGATGTAGACAATGACAATGACAATGCAAAGTCTTCCTACCATTACCTTAACCAGGCGTGGGTAGACTGCAGCCTTAGCCTCCCACCAGCTCAGTGGGTCTTCAGCTCTTTGGATGAGGGGCTCCTCAAGATAGGACCTCAACTCCAGCATAGCATCAGCTGTGGGATTTCTCCTTGCAGTGTCTCCTGTTGCTCTTTAGTCAAAGAGCCTCCACACAGCAGAAGCTTGTGGTTCCTGTGAACACGCCCCTGCTCCAATTTCTTCCTCTTGGCTCTCTGATGGATGAGCAGACAGGCTGCTGGGGTTGCATCTTGCTGCTGCTGCACTTATTCTTTGAAATGCCTCATCCACAGCTCTGTTGTCATTAAATGCTACCTTTTTTCCAGAGCAGTGGTTTCTGAAAGCACAGTGTTGTACTCCATCCTCAGATATATAGTTATGGAATAATTGTTTGGGACAAAGTTTTTCTGCTAGGGAGAACATACATGGAGTTTAAGGCCTGTACAAAAGTTGTAAATCCTCTCCCCCACAATGGAAAATGGTTGAAAGTCGCTAGCTATCATTTTAGCCAGCTCCTCATCGACACTTATTTGTTTGTTTGGCGTCATTTGTTTTGGAATAAATGTGCTTATTTTGGTTTGAACTGAAGACCGTGTTATACTTGCAGTTTTCGGTAAGACAGTGGGTGCTGCAGCAGAAGTACTTGGCTCTTTTCCAGGGTCAGTGGATGGCAGGAGAGAGGACACGCTCTCCTCCAGTTGCACGGATGGGTGGGTGGTTCTTATATGTCTGTGCAGGTTTGTTGTTGACCCTGCCCTAACGGATATTTTCATATTACAAATTCTGCACTTAGCTTTGCAGTCTCCAATATCACTGAAATGCAGCCAGATGCTGCTTCTTTTTCGGCTTTCATTCATTTCTTCACTCTTCTTTTTTTCTTCACGATGCGCTTGCATTTAAATCTGGCTCCTCGTCTGTCGCAGCAACAGGTACACAGACCGACAGTGTCGCTCGGTGTACCTGGCCTGTACCAACACTCGCTGTGTTCGGAGCGTCTGCCCCCCTTCCTTCTTTCACATAATGGTACGATCCTAGTCCGATGTGTTGTTCGTGAACGAGCCGGCATTATGAGCCAATGTTCTGTGTGCCCATATAAATAAAGTCTCGCCTCTGCCGAATGGATTTTCAGCAGTGCTGAGCAGGAGCGGCTGAAGCTTTGGCTCTGCTCGACGGGCATCGGCTCCTCCCGTTCGCTTCAAAGCATCGGCTCTTAGAGCCGGCTCGTTCGCGAACGACACATCACTAATGGGTATCAGGTATAAAGGCTCACTCACATGATCATAAAGTAGTATTTTCTGCTAATCTCCTAACATTTCACCTGGCCACATGAAATAAAAAAATGGTCCAGTAGTACCCACTCAGGAACAATAAAATGTTCATGCCACATTAATCACAGGCATAATCATAAAGCTTTTTCTCTTATATTAACAATCAGTGAGGCATCACCAAGTTATTTAGAATTCCAAGAAAAAATTGAGAGCTAAATGACAAAGCTGTTCATGATGAAATGAAGTCAAGCAAAGAGCACTATGATATCTAACGTGTCTGATTTCTCTCTGCACTTAAAGGACTAGAACCCTGCGAGCACGGAGGCAGTTGTGAAAATACAATTGGCTCATTTGTGTGCAGATGTCCCCCTAGCTACACCGGCCCACGCTGTGACAGATACATCAACATGTGTGAGTCTAAGCCATGCCAGAATGGCGGCAGCTGTATTGATCTGATGGGACAGTATATCTGCAACTGTCAGCCAGGTAAGTGGCACACCTCTGATGTTTTCACTTTTTATTTTTAAATTCCTTTAGATACTCGAGTCTGGGCACGCAGACAGCTCATGTCATGCATCAGGAATTCAGGCACAAGACAATAATGATTATGTCACTGACTTCTACTGTATGCATTCCAATAAGAGCAGGAATCAAAACAAGGCTGACCTGTTACAAGTAAAACTTCTACGCAGGTCACTTGTACATTATTTAAATCAATAGATGTTTGGGTTCTTACCAACATGGAATACATAAAGCATATTACTGCACTGTTAATTGGTGTTTTTGCTGCTCTTAGTGTTGATTTTCCTTGCCACTGTTTTCAACAGAACCATTTCCAGTATTTTCCATATTCTTTGATAATTCCCTTATGGATTGAATTTTGCAAGTCATGCTGGACACCGTAATGTAACATGTGCTGGTGACTGAAATCTGTACAACAGCAAGGGCTGGCCAAAATAAAATCAAAAGAACAATAGATGGCATTTAAAAACGGCACCTGACTAAGATGCTTTGTCTACAGAGTTTTATCTACATGAGTATTAAAGCTGAAATCAATCCACTTTATCACATTGGACTCCTTGGAAGCGTTTTCATTGACACAGAGTCCATGTTCAGGGCACCACCTATAGTCTTATTGAGCCATTTTATGCATATAATTGTATTCAGTTCATGGTTTGATACATTAAGTAATCTTTTTTCAACGTTTGTTTTTTATTTTCACTCAACAACTTCTTACTTTTATTACTTATTTGATGATGGTGTGAGTGTTATCATGTGACCAATTCAGTCACACTATTGACGTCACGAGAAATGACATCATAAACGTTTGTATCACTCGCTATCCCTCGGTGGATCCACTTAATAAATCTCTCAAGGACTTTACCAATAGTTGCTTTCAGTTCAAGCAATTCAATTCTATGACTATGAGTTTTGCTTTGCCCTTTGGTTTTGGTGACGCAGTCTGTTTGTCTCTACAGTTTTGACCATGCTTCTGCTGTGCATTTTTTATCTCCTATTGTAAATTCTGCATTCACAGTTGTTCTGCTTCCTATAATAGCTGATTTGTTATATAGAATTACTAACACTGTCTCATGAATATTCACATTAATAGTTATAAGGAAGCAGAATTACAGGACATTAGTGGGTAGACAGAATGTTTTGTGAATAGTGTTTGTTAGGACCATCGAAACAAAGCCTATAAGTATTATTGTACCAGACTGATTGGTTAAATATAAATTTTTAGCAAATTCAAGTTGTTTACTGCAAATTGGTAACTATTTACAAATTACTTCTTTTCATTTTCACTATGACTTCCTAAAATCAAAATAAAATTGGAGTAAGGTGCTGCCTCCTGACTTTATGAGCCATTTGTGAAGCAGAGTTTGGCTGCTCTTTAGGTTCGGGTTCTTGCATCAAGGACGAGAGCAGAACAACAATAAATCTGAGAGTGTGTGTCACGTAATGCCAGCCTAGACAGCCTTGAAATTTATTTGGGGATTCCAAGATCCTTCTGAAAATATTAGTGAAAATAATATAACCAGGCTTAGCCTATTTCCTAGTGCCATTTTGGTGACATTAGCACACTGAAAAGAAAAACCATACAAATGAAAGGGTTTAAACAATGGAAGAGACTTGACTAGTCAGATGGGAGGCATTGCCCATTCATCTGATCATTAGAGGTCCAACAATCAGTTCTTTTTTTTTTTTTAAATGTAGACAGCATCAGGCCATAGGATGTTCTATCTACCTAGCAGTAGATGTATAACAGGAAATATGTCCTAGAAAGAATTCCAGTCCGCTATAGCTGGTTAATCCTGTTGATTCTTGCTTGCAATCTTGTCAGTGCTGTTTCTTTGGTTCAGGTGTTGTCCTGTCTTACACTTGGCATTCATACCAGAAAAATTATTAATTTATAAAGATCCACAGATAATGAATAATGCTCTAGTATTACAGCATCTGTTGAACCCCACAGGTTTCACAGGACGGCAATGTGAAACAAAAGATTTATGTGCCAGTAATCCTTGTGTTTTTGGAACCTGCGTGGTAAAACTGAGTGAGGTCTCCTGCCTGTGCCAAGTTGGTTATACCGGACAGCTCTGCAATATCAGCATTGATCCCTGCCACAGCACACCCTGTGCCAATGCAGGACTTTGCAAAGATCTGGGAAATCAGAAATATGAGTGTGCATGCCAGCCTGGAACTTCAGGTAATAAATTCTGAACATCTCAATGTGAGGTTCATTAAGTGTTGCCTGGTATGCCGAGAGATCCATGAGTTTTGTCTTTTTTCAGGTCCCCAGTGTGAAATCATCATTGACAGCTGTGATTCACATCCATGTGCCAATGGAGGTAGCTGTGGGAGCAGAGTAGGTGGGTTTGAGTGCTCCTGTCTGGAAGGCTACTCGGGGACCCTGTGTGAAGAACAGCTGGACCAGTGCAAGCTCAGTAAGTAACAAAGTACAGCAAGCAGTTCTGTTATTTAAAGCAAAGAGGCCGATCACACTTGACTAATCACACATCCATCTTTACTCATTTAGACCCATGTCAGAATAGTGGACAGTGTTCACTTGTCAAAGGAGTCCGCAAGTGTACATGTCCAGAAGGCTACTCCGGTGATAGCTGCGAAGATGTGCAGGAGCTGGATGCTTGTTCTAGTTCCCCTTGCAAGAATGGAGGGACTTGTCGACTTGATGGAAATGCAGGCTACCTGTGTGAGTGCAGCACTGGTTATGGCGGAACAAACTGTGAAGAAACAAGACCACAGTGCAGTGCCAGGTAAACAAACAAAGCTACCACCAGTATCCATCTGGAATATCCTCATCTTTATTAGAGAGCAGTGTTGTCAGTCTGGGTCCCAATATGCCATACAGCTGTGTCTTTGCTGAGTGCATCCTACATTGAATATAAAAACTTTACTGACTGTAAAAATTCTACATCTCCAAATATGTTGCTGTCTGTCACACACATAAAATGATATCCAACAGGAGAAATATGTTTCTTACAGGAGCAGATCGGTGTAGATGGCGTATACTTGTTTAGAGCCAGAAAATCAATACAGTGGATTTCTACTCCAGCCCTGCTTCTCTGTTCATGGTTCCTAACTATTGTGGCTCCATATAGAGGCAAGGAGAGTTGCTTAGCCTGTGGGCTTCTGCACTTGTTTTTTGGTATATTTAAATTAATATGGTTCCTTGTTTCATTATTTTTTATCTTCAGAATACAAATATGATGCTGTTCTGTGCAAGCTGCTCAAAGCAAATGAATCATTTCAAAATTCTATCAGCTGAGAATAACACAAATTATATTTCTATGAAGATTTAAACAACAAAATCAGTGTGACAATATGGCTTGAATATTAGTCTTTTGTTAATACAATGAGTAAGAGCTATCAAAAAACGCTTTTTATGCATCATTTTACTATAGAAGCAATGGGCTGCTTTTCTATGTGGTTTAATTATAGGGATTCGAAGGCAGAGACAACATATATTTTTTCTACCTGCCCACTAATAATGTTTCAGGAACTGTTTTCTCATATTAATAGAAATCCCAGAGATTACGTACCTAAATCCTTGAAAGGTTATTATATGTGAGCATAGCATCACCTAGTGGCATGTCATGAATCACCAGGCTCATTTATGCTTTGGCTGTCTTTGAACTCCGCATAAGCATTCATGTGACTGAAATCCTCCTAATGGCCTCAGGCGCTGTGATATGTTAAGTGACCTGGAGTGCCACTCTTTATGTTACATTTTTCTTTGTTCATCAGTTTATATTTTTAGAGAGAGGAGAGAGGTTAGGAGCAAGTGCTGATACAGTTTGTTGCCGCACCCACCGCATAGCAAGCCACCTCAGGATCCCAAATTAGGACCCGAGCACAGCCGTGCAACAGGTGACACTTTGACACCACACTTGTTCGAATGGAGTTGAACAGTGTGAGCTTTTTTTTTTTTACAGTGGCTAGAGTGCCAATCCTGCCAACATCCCCCAAGTTCTCCCTGCAAGAGTAATCGCAGGTTAAGGACCTTGCTTTTCAGAGCCTTCCAACAAAGTTTTCAGGAATGCATTAGCTACTTCTTAAAGGCAGAAAGCCTATATGCCTCTTATATTAGCATTCTTCACACTAAATTAGGACACGGTCATTTAGATGTCCTCTCCCTCTTAATGTCACCGCTTTAAGTTGTACTTCTTAGCTCATACTTTAGTGATTCCAATATGACGGCCATGTAAAAAGAAGTTAGCCTGAAGTATTTTAGCTTCAAAGACAGCCAGGCTGGTTCAAGATTCCTTACCTGGCTGGGAGGCCAAGCCAATATACAGGCAGGGCAGTCATTGCTGCAGCCAAGAAATGGACAGAAATGGATATGCTGGCATCCCAGAAGTACTTAATCAAGGATCCGTAACTGGACAGAATGCTAGTACAATGAAGGAAACCTACCTGGGATATTTACTCCCCCAAAATGCAGGAATTAACAGTGCCTTTATCATGGGACTTCCACCTAACCTAAAAGTGCCACTGAGGAACAGTGTTACACCCCTGGAAGTACTCCTGGGTCCTGCATAAAGGAAGTAGCTCATGTGAGAGGAGAGGAGGAGAGGGGGAATAAACAGTAGAAGAAGAATAAAGGAAAAGATTTGTTTATGTGGAGTAATTGGAAACGATCCTGTGTTAAATAAAAACATTGATTATGAATTTGGGTTTTGTCTGTGCCATTGCATCTGGGGTTTGAGGCTTAATGGTTCTTCCCAGAGGCCACTATATATATAAAATTGCCTTACATATATGTAAACAGGGAGAGATCCTACATTTACATGTACTTTTCAGGCATGAGTACATTTAAGATAAGATTCCATCAGATCAAATTAACTTTCCAGAAAGGTGACTTCCCTTTTAGGGTTAGAATTGGGGTTGGAGTAACTTGTGTACTTCATACAACACTGCTCCACAGGGTAGTGTGCTAAGACCCATGCTGTACTTGTTTTTTCGCAATGACACATCCCCAACTCCACCATTAAATTTGCTGATGGCACCATTACAGTAGGACTGATCACCAGTAATGATGGTGCCAGGGGATGAGTCTCACCAATTAGTCACCAAAACTCCCATCTACAAATGAGTGGATGCTGTGGAGAGGATGAGTAGCTTTACATTTTTTAGATTTACTATCACTGATGACCTGCAGTAACAGAAAAGATCTGAGTTATGGTAAAGAAGTATCCATCTGTGATATCCATTGTCAATTTGTAAAGTGAAGTCTATCCTCACTGGTGTTATTACATCCTAGTCAGTGCTGGATTTAGACATAGTGAGGCCCTAAGCTAGGGGGAACTGCAAAGGCCTTATTTGACAAGTATTCACAGAGAGTAGGGCTGTGTAAGAACTGAGCTAAGCACAAATGCTACCAAGATGTACAATGAATCCATGTGGGGTTGTGCCAATTATACTTTAATAATACGCATTTAAAAAGGTAGAAAATAAAAAGAATTATGTAATTGTGAGAGTCTGCTTCAGACTAGGAGTCCTTAAGCTGGAGTTTGTTTAGGTCTAGGATGGATCAGGCCCTGGCCATGGTACAGTTACCTGTTCAGAGCAGGACTGCAAAACAATACAGATGGTGGTGATACCAGCACAGATTATAACTGGCACACGGGCGCCTTCTTTTCAGGACATATAGAACACACATACTGCCTTAGAAATGTATGCTTTGAAGACCTCTGCCATCTTCAACAGTCACCTTTCTCCCTTCTTTGTTCTGGTAAATGGTACAAAACCAGTAGTACTTGCATCATCAGATTCATGGATGTTATTCATCCATAGGTCACAAGCTCGCTCAACAGCCACTTATAAGACTGCATGAGAATTTCTTGTTCCTTTAATTCTATATTTAAAGTATGGTGTTGTATTAATTGTCTGTGTTTGTATTTATTTCTTGTTCTTTGCATTGTACTGTCACTAGTCTGTGGGACTCCTGTAAGTCTGAATGTCATTGGACAATGAACACATGGCAGTAAATGCGAACTTGAGCTTAACATGATATATTCAATCCTTAATTATGTATGATTTATTGTATTTAAATTATGGGTATATTAATTTAAACAGTTCTCACTACATCCATAGTTTTAGTGACCATAGGAAAACAACAATCAGGATTCATGAAAATGTGAGGTCTATAGTTATTACCCGACTTTCTGAGCTTGTATTAGGAGCTTATATTTACAATTTCTTGGACCAGATGTGAATGCAGCATCCTCACTATCTCTCCTATCCCTCAGCTCATGTCTAAATGGCGGCCAGTGTTATCCGACTTTGACGGCAGTGACTTGCCAATGTCCTCCAGCATTCACTGGAGAGAGATGTCAGTTTGAAGTGACTCCATGTATGTCCAGTCCTTGCCTGAACATGGGCACCTGCATAAACACCCCTGGGGAATCCTACATATGCCAGTGTGTGTCTGGCTACATTGGAAGCCACTGTCAGGTAATGACTGAACTTTGCCATTTACATGTTTTATGCGTCACTACAATCATTACACTGATTTCATTCTCCTTCTTTCAAAGACTCATGTTTCAATCTGTGGTGGCATCCAGTGCAAAAATGGTGGACACTGTGTAAACCATAATGGCACCCTCTACTGTGAGTGCCCACCTGACTGGGGAGGTCCCGAGTGTAATATCATCAGAGAAGGCTGTGATTGGGTGGCTAAACAAAAAGGTACGATGTAGAAAGCATTTAAGAACTCATTGTGAAAACTGAGCTCAGTTACTATTGCTCTTCCCACGTCTTTGTAAACTTTCACCTGCAGCATTCTTAAGGCATGTATCTTGGGCTGCTTAGTGAATCTAAATTTCCCTGTTGTGAGTGATTGTAACTAATGATGGAAAGGTGTCCTATTCACAGCCAGATCCTGCCTTGCACCTTGTGTTCCAGCTCACACTTCCAAAGGAAAATGGATGGAAATGCAGAATGGATGTTTCAAACATAGTAGAAACATTTCTGCCAGTGCTGGTCTCGCAGCTTAGACAAATGTCTGGAGATGCTGTCTAGGGTCCTTCTGTGACTGCTGTTATTTTCTGCTTTACTTAGGACTGAATCGAGACACTGTTTGCCAAAATGGTGGCCTCTGCATTGATACTATTATGTCACATTACTGCCAGTGTCCAGAAGGTTATCAGGGCAGCTACTGCGAGGAGCGCATTGATCCGTGTTTGAAGAAGCCATGTTATAATGATGGCGTGTGTACATCACTGGGAGGCCTAAGGTACACCTGCAGGGTGAGTGGAATCTCTCTGTATTTTAAATCCAACGTCTGCCTGTCTGTCTGTCTGTCTGTCTGAATGTCTGTCCGCTTTTCATGAGAGAACTACTTAACGGATTTAGATCAGGTTGTTTTCTATAATTTGCTTGAACATTCCGGTTGATTTTGCGACTTCTCTCATTTAGCTATGCACCATAGTTCGCTTGCGGTACCAATTTATTTGCACGTATCTGAGAGACAGGCAGCGGGCTGAAGGGGATGAGCTGGGGCCCTCCTCACTCACGCACTAGCCTTGGGGTGTATCTTACATTCGCTTACCTAGCAAACGAGAGAACTACTTAACGAATTTAGATCGGGTTTTTTTCTAGAATTTGCTTGTACATTCTGGTTGATTTTGCAACTTCTCTCATCTCTGTAGGAATCATAGTTCGCTTGCAGGAGCGATATATTCCCGCTAATCCGAGACAGAGACTGCAGGTTGAGGGGAGGTGGAAGCATGACGTCAGGAGTGGGGAGCTGGTCTACCTCTGTGTTTTGGATTGTAACTTGGCTACCGCTTAGATAGCGATACCTATTTGTTTATTGATTTTTAAAGTTTCTCCTGTTTCACTACTATGCGGGCGGAGCCACAGTACAGCGATCTTAATCCATACCGTGGGGAATGGCTAGTTTTTAATAAAATCTAGCAACCTTAAGGTTTAAACAAAATAATTATGAATAAAATTCATACTGAGAGGTGCAAGAAATAAACGAGGAGGAAGCAATGCAATTCATTATAGCTCTGAACATTACGCTGGACTTGGGTAGCTGCAGTGTGTCTATACAATAAATACAAATTAACTAAACAGACATGTGCATTTCCACTCATGGATCAATAGGGTACTATCTATCTATCTATCTATCTATCTATCTATCTATCTATCTATCTATCTATCTATCTATCTATCTATCTATCTATCTATCTATCACTTTTCACATCTAGTTATTAATCTATCTATATGTCACTCTTGTAACTGTATTAACTCTAATTTCTTTATTAAAGGATGTAATCTGTAAAAAGAAAAAGTTTTTATGAATGCATGTTCTGTATTTAGACTACCATTGAGTTCAAACGTGCTAATGATACAGGCATCACTTAGAAATGGCCTGGAAGACCTGGCATATTTAATTGACTATATACGTATTATAAAATCACTTTTTTTTAATCTACTTTTTATTTGTTAATGTATTTTGCAGTTCTGTGTCTATGGAGAGTAAACATTCCTTAAATTAGACCAAGCGACAGACTCTTAAAATCATGGAGGTCATTCTATTCAGTCATCCTGCTCTTTGTACTGACTCATTTCATGTTGGGTAACAAGATGGTTATGCTCTCTAAAAGTGGGCAGGATGTCCTGACCCCTACACCCATGTGAATGCAAGACTGACTAATATAAAAAGTTTTGTTTTTTTTTTCAACAAATATATGTGTGTTTTTTAGTGTCCTCGTGGTTTTACGGGCACAGACTGCTCCATTGATATTGATGAATGTGCTTCGCATCCCTGCATGAATGGTGGCACCTGCTTAAACCTCATTGACCACTTCCGCTGCAATTGTCCAAATGGCACCCAAGGTAAGTCTGGCTTAAAACTATATGGTATCTTCCATATCTTGAGCTTTCACTGAATCCTGCTTCATTACTTCTGTACTATATTTGAATTGTCTTGTGATGAATAGTTTGACAAAATTTTGACTTTATGTATTTAATCATAGACACAGTTTTGGCAATTAGTCTGTTTATGAAGCAACTTCTCTGTTAGAAGATGGCACCTCAAACCACTTTATATAACCAACAAAAGTGTTTCAGAAGATTTTTGTTACAGTGCATCCAGAAAGTATTCACATCGCATCACTTTTTCCACCTTTTGTTATGTTACAGCCTTATTCCAAAATGGATTAAATTCATTTTTTTCCTCAGAATTCTGCACACAACACCCCATAATGACAATGTGAAAAAAGTTTACTTGAGGTTTTTGCAAATTTATTAAGAATAAAAAAATCTGAAAAATCCCATGTACATAAGTATTCACAGCCTTTGCTCAATACTTTGTCGATGCACCTTTGGCAGCAATTACAGACTCAAATCTTTTTGAATATGATGCCACAAGCTTGGCACACCTATCCTTGGCCAGTTTCACCCATTCCTCTTTGCAGCACCTCTCAAGCTTCATCAGGTTGGATGGGAAGCATCGGTGCACAGCCATTTTAAGATCTCTCCAGAGATGTTCAATCGGATTCAAATCTGGGCTCTGGCTGGGCCACTCAAGGACATTGACAGAGTTGTCCTGAAGCCACTCCTTTGATATCTTGGCTGTGTGCTTAGGGTCGTTGTCCTGCTGAAAGATGAACCGTCACCCCAGTCTGAGGTCAAGAGTGCTCTGGAGCAGGTTTTCATCCAGGATGTCTCTGTACATTGCTGCAGTCATCTTTCCCTTTATCCTGACTAGTCTCCCAGTTCCTGCTGCTGAAAAACATCCCCACAGCATGATGCTGCCACCACCATGCTTCACTGTAGGGATGGTGCCAGGTTTCCTCCAAACGTGACGCCTGGCATTCACACCAAAGAGTTCAATCTTTGTCTCATCAGACCAGAGAATTTTGTTTCTCATGGTCTGAGAGTCCTTCAGGTGCCTTTTGGCAAACTCCAGGTGGGCTGCCATGTGCCTTTTACTAAGGAGTGGCTTCCGTCTGGCCACTCTACCATACAGGCCTGATTGGTGGATTGCTACAGAGATGGTTGTCCTTCTGGAAGGTTCTCCTCTCTCCACAGAGGACCTCTGGAGCTCTGACAGAGTGACCATCGGGTTCTTGGTCACCTCCCCGACTAAGGCCCTTCTCCCCCGGTCGCTCAGTTTAGATGGCCGGCCATCTCTAGGAAAAGTCCTGGTGGTTTCGAACTTCTTCCACTTATGGATGATGGAGGCCACTGTGCTCATTGGGACCTTCAAATCAGCAGAAATTTTTCTGTAACCTTCCCCAGATTTGTGCCTCAAGACAATCCTGTCTCGGAAGTCTACAGACAATTCCTTTGACTTCATGCTTGGTTTGTGCTCTGACATGAACTGTCAACTGTGGGACCTTATATAGACAGGTGTGTGCCTTTCCAAATCCTGTCCAGTCAACTGAATTTACCACAGGTGGACTCCAATTAAGCTGCAGAAACATCTCAAGGATGATCAGGGGAAACAGGATGCACCTGAGCTCAATTTCGAGCTTCATGGCAAAGACTGTGAATACTTATGTACATGTGCTTTCTCAATTTTTTTATTTTTAATAAATTTGCAAAAATCTCAAGTAAACTTTTTTCACGTTGTCATTATGGGGTGTTGTTTGTAGAATTCTGAGGAAAAAAATGAATTTAATCCATTTTGAAATAAGGCTGTAACATAACAAAATGTGGAAAAAGTGATGCGCTGTGAATACTTTCCGGATGCACTGTATATGCAGAAGCAACCATAAGATAACAGAAAATTCTCAAACCAATGCAGGATTGCAGTGGCCTGAGCTTTGGCACCATTAGGTTCAAGCAAGGAATCAACCTTTGATGTTGCTCCAGCTCTTCTTAAGAAACAGTTTAAAGTCTGCAATAAAGCCAGCATACTTGTATTTTAGATACCTACCATAATATTGTCAGATCCACTTAATCCAATTATGGCTCACAGTGGGCAAGAGCTCAACCCAGCAGTGGTAGGTACAAGGTAAAAAACAGCCCTGGCCAGAGTGCCAGTCCATCTCAGGACCACTCATGCATGCTCACATTCAAAGCAACTTGAACTTAACAATGAACTCAACCTGCACCTACACAAACTCAGGAAGAGTGTGCACACTCCTCATAGATTCATGCTCATTACAAAGAAGCAACACCTCAAACTTCTGTGCCACCATGTCGCACTATGACTGTTCAAATAAAATAAAATAAGGCACACCATATCAGTACTTTAGACTACAGTTAATAAAGAGCCTGATGTTATAGTCATTATTGTAATTCTGTGATAATAAATTTGAAAATATTAAGAAAGTCAATAGAAACAATTAAGTAGTTGTTATTATTACTGTATCTTTTTCCATATAATTCTTTTTGCAGGCTCTTACTGTGAAGTCAATCATGATGACTGTCTGCCACAGGCTGAACCCCTCTGTTACCATGGGGGATCTTGTGTTGACAAAGTTGGAGGTTATGAATGTGCCTGTCCAGCGGGATATGTAGGACTGCGCTGTGAAGGAGATATAAATGAGTGCTTATCCAACCCATGTCAAAAACCTGGAACCCGGCAGTGTGTACCTGGAAACAACCAGTACCAGTGTTCATGTAACCCAGGCTATACAGGTATGGGCAAAAATAGAATGAGGCATGGTTTACACCTACGGAAAGCTTGGCTCTACATATATGATGGATTGGTAGCTACTGCTTAAGCTGTAATAGTTCATTATTGATGCCACATGGTTTTTCTTACAGTTTGAACAGTTCCAATATCAGATACACCTAAGAAGAGCTTTTCAAAAACTGTTTTACATTCAGTCATCAGTTCAGATCTTGTGATTGTAATTAAGATGATAAATGGATTTCCTAATACATGTTTCTAATCAGATCTTAGCACAGAATGAATGGTGGTCCTGATGTTATAGCCATTTGTTATGATTTTGTGACACTAAATCTCCCTATTATATAAAAAAATCCTGTGACGAGACAAAACTTTTTGGAAGATTTTTTCAAGTCCCGCAAGTCGAGACTTTGACTTTGACGTTTGTTTTCAAGTCACGCCCTCCTCTCAACCATATTCAACCATGCACACGGTACTCTCACCTCTCATTCGTGTGAATGCTTTTGACAGACACAGTTCTTGCTCTCTCAGCTCTTATAAATTTTAACATTTTTCTACCTTTAAGTTCCCAAGTAAAGAAGACGTATTATGACCATCACAAAGGGTTATCAACAATAAAAATGAGTACACAGGCAATCCTAGTCAAATGAATTAATGGCAAAAATGATGATCGGTTACATGTGTGGTACCTGGCTGGGGTTCATGACCGGCCGGGATACCCAGGAGGACCAGAGGAGGGCTTGTGCCTCCTCCACAACATGAGGGGGCATCCTCCCTGGTTGCTGTGGGGGCCACGGGTACAGAGCTTGGAAGCTCTACCCTGTAGGGGCCCGTGGTCACCTCCAGGGGGCGCCCCGATGCCTTGGGAGCCCTGGACCTCAGCACTTCCGCCACACCCGGAAGTGCTGGGGGGAAGAGGATTGGGGACACCCGGAGGACTTCCGGATACACCGCCAGAGCTTCCGCCACACAGGGGTGTGGCCACAGAAGCTCATTGGGATGCACCTGGAGTCCATCCGGGGTGGATAAAAGGGGCCGCCTCCCTCCAGTCAGTGGCAAGAGTCAGGTGGAAGTGGACGAAGCTTGGTGGAGAGGAGTGGAGGCAGACCAGAGACTGTGAGAAGGCATTGTGTTGTGGCCAAGGACTTGAGGGGTGATTGGTGCTGCGGCACTGGGTATGTGCACTGTAAATACTGTAAATAAATGTGTGTTGGGTGAAATCAGCATGTCTACCTGTCTGTGTCCGGGCTGTTCCCCACACATGGCAAGTTGGATAAATGTGTATCAATAGACTATTCTGAAACAGTTGGTAGTGATCGTGCGGAACATGAAAACATCAACTTACAGTATCCCAAAGAATATCTACAACCGTTAACACCATCTGGTTTTCCTCCACACAAATTACTGTAGAAAGAAGGATGTATCCAAGAAAACTAATGTAGTACATCTTCAGGGTATAACATTAGACAAAGAAGGAGATCTTGACATGCCATTCGTATTAAAACGTTAACAATTTCATGTTAGAATAGCTTTTGCAAGGACAATTTACAAATCTCAGAGCCAAACATTCGAAAAAGTAATTTTATTTAATAGAGAGAGAGAAAGAAACGAAATTCAAACACGTGCAGTTATATGTTGCATTGTCACAATGAAAGTCCAAACACAGAATCAAAATTCAATGTTATATTGATGAAAATTTAATTCAAAAAATTGTTTTTACTGAAGTTTTACAGTAAAAGTGTAATTTTAAAAAGTTTTTGCATGTTAATTTCAAAGCCGAACAGAACAAAATCGTATTATGCAACGAATAACTCTTACGCAACATGAAACATAATTTACTTTCAAATTATTACGTTTTAAGAGTTTTTAATATGGTTAATTACTCACTGTAATGCAAAATAGTTAGTAAATTATAAATCCTCATCCCCATACGCGAGCGGCAGAACTGCAAAGAGGCTAGCATGTAGTGCAGGCATGGGTGTTTGGGGAGCGAACCAAACGGGGGCAAAGCCCCCTAGTAAAATATTAAGAAAATCTTGTACTAGAGTTTGAGCTGTAATTTCTCAAAAAAGCTTCAAATGTCTTGTTGCTTTTGAATTATCATTGTACTGTAGTTGTTGTTTCTGTTAAGACGCAGCATCCTGGGCTCAAGTCCCACATCCGGATGTTGCCTTTGTAGAGTTTTCCTCTCATGTCCTCAAAGAAGTATGGGTTAGGTTAGCTACCAATTTCAGATGGTACTCTTGCTCTTCCTGGAGCTGTTTCTGTGGATTTGAAAATAGCATGGTAGTGTATCGTAAAGAAGCATTAAAATGAATTGAACTGAAGAAAAATATTCTTCATTATTATGGATTTCAGAATATAAAGTACTCCACTAATGCCACTCTGAAGTGCAATTTTAGAATTTGAGTACTTATTATTGTACTGTAGCAGTAGAGGCGTGGATCCACCTCTTGAACCCTCAGGTACCACTCCAAACACCAGGTAAAAGCACAAGACTTCTTTATTTTGCAGTCACGTGCACAAAGCACCCTCCACTCCACACTACTCATACAATAAATCAACTCTCAACAATAATCACAAATCCTCCGCTCCCAGACACTTAGCCACCCTACCTCCCAGCTCAGCTCAGTGTCTGGGCTTTCCCAGAGTCCTTTTATACACCCTGACCCGGAGGTGTTCCTGCCCAACAGTCCACAGTTCCTTATTCCTTCCAGGTCAGGGTAAAAGTCCTTTTCTTCAACCTGGAAGTATGTCATCTCTCCTGCTCGCGTGACCAGGATGTACTTCCAGGTTATAGGGCACATACGAGTCCACGGGCTTCCCGACAGCGACTCCCAGTGGTCCCCAAGGTATCCAGCAGGGCTGGGTATAAAAACTACATAGTCCATGAGGCTCTGCTGGAACTCGGGGCACGTCCATGCTGTTGGGAGAGCTCCTCCTGGCGGCCTGGGGGTGAGGGCCAGAATAGGAAGCCGGCAATCCACCACAGTACCAACATATTTGAAAATCAAAAGTAATCTACTGACATTAAAACAACAGACAAATTAGGGAACAGAAATTCAAAATATAAAAGCATATTAGAAAGTGTTCATATCAAGTGTAGCAGTGGGTCTGATTGAGAAGCCTGCAGTCGTGTGGTGCTGTCTTGGTATTATCTCCAGCTAGCGTGTCTACTGATCTCAAGAGAAGCATTTAGATGCTGCCTGCCGCAACAGCTATTTGAAATGTTAAGAAATTAGACTACTTTTTATAAAGGTTTGACTTGTATTTCTTAAATATAACATAGCAGAACATTCTCATCCCTGTTTAAATGTTTGAATCCCAGTACCACTGGTTGCAAGTCAGTCATCATTCATAAATGAAGCACCAGTCCATTGCAGGCCCACTGATTCTCATACGACTTCTTGCACCCAAGTGGAATTGGCAATTTTTTTTTTCAAGAAGTACTTTGAATTTTCTCTATATTGTTGTGTCAGACTTATTAATTGACTTTCTTTTTAGGTTATCACTGTGAGATCCAGATTGACTTCTGTTCATCAGCACCTTGTCAGAATGGAGGAGTGTGTAAAGTGACTCCAGCCATGCCCTTCGGCTTCACCTGCCTTTGTGCGGAGGTGAGTAAGGCAGCAATAGCCGGTTCAGAATCACTGAAAAGCACAAATACTCCATACCATACCCTACAGAATGTAAACATAGAGGATGTGAGAATACATTTTAAAAAATTTTTTTGCAGTTTTTTTCAAGGGACTGTAAAAATAAATGTACCTAAAGTGTCATGATCTTGAGTATTTTGCAGTTTAGAATTATTTCAGCTTTGACTGAATGACTAGATGATTTAATGTTATCATTGTTATTTTGAGTTATTTTGTTATTTCATTCATCACTATTTCCTGTATGGCAGGCATATTGTTTACTAGCAGCACCACTGTTGCCAGTCACATTCCCAGTTTCATGCATGTGACATCACCGGCGACATGTTTTTTTAAGATGGTATCCTGGCATTCTTTGAGCTTTGGTATTAAACACTGCTAAGATAAATCCAAGCCTAGCGATTTCCATTGTCTTTCGATGTTCCTCATTTGTTTTTTCATTAAGCTTTGTAGACGAGCGTGTTTGTTTTTGTTTTTTTTTGATTGGTATTCCTACTATTCTGATCTTTCTCCCAGACCCAGACTGATTTGCGCCTTGTCTAGTCTCTTAAGACTATGTCACATTATGCAACTTTTCCAGCGATTTTCAGTTGAAACCTTCAGTTACATAATGTTAGCGAGTCACAGGCCATCGGTGGCATGTTCCCATGAAGCCTGTCACGTAATGTGACATACTCTGCAACTTATGTTGTGGAGAAAAACTTAGTCTAACGACAGAAAAGACACACAATCTCTGGATGATCAATCAGAATAAGATTTAATTGCAAAAGAACACAAAGCCATCTCAGTTCAATGAAGTGAGCTCCTTTCTCTCAGCACATCTTGCATTTATTACAATTTCTTATCACAACCTTGCTTTTTCACTTTTTTTATAATTATCTGACTCCAAAAACAAAATTCCCCCTTCCTGAGGGTTCCCTTATGCCACCAATATATTCTTATTGCAAAGCAAGCATAATTGGTTTCTTGTCTTTTACTTGCCACGATTATTTTTGAGCCCAAACGTGGTTACCGCCTGGCCTAGGGAGTGGCCCTTATCATTCTTTCCATGTTCCTTAAAACATTTCTTACATTCCTAATCTGGGGCTAATAAATAATGGTGGTTTTTCTAATTAATTAAAGGAAAAAAAGTACAGGCATGAGCCTCTAATATTATTAACTCTTACATGACCTAAAGCTGTCTATTACAGTATATGATTTAGTTTGATTGAGGTTATATTTATAAATAGATTTAAATACTCCATAGTTAGTCCAACATGTTTTCAACTCACTCTGATAAAATCAGACAAGTTTGATTTTGTCTTTAATCGTGAGGACGGGCTGTGTGTACATGAGAGCTGACAACCAATGAATGCTCATCCAGAAATTCAATGTATAGAAGGCAGTGACGAGGAATAGTGCTGGACGGTATGACCAAAATTCTATATCACAGTGTTTTTCTAAATTTTACTGGTTTCACGGAATTCAACTGTATTTTTTTTCCAATGCATGAGTGGATGTTAACCACATTTTCCACTGCAATTACTGCAGTAGACTGGCTAAGAATGACCTATTCTACATTGTACAAAAAAAAAATTTAATGTGCACACAAGTATTAATACAGGCTTGCATGGCCCCATAAAGTGATAGTTTTCAAGGGGGTGGCACTAATGAATAGAAGGAGTCACATTGCATGACAGTTGCAGTCAAAATATAGAACCTTTTCTTTAAACAAATTTTGCAAATAACTTAAACTAAAATTTTGACAACATATTTTCAACCATCCAAAGAGGCATTTAGACAGTAAAATATCCAGAGGTGCTTGTCAAAAGTTGTATTGCACTGAACAAATCTTAGAAAAGGAATAAATAGTAAATATTTTTTGTAAACCAACTATACGTTCTGTTAATGTTAACATTCTCTGTCCACTGACTGACACATCATGGATTGTAATGGTGTTGGTTATCTCAATCCACTGCTTGCTTTTTTTGTCGTAGGCAGTACTCTAGCAAACGCGTCTGACTCGAGTGACCTCCAGCTTTTCCAGTTTTACCTGAGGACATGGAGGGTGCTAATCTTAGTTCCATACATTCATGGTACTCCAAAGCATGTCTGTGGCTAAAGTGGTGCAGCAAATTGCTTGTGTTGCCACCTCCAGCAATAACTTTAGCTCGACAGCATTTGCAGTAAATAGTTGTTTGCTCCACATCCGACCTTTTAAAACCAAAGTATCTCCAGACAACAGACACAGCTCCTTTTTTTGTAAAAAGTTCTTCTGTGTCATCATGTTCAACTTTATTGTCTGCTACAGCTTCAGTTTCTGAACGTTCTCTGTCCATTTTCACCGCTCAGTACCTCCACAAACGCATGTACTCCATTGCATGTGTGTTTAGTGGTGTAGCAGTGAAAACGGTCCCCCCTTGAACAGTTTCCCGCAGCGCCACGTTCTGAACATTGTTTAGGCTATTTAAACCGGTGTTGCAGTATAAGAAAAATCCATATCATAACAAAAATGAAAAACGGTTTTCGGTATGAACCGGTATACCTCCCAGCACTAACAAGGAATAAGGAATGTATTAGTTTTGGTCCTCACAAACATAAGAGAAGCTCGTCTCTTGGATATCTTGTGTTTTACATTCCATGACAGATAAAAGAACTCACCATAACCTGTTAACCGTTCATACAGCACCGGCTTCATCAGACAACATATTATTGGCTGCCAGAAAAAGGAGCGAGTGCAATTGTGATGAAAGGTCAACACCCAATCGGTAAATGTAACATGGGCAGCAATTTTCAGCCTTTTACATCTAACATGATGCAGTAGCAAGATTAGTAACTGTGGTCGGAAAATCTGACATAAATCATAACTAGAAGTTGCATAATGGGACATCAGCCTTATTGTCTGCATGTTTTAGTGTAAGTAATTTTTTTTACATCCAGTAGAACCATTAAGTTAAGATTCTCCCTGTTCCAGTCCCTGCATCTTTACACTTTCTGGTCAGCATTTTAAATGTTGCCCTGCATTGATTGTAGCAACAGGAAGATGTTGTTGAATTAGCTACTTAACATTAAGTTGCTTCTTTTAGTTAAACTAAAACAGGATAACTTGATTGAAAGAAACTGATTATTAAAGCCTAAAGCAACAACGTACATGTGGACATTTTAGAAAAGCAAAACACGGCAGAGCTTGTTGACTCTGCACAGCCAGGGATGTCTAAATAATACAAACAATTAAAAGTAGTAGTTAGTGACATATTAAGAAATTGAACACGTGGAAAATAGTCATTGGAGAGCAATGCAGTAAAGCATGTGCTATCATAACTTTAACATTTAAAAGAAAGATGGAAAATGTAATTAGATTTGTTCCTGGAAAAAAATATGTGAAAACAGAAAATCTTTGATATTCACTTTAATGTTTAAGGTTGGCCTGAGTGGGTAACATTTTACTTCTGTTCAAATTAAGGCAGATGGATGTCTGTAGGGTTAGTGTGTCCATTTCCCATAAATAAGCACATTTAAGTACTTCTTCATTCAGTGTCCATTATTTGTCCAGCTATATTATCTTGGTAAGAGCAACTTTCATTGTTGTGATGTGCAGAGTCTTGTTTTTCACTCTCCTAAGTTCGCCATATGGAATGGACTCCTGATAGCCATCAAAGTTTGATTAAATGAACACTTTCTGTTTAGATGTGTGTAGTACTAGGGTGTTGTACTGTGTTAGCCATTATGAATGTAGAGAAAAGTCAAGCAAAATGACACCTTTCATTGGCTAACTAAAAAGATTACAATATGCAAGCTATCAAGGCAACTCAGGCCCTTTCTACATTGTACTTTATATTCACTGCAGATGTGAATTAATTTATAGTTCAAAACTCAGTTCTCACCAACCTATTTCACTATCCAGAAACATAGAAGAAGAACACAGAACATGTTGCCCAAAGGTGCAAACATCCATGCCAAAGTTCTATGCAAAATGTTAGAGGGAGAATATTGCAAAATACAAAGTACAAAGACAGTGGAAGGCCTCATGCCTTAAAAATCAGAGGTAGGACCCCACGATAACAGTACCAGGAGCAAAAATGGGGTTTTCAAGGGCTCAACACAAATTAATAGATTTGGAAGAAGATTTGATTTATTGAAACTTTCTAAACATTGCACTGCAGCAACATCTGGTGTCCGGATGGTGCTCAAATTAAAACCCTCACCTGACAGACATCCATCCATCCATCCATTTTCCAACCCGCTGAATCCGAACACAGGGTCACGGGGGTCTGCTGGAGCCAATCCCAGCCAACACAGGGCACACGGCAGGGAACCAATCCTGGGCAGGGTGCCAACCCACCGCAGGACACACACAAACACACCCACACACCAAGCACACACTAGGGCCAATTTAGAATCGCCAATCCACCTAACCTGCATGTCTTTGGACTGTGGGAGGAAACCGGAGCGCCCGGAGGAAACCCACGCAGACACGGGGAGAACATGCAAACTCCACGCAGGGCGGACCTGGGAAGCGAACCCAGGTCCCCAGATCTCCCAACTGCGAGGCAGCAGCGCTACCCACTGCGCCACCGTGCCGCCCCTGACAGACATCAAAAGTCTTAAATCAAATAAACTACAAGAAGAATGAGGCATTTGTTAAGACACTGCAAACAGCGTTGTGAAGATAAAAATGCAAGAACTGACTGGCAGAGATGGTTTATTTTTTAATTTTCAATTTAGTTAATTTTTCAAAGCACTCTTTACTGAATGTAGGCTGAGAGTGTTGGAATAAATTCTCAGGTAAATTCAATTACAAATTATGAATTACATAATGAATACACATGAAGACACAGATTTGTTTTAACAGACAGGACAACAAAGTAGTTTAAAATTGATTAAAAGTGATTAACATAAATTAAGCCCAGCAATATCTGTCTAGTAATTGATTGTTGAACTGTGGCCTCTAGTCATTCGCATCCCTAAAGAAAATTAAACAATTCAATAAAATGATTTGTTGACATCATAATCTGCTACATGTGTGATTTATTTGATTGATATGAACCCTATAGGGCAAAAATCCTCAACACACACCTACTTCATTATAATATATTTTTTGCTCATCTTCCATCACCGTTTATGTGTGCATTGTGTGTTTATTCTTTCTAAGTGTACTAGGTGTGCTTACATATTTATTGTCTATATATTGCATATTTTTGAGTATATTTGTGCAAATGGTGAATACTGAATCTGAAGGCACCTATAGCAGACCTCTGGAGAAGACACCATCTCTAATCCTTTACATTCAACCAACTTCAGAGTCAAATTCTGGGACCCTAGTCTCATACTGCTTTTCAGTGGCTGTCTGCAAGACTAACGCTCAAATCCCACTGTCAATGGCCATTTGGAAACCCCTGTAAGCTCCACATGGTGCACTGAACCACCTGAATAACAAGGTTTCCTCTGCATCCTTTGATATTTCAGGATTGATGCTTCAAACTGTTATATTATTTCTCAGTTCACCCATAATTTTTTCCCCTCTTTCTTTGTTTAAGGGCTATAGTGGTCCCACCTGCAAGGATGTAACACTAGAGGACCCCCCAACATCCTGCCAGTTTAACTCTTGTCTCAATGGGGGCACCTGTCTTAGTCTGGGGGCACCGTCTAAACCGCATCCTCTAGTCCGTTGCTTGTGTGCTCCAATGTACACGGGAACTCGGTGCCGCACTCGGTTGATGGGGCCTCCTCAAAGATCCCATGAAGACCAATTACATCATAAGACTAATAGCTCCAATGCTCAAAGGAACTCTGGTGACCCATGGATAATGTGCCCTCAGGCTAAGGTTTGCCAGAAGAAATTTCGAGATGGAACATGTGACCATGTATGCTCCAGCCTCGAATGTCTCCTGGATGGGTTTGACTGCCATCCAAATGAAGGACTTTGCGAGTAAGAAATCCTCTTCTCCATTAATAAATTCTCTTAATGCAGTCATGATTAAAAGTCTCGAATTTATCGCTTCTTGTCTGTCTCTTTCTGTGTCAACAGATCCAAATATCACCACTACTGCCAAGATCACTACAGCAATGGGAAGTGTGAACAGGGATGCAGGAAGGCAAACTGTGGCTGGGATGGTGTGGACTGTTTTTCGGAAGTCTTCCCTTATTCTGCAGATGGAATGCTACTGCTTGTAGTTCCCATTCCAGTACAAGATATCAGGGATCGAAATATCAGTTTCCTCTGGGCTCTTGCCACAGTGCTTAGGACATCCATCATCCTCCATGGTCTACACCCATTTGATCTGCACCATGACCTGAACAGTCTCACCCAGTCAGACCTCAATAACACAGATGATTTTGCCTTAACTCCAAAGTCAATACCATTTCCAAAAAACTATGCCACTGGGTCAGTGAAAATATAGAACAGACCCTAGGGTCTTGATATGTTGGATCATAGCTATTTCTGTGTAAGTGTTTATTCACAAAATATTAATATTTCATTTTGACACAGGTCCCTGGCTCTACTGGAGATTGACAACAGGCCCTGCTCCCAAAATTCACATTTCTGCTTCCCAACTGCCAGTCTGGTGGCCAGATTTCTGATGGCAGTGAATTCGCAGAGAGGAAGTCAGGTTCCAGTCTTACCCTTCCCTGTGAGTGCAGCAAGAGGAATAAACTGGCATTACAATAGACAAGGAGGCCCACAAGTGTCAAACAACAAAAAAGACACTTCAACTCAAGGTAATTTTGTTTCATTCACTTACCTTTCAAATGATAACTTTAGAGCCATGTATTGAATATATACAGTATTTAACTAGAGACAGAATTATTACTTGATTTTCACTTCTCCAATGCAAGGGAGACAAAGGAGTCCACCGTATTTCGATGTTTATCAAGCAGTCATTTGTGGTCATGAAATCCATTAATGAAACAGTTCTATGAAACTGGTGCAAACAAGATGTGGAGAGTTTTAAACTAAAATAGCAGTTTGACAATTTTAGAATTTTGAGGTTAGACATTTGATTACAGTCCTGGAGGGCCGCAGTGGCTGCAGGTTTTCATTCTATCCTTCTTCCTCATTTGTGACAAATTTTTGCTTTTAATTAACTTCTTTTGCCTTAGTTTTAATTAACTTGACTCAGACCCCTTTGTCGTCTCTTTTTCCTTAATTGGCAGCCAAACAATAACGAGACACAAAACAAGCCGCCACATGACGAGCTCACTTGTGCCCAGCACATAATATCTGAAAATAACGAAAGGTGAAGGTCTCAGTAAGGTTGATCTCTCAGGTCACCAAAACATTTTGACAATGTTCTTAGAAAAAACAGAAAATCAAAAGTTTTACAAATGTCTGCCGTGGTAGAATGAGAGCAGCAACAAGCTGTGGAATTAAATAACGGGTTTAATTAACGGCAAGAATAAGCTTTTCATTAAGTGACTAGTTGGAGTGAAAATTGGTTGGAGTTTGAAATCCCAATTTAGCTGGTCATCTGTTGGCTTGTTTCACATCTCATTTCTGTTTGGCTCTCATTTAATGAAGAAAGGAATAAATTCAGAGGACTGAATTCTTAAAAGCAGGGCTATTAAAATGAAGGGAAAAGAAGTTAATTAGTAGTGAAAACTGGTCAGTGATTAGGAAAAGGGTTAGAATGAAAACATGTAGCTACTGCGGCCCTCCAGGCCTGGAGTTCGACACCCCTGGATTACAGCAACATCTGACTGCAGGACTCATTCAGAAAAATACACTCTCGAAGAACAGCATTTCAGGAAACATGTAGCAACTGGGCTCTATCGGCATGCTTTCTTTTTTCCATTTAATATTTCTCTAAAAAGACTTAATCTATGACACATGAATGAAAAGAAAGTTTGCCTTTTCACAACCATACACACAAATAATAAGTATAGTGGCTGTCTATGTAAGCAACTAGTCTAAATGGTAGTTTATAGTGATAGTGACATTATTTTACTCTTATTATGAAATCCCATGAATCATAAAATATAGAGTAGCGTCTCTTAAATAAACTGTCTGTAATAATATAATCACACAATTCAGCAAAAATAAAGTATAATGACTATGTTTATACGTTCAGCCATGAATCCTGTTTACTAATCCTTGTCAACATATACAAATAATGCAATATCACTATCCAGTCTGTGCACGGCATCAGAGAGGTTTGTTTCCAGTAAGAGACTATGGAGGATTGTTTTTTAGTATGCCAGGAGCAAAGAGTATAATTTGTCAAATCACAGATGGTGATGAACAATGGAGGATTATATTGTGTGGAGTTTCAACAGAGTTTTACTGTGAGCCCATTTGAGAGATGATTTCAGCTTTTAGTAACCCAACAGTCATGTTGATTTTGCCACATTTTTGTCTCCTATGCTACGCCAGTTTGTTAATTATAATTGTCATTGTTGGATTATTGTCTCTGTTGTATCTTAACCCAGGATGGAGCAATTGCAGGTTAAGGGCCTTGCTCAAGGGCCTGGTGGGTGCGGCAACACTCTGTACTCAGCGTAATCAGCATGTGCTCCCAACCCCACCATGTTTGTGATGACTCGGTGCTTTAGAAAATGCATGCAAAATATGGGGCTCCTCCAAACAGTTTGTTGTGTCCCTCCCTAGCAGCATCAGGTGCAAAGCAAGAACCAACCCTTGACAAGGGCCCTCAGGCACAAACCATCGAGTCGATTAGAGTCGGCAATTAATATACCCTAAGTTTTTGGAGATCTTAAAGCAAATCCCACACAGACACAAAAACAACATAAAACTATGTGTGGATAACCACAAAGAATGAGGTTTGAATCCCGGATGCTGGATTCTTGAGGCAACAACAGCTGTGCCACTCTTCTACCTATATTTCTGATTAGACAGTCAAGTTTGTGAATCGAATCAGTCACAAATTAGTTGCCTAATAGACTGCCATATTAGACTTTTTAACTGCAAATATTTATTCAAACGTACTGGAATTACTGCATTATTTGCTTGTGCAGATATAAATATTCAGCCATTTTCAAACTTGTTTAATCCAATTGGAGGATTGCAGGGACCCCAAGCATAAATTAGAACCTAATGCCAGATAGGCCAACTCGCTCATCCCAGGCATACTTGCACACACATACGTATATTCCAGCTCGAACAAAACTACTTTAAGTTACCAGTCAACCCAACCAGTAAATCTTTGGATTCTTTAAGGAAAACCAGAATACCCAGTGAAAAATCTTTGATGAAATGGCACAAATGTGAAAACTCCATGCCAAAAGTATACAGGTCAAGATACAAACCCGGACTCCTGGAGCTGTGTGGCAGCCGTGCTAAACATTGTTAACTATGGCCACCTTAGCTTCAAACATAAAAGACTTAAAGTTTCCATATTTGTGCATTGATGAATATACAATTTATTATAATTTAAGTGTAATGGTGGGTTTTGTTGGATAGCTGGTCACATTCCAGCTTGAGCACTGGACCACACATCTACTCCCTGTTGCAGGGTTTTCAATAAGGTTTTGGTGACTTCATTCATACGGTTATCATCTTGAGACTCCTATTTCCTTGCATGCCTCAGTTCTAAATTATCCAACGTAAATGTGCCATGCAATAGATTGATATGAAGTTCCTGCAATACACTGCCATACATGCTAGGAACTAAGGACATGGAAAGCCCAGGTGTTGGCACCTACCAAATATGCATCCAAAAATTCCACAAGAAAAAATAAAGTTACAGAATCAACATAGTTTTATAAAGAAAATCTTAACTGTTCCACTCTGTCTTTTTAATTTTGTTATATTTTGCACTTTTTTTTACACTGCAGGAAGTGAAATGCCCTGGATATTAATTGGTGTAGCCCTGGCATCTGGTTTCGTGGTCTTAGTGGCAATGATCGCATTGGGAGTAAGAGTCGTTGCCCTTTGCCAAAAGAAGCAACATAAGGAGAAGGACAAAGAACAGACGAGGTGTAAGCACAGGTCCAAGAAGCAAGGCAAGCATTGTCGACGCCAGCGCAGAGAGCCTCTAGGAGAGGATGCCATTGGCATGAAGTGAGTACTAATAGCATAGCAAGTAAAGACAAATTTATATTCCTGTGATACTCAAACAAGTATCATTTCTTCATCCCAGCGTCCATGTATGTTTATTTTCCATGTGTGTCTGTAGAAATGTATTGAAATAGGATATCCTTATTTCGGATGGCATGGTGGCGCAGTGGGTAGCACTGCTGCCTCGCAGTTAGGAGACCCAGGTTCACTTCCTGGGTCCTCCCTGCGTGGAGTTTGCATGTTCTCCCCGTGTCTGCGTGGGTTTCCTCTGGGTACTCTGGTTTCCTCCCACAGTCCAAAGACATGTAGGTTAGGTGCATTGGCGATTTCTAAATTGGCCCTAGTGTGTGCCTGTGATGGGCTGGCGCCCTGTCCGGGGTTTGTTTCCTGTCTTGTGCCCTGTGTTGGCTGGGATTGTCTCCATCAGACCCCCGTGACCCTGTAGTTAGGGTTAGGATTAGGGTTAGTCCTTATTTTATCTTACCTATAATAATTCCAGAGAAACCCGGTAAATTATTTTATAAACGCATAAAGGTAGGGAGAACTGAAAAATTCCAAAATGAGACAAAGTAAAACAAAATCCAAACTGTCCCTCTGGATCTAATTACCTCAAGATATGAAATAATTTTTACAAAACAGGTGGTCTCGTCCTAATACAATAAAAGCACTCTCCTAACTCACCGCCATCTTCCTCTCTCACCCTGCCTTAACCATTGCTTCCTTTGGTCCAACCAATGAGCTTTCACCAAATTCTTTTCTTTACTCAAAACTGTGCTCTGGATTGGAGCAACTTTAATCTCAAAATTCCTACATTTCCCAGAGTCAGGATGTCCTTTTTTGGTTACTGGGCAGGAACTACCTGCAGCAGCTCCAAAACCCTATGGAGTATTTAAAGGCCAGAGGCCTCATTTATAAAGCTTGGGTACGCCCAAAAAGAGGCTTGAAAAGTGCAAATGCAACTTTCTATGCAAACGTCAGGATTTACAAAATAAAACCTGATGGGGAAACTTGCATAAATTTACCATTACTCTGTCCCACATATATGTAGCATTTTGGAGAAACTGAGAAGTGATGACACCCTTGATCAAGTAGGGAAATGCAGCCAGATCAGCTAAATGACGACTCGAATGCATAATAATTCATATCACTGAGCTGTTATTGCAATGCTCATTAACATGACAAACATTTTATACCTCAAAAGTGATGAATATGATGTACGTCTCAGTTCCCTTTTAATCAGGGCCTATGTTATGCATTTGCACTGACAAACTTTTCTTTTTAAATATATTTTGCTGTTTGATAGTTTTCAAAACCCATTTATGGTGCCGTGTATTCTGCATTCTGTATGCTTATTTTCCTCCCGTGCATGTGTGTATTTTAGGGGAATATGGTTCTTTCTCATTGTCCTGTAGATTTTAACAACTGCATCCATATCTTTAGGCCTCTTAGACGGCAGCCCAACTGTGGGGATGACACTGATGTTACCCAGAGTTCCATGGATGAGTCATCCATAACGGCGACATTGAATGACGAAGAAGACTTCAGCTCCATCCGAGATCATCGACCGCTGCAGCACAAGATTTACAGTGCAAAGCAATCACGACCTCAGTCACCAGTCAAAAGTTGCAACACAGAAATGAAAGAGTTAAAAAAACTAGGTACGATCTATGAACTGATTTTGGGTTAAAGTCTCACAGATAAAGAGTATAAACACAATTTGACAGGTTAGAAGACAACAGGGCAGATTCCATTTGTCTCTCTTGTTTGTGTAAACTACGGCATTTTGAAGCCAGCAAGTTTTTACAGTATGTAAACTTTTGTTTGTTTAGCATTGTGTAGTCACTTGGACCTGACAGAACTTAACGCATCTGACTACTGAGAGGAGGCCATTTAGGCCATCAGGCTCACTTTGTTGTCTAATAGTTTATCTATAAAAATCTCATTCACATTCAGATCAGCTTTTGAAAAGACATCAAGGTTTCTTCTTTAACTGTACGCCCCATTATTGTGTTTTAAGTTCCCACAACCCTTTGTATGGTAGAGTTAACAACGTATGGCCAGTCATACTTCAGCATGTGTACTTCCATGTTTTTCCAATACATAAGAATCAGACATTTAAAGAATAAATAGTATGAATGTTTAAAATATGACCAGAACCTGTATGTCACATTGTGATTTTCTTAATTAGGAGAGCCTCCAAAAGCCACCAATAACCTGACCAAGCGGTCCAATGTCAAACCGAATGAATCTGCAGACCGAGGTTCACTGCATGCAGCCATCTCTTCTGGCTCAGTTCCATTGTGTCTCGTAAGTTTCCCTTTTATAAAAGCCAAGCTCTGCTCCTCATGGAGAGAACACTAAAAAGTACATCGATTTTTAACTGTGTGGCGTTCTTTTATTGTCTTTCAGACTCTTTTGCAGAAGGGCGTGCCAGATTTGAATGCTGAGGGGCCAGACGGGGCTACACCACTGATTCTGGCTGTAAGGCTATGCATGAATGACGTGGTGTCCCAGCTACTGAGTGCCGGGGCTGAAGTGAATGCAGCTGACCACCGAGGTGCTTCATGTCTCCAGTCTTTCTTTCTGTCTTCCTCAGTATTTACTTACCACCATGGCTATCCTGTATGTCAGGAGGTTCAGTTGATGCTCTTCTGCTGGAGTCTTTCTGTATTTTCAGTTCAAGTGCTTAAGCTGGAGACCTCTGTCTTTCTTCTTTAATGATGACTAGGGGGATTTGCCCCCTGCTCGCTTTGCTCAACTCCCCCCCACTTTGCATCTCTGCCGCTCATGTTATGAAGAGGGGGGCTGAACACGCACTAAGGAGATGCCATCGCTTCTCTGAAACCCCCTCTTAAATGGTGATACAATGGGAAACAAATAAATTGTTTTTACCTCCTCTTTGCTCGATCACTGCTGGCTTGCTGCTGCTGCTGCCGTGCTGCATGTTCTGCTTGTCGCACCGCGCTTCAAACATTTAAAAGCCTGTATAGCAGCTGTCCTTTTGTCTCACTGCCTTGTCTCGCGGGACATTAAAGTGTCTCAGAGAAAATCACGTCTCGTCTCCTTCCAAGATTTTTTTTTATAACAGAGAAACGTAGAACTGGTTAGCTGTGCTATTTCTCAATCACGTGGCAGCAGTACTTGCTGCTGATTGTCATAGCTGAACCCTTTACTAATCAACAGGGGTTCTAAAACCAAGCACGGCAGTCATCACTCTTGGCAGTTTCCGCCATCTTAAACAAGGCCTTTCTCATGTGTGTATTGATTGCATTATGGATTTGACTACTGTCTGCTTTTCTCAGTGATGCCATGGCTGTATTGTTCTGTCTATAGAGAAACACTTAATAACAGTGACTATTGAAAGTGGTGGAGGACACAAAGCAGGACTGAAATAATTAATAGACAGAATCAAATGCTGTAACTAAAATGGTGTGCTCACATTCTTTGGGGAATATGGAAAATGTGTGCATCCATGAATAGATTTTACATGTTCACTCTGAATTTTGCAGGGGCACACACACCATTACGATAGGTTTGTTTTATTTTCACTGATTGTGTAATTCTTAAATAGAGTAGACAAACACACTTGCCCCAGAACAGACAACAGAACAGCAAACCATGCAAACATGAGAGATAAAAAAGAGAGGACTTAACATAATTATAATGATGATTTATAGGTTTATCGGGTCTTTATTGTCACATGTAGAGAGTACAGTGAAATCCTTACTTGCATGTGCTAGTCAACATCCAAAACATTACCACTCTTTGGTGCCATGATTGGTAATGTGTTAAAACAAAGATATGTCCAGGCACAGGAGGGCAGCACGCTGTCAATACAACAGGCAGATGGACGAGCTTCTCATCTACTGCCAAGTTCTTGGATCTTCAGATGGTTCAGAAACAAGGCCTCACGGCTTGAAGAGTCAATGAATTTCATAAAGGCATCACTGAGATTTTAAACATGGTGACAGCAGAATGTGTTTGCTGCACTTTTTATCATATTATTTAAGGCTTTATAACAGGAGTGTCGAACTCCAGTCCTGGAGGGCCGCAGTGGCTGCAGGTTTTCATTCTTACCATCTTCTTAATTAGTGACCAATTTTTGCTGCTAATTACTTTTTAATTAACTTGACTCAGGCCCTTTAGTTTTTTTCATTAATTACCAGCCAAACAATAATGAGACAAAACAAGCCGCCACATCACACAATATCTGAAAATAAAGAAAGGTGATGGTCTCAGTAAGGTTAATATCTCAAAACACTTTGACGATGTTCTTATAAAAAACAGAAAATCAACAGTTTTGGAAATGTCTGCTGTTGCAGAACGAGAGCAGCAACAAGCCGTGGAATTAAATAACAGGTTTAATTAACAGTAAGCAAGCATCGGCTTCTCATTAAAGAAACTGGTTGGAGCTTGAAGCCCCAGTTTAAGCTGATCATCTGTTGGCTCGTTTCATATCTCATTTCTGTTTGGCTGTCATTTAATGAGGAATCCTTCTAACATGGCTGTTAAAATAAAAGGGGGGAAAAAGTGAATTAGCAGTGAAAACTGGTCACTGATTAGGAAAAGGGTTAGAATGAAAACCTGCAGCCACTGCGGCCCTCCAGGCCTGGAGTTTGACAGCTTTGTTTTATAAGAATTAGTCCAATAAAGGATAAAGTCCCAGCAGCCATACCACATGCACTTCAGAAGAGGTCATCCACCTGAAGCTAAGTATGTTCAGGCCTGGCCAGTACTTGGATGGGAAAAAGCTTGGATTGCTGCTGGGAGAGGTGTTGGTGAGCCCAGTAGGGTCTACGTGTCTGCCCCAGTGCAATGACAGGGACGCTGTCCTGTAAAAATGGTACAGTCCTTCAGATGAGACGTAAAACCAAAGTCCTGACTTTCTGTAGTCAGAAAAGATCCCTGGGCATCCTTCATAAAGATTCAGGGGCTATCCTGAAGTCCTGGCTAAATTGCCCTGCTTGGCCTAGTCATACAGGGCCCCAAATCATCCCCTGTCAGTAACTGGCTATGTGTCTTGCACCACTTCACCACCTAATAGCTCATGTGTGGTCAGCATGCTGGGACAAAAATGGCTGCCGTCACATTGTCCAGGTGAATGCAGCACATTAGTGGTTGCTGAAGTGGCTACCCAATCACTATGAAAAGTGCTTTATAAATGTAAAAAAATATTATTATTATTATTATTAGATGCTTCTTCTCCTTGCTCTTGTCTATAAGCAGGACATTGTAGCATATAAGACAATCTCATGCCTGACCTTCAGCTCTGTATTCTTTTTTAGTTTTTCTCTGGATGCTTAAATTGCAAAAGGGCCTTGTCTTATCAGGTTGAACAACATTCTCAATAATGTCTGAATATTCATAGTAAAAGCTAAAATACTTTTTGGGCACATGTATAAAGCTAAATCTACCACAATATATCACAAATGACATATACATCTGCATAATGATTTAAAGTGTAAACCTCAGTGACATTTGAATTGTTCATTCTGATCGTATGAACCTATTTGCTGTACACTTCACGCTTATCCAAGTGGTGTCTGCCAGAGAAGATTTCAGTAATACATTTGTTGCTTTTAGTTTCACAAAGTTGCAACATACTGTAACTTTGACCCCTTCGCTCATTTAATTATAAAAAAATAAAACAAAAAAAAAAGAGTTGTGCCGACAATGGCATTTTGCAATCATGAAGTAATTTATGACTTAAAGCACTTCCAACATTCAGAGCAAATTTTACATACAAGTATCTTCTTGTTATGTTTCTCCTAAATCTCTTGAATGGACATTAGTAAAGTACAAAAAGAGGACGCCACAAATGGTGGGTCCAAAAACTCTGATAGCTCATGAAACTGAACATAACATCAAACATAGTTGTCACTCAACTCCATTTAAGTAAGTCTGGTGCAATCGAATTATTATTTAAACCACTAAGTATAGTTTTAGAATTCAGTTATACTTGTTTGGAAAATTTCCACAATGTCTCCTAACATTTTACTTTACAACGGTATTGCAGCAAGAGGCAGTTGAGATCATTGAGAAATACATTGATAAGATATTGCATGAACTTTAAAGTTTAAAGTATATACTGAGTATAAAACCTGTTGTTTACAGCAATTTCAGTTATTCAGCTATTTGAATTGAAGCATATGCTGAAAAATATAATAATGTAATCAGAGTCAAAGCATGCATCCAATAAAGACAAATTATTAGATACAGTTTACACAGATAGCATCAAGTATACTGGACAATTACATGCTAGCAGAGGCATTACATACTGTATACTGTACTGTATACTACATTTGACCATTAAAGGACTACTCCACCCAAAAATGATAACGTTTGTCTCAGTTACTCCCATAGGTTGTCAGTAATGATAACTGAGAAAAAATTTTTAATCTCATATGTTTTCATGGGGAACAGAGACAACAAATTTTCTGATACAATGCGTTTCATTGAAAAAACAGCGTAAATAAAATTCATAACATCCATAAATAAAAATGTCAGGTATCCAAAAATCCAAAACACATGCCATGCACTTTTGCTAAAATATTGTTAAATAAATCACTACCAGAAAATGCTCTGGCAGACAAGAAAGAAGCATTTTCAAAGAGGATTGAGTTTTTGAGTTGAAGACCTGTCTCTCTCCTCATTCATTGCCCATTAAAACACAACTACAGTTCTTTCAGGTTTTTAATAAGCGTTAGTGAGATTGCGCCAATGAAGAGACCTTCTGCTTGTGGAAGCAACTCAGATATGCACAAATATGGGGTATAATTTCCACCTCGCTTTTCTTTGCCTTTCAAAAATTGTATGCCTTTCTCAGACCAAGCTTTGCCATGCTGACTTCACATAAAGACAGTAGACAATAAATAAGCTATTTTCAGGCAGGGCTCCTGACCAATGAACGACTGGATAGCTGGGTCTTCAATTCAAAAGCTTGATATCAGTTGAACATGCTTTTCTCTCATGTTTGAGAGTATTTCTCAGAATTGGGTGGAAGATTTCTTAAATTGCAATATTTTTTTTATGTAAAGCTATTAGTTTTAAATTAGTATTTCATCTAAAATGTTAAATTTCATAAAAAATATTAACCTGAGAAATGTTTATGAGTGGAATAAGTCCATACTTTTCAAGTTGTACATGGAACCTAAAGTCCTGAATGAAGAATTTCAATAAAAATATCTTAGAACCTAAAAAAGTACACTCTATGAAAAAAATTTGAAGTCATAGTGGACTTAACACTAGCAGCGTCCAGACAGTGATTGGAATCCATTAAGAAAGCTTACATAAATGTATGTTATACAGCACGATGTGTGGAGTACAAGTCCAAGGAGGTTATACTCAACCTTTAAAACACACTGGTGAGGCCTCATCTGGAGTACTGTGTGCAGTTTTGATCTCCAGGCTACAAAAAGGACATAGCAGCGCTAGAAAAGAACCAGAGAAGAACGACTAGGCCGTTTCCAGGGCTACAGGGGATGAATTATGAAGAAAGATTAAACGAGCCAAGCCTTTTCAATTATGCAAAAAAAGATTAAGAGGAGACATGATTGAAGTGTTTAAAATTATGAAGGGAATTAGTAGAGAGGGTCGAAATTTTTATCTTAAAATTTATTTCATCAAGAACAAGGAGACACAGTTGGAAACTTGTTAAGGGTAAATTTCGCACAAACATTAGGAAATTTTTCTTTACACAGAGAACCATTAACACATAGTGTGGTAGTGTAATAAGAAGGTTATTTTTGCCCATTTAATTTGTGAAAATTATTTCACAAGGCCATACAATTCAGCTGAGAGAGAGATGGCCAGAGATGGACAAATAACAGCTGTAAATTATGTTAGATTAACAGAGGATGTGTGTGAGGAGCACGCAAGCAGGTTATTTAAAAAAAAGTGCTGATGTCTGTGTGAACAAACCCAGAGTCTGTGACGAATGACCTGTTCTCGTCTAGATTGAACTAATCTTTTGAGGTTGCCCATGTAGCCCTTCCTTGTACTCACTTCCCCTACAGCACATTAAGTAGATTTTGTCTAAGCAATTCCATTTTATTCTTTAATTTTTGTTCATTATTTTAGGTCGCACAGCTCTACACTGGGCCTCGGCAGTTAATAACTTGCCTGCTGCTCGCTACTTGGTGGGAAAGGCAGCTGTCATCGACCTGCAGGATTCCAAGGTCAGAGAAGTTGGCCATCATTAGGCAGTAGGCAAGAGGTTGAGTCATTCACTGAAATCAACCACAAGGTCATATCACCTCTAATTGTCATCTTATTATCTCTACCACAGGGGGAAACAGCTCTCTTCTTGGCTGCCAGAGAGGGAAGTTATGACACAGCAAAGTTTCTCCTCCAGAAAGGAGCCAATCAAGAGCTGCCAAACTATTATGGATGGCGACCTCGTCATGTAGCTCAGGAGCGGTCCCATCATGACATCCTTAAGCTGCTTCTTGTTGCTTCTGCTGGGCATGTCCTTAATACAAAGGGTTCAATGAATAACAACAAGAACAGAAAGGATCCACGGTATGGAGTTTATGGAGGACCTGGGCCATGGCGTGAAGGAAGCACTCCTTACATGCCTCCCCAACTAATCCACATGAGCCATCACTACCCAGATGATTTCAGTGAAATGGAGAATGGGCGGCCATATAACATTTATGGCAGAAGTGCTTCATTTTCTGGAGTTGCAGGCTCTCGTCAAAACATTATCAGTCATGGAATGAGAGGCCAAAGTCGTGAGTAAGTACTTGATGGTAAATTTGAGGTATCAGTAAGACCTTGAGTTATTAGGGTACCTTTATTAAAAATCACTCATAAATTCTGAATTAGTAAGGAATGGCTGCAACGTGGGTACTACTGCTAGCCCTGAGCTCCAAAATTCTATATAAAGTTTGCATATCCACTGTTGGCGGCACGGTGGCACAGTGGGTAGCGCTGCTGCCTCGCAGTTGGGAGATCTGGGAACCTGGGTTCGATTCCCGGGTCCTCCCTGCGTGGAGTTTGCATGTTCTCCTCATGTCTGCGTGGGTTTCCTCCGGGCGCTCCGGTTTCCTCCCACAGTCCAAAGACATGCAGGTTAGGTGGATTGGTGATTCTAAATTGGCCCTAGTGTGTGCTTGGTGTGTGGGTGTGTTTGTGTGTGTCCTGCGGTGGGTTGGCACCCTGCCCAGGATTGTTTCCTGCCTTGTGCCCTGTGTTGGCTGGGATTGGCTCCAGCAGACCCCCGTGACCCTGTGTTCGGATTCAGCGGATTGGAAAATGGATGGATATCCACTGTTTCTACATGGGCTTTCTCCCTGTTCTCTACCACATCTTCAAGATTTGCATGTTAGGATGTTTGATAATACTATATTAATCTAATATAATTGATGAATAAAATAAAGTAACTGTGTGTGTGTGTGTCTGTGTGAATGAAGGTGCCTCTGGTGGACTGCAGTTCCATACCTGCTTGAGCCCAATGCAGCTGATAGAAGCTCCTGAAGGTCTGGCAAAATGAATATTTGTATAAGATAGTTGAAGATTATTAAAATGGTTATTTCTGTTTTTCCTACAGTAATCGTGTGACTCTCAGAGGAGGCCGTATCTCACCACATCAATGGCACTACCAGTACAATCAATCTATGATGGCTATGGTGACACCACAGATCCACACCAAATCAACACATTCCATTGACACTGTTCAAGAAGTGACATCAGAAGCTGAGGAGGAAGCTCGAAACAGCCCCTCAGTAGCCAGACACGAGAAACAAGAACTGTCACAGACAACCACAGCCCGCTCCCTTCAGCCTTCCCAGGAGCCAATACACCCAGTCGAGAGGCAAAGGTCTTTTTCTTGCTCTCAGCATATGCTGCGGCATTATAATATTAGCCCTGTGCCGGCCATCCAACAGCCAGCACCCTTTGGAATTTCTACCTCCACACCTCTAAAATCAAATCTTAAGGAAAAAACAGCACTCCCTTCTGAACTTCCAAAGCAAAGACAGAAAAGCTCTGGCCTACAGAACAATGATAACATCAGCTCTCTCAACAATGTCTGTGAAGGTGGGGTCAGCGTGAAGTAACCTGCTGGTACCGATCAGCTCATGATACCATGTAAATAGAAATCAGCGCTGGGACTCTGGCCTTTTTCCTCATAGCAGACTTAATTCAGAAACATTTCTCACCTTTCAGGTTTCACTGAATGAACTGTTCACCATACTGCTGTAGAGTCACTGTTACTTAATTTGTGTATAAGAATGACCTCTACATATGTTCTTTTAATAATTTATTAAAATTATTTAATGACATGTTTAATGTGCAGTAGAAAGTTATGCTCAATTGAACGAGTCCTCATACTAAATGTTCATGAAGAAGAACATACGTTTATTAAAAAAAGTGGAAACATGCAGTCCATCATGTTTGGTTTGGTTAGTTAAAAGTTAAGTTGCTTCAGTGTGTCATGCAAATACTGTTTAAAAATTGACAAGACTTCCACTGCAAAGCACGAAAGTACTGCAGTATTGAAAACGTAAAAGACACACGTGTATTCATTTGGGACAACTTAGCAATTAGCTAAACACACTTTGATGGACTGAATTGTCGTCTTGTCTCATTTGCCAAATTTCTTACGTTCATTTCCTAGAACTATATCTACAGTACATGCTTGAAGCAATGGGTGTACAAGTTTAAAATAAAAACACTTAGCTATTATCTAGTAAACGTAACCAGTTTACAGTGAGAACTGTATATCTTGAAATACAATACATGCTTATTTAAGCTAGAAATAAAACCTTTATAAAGTTTGCTGATACTTTTCAAAAAGGTTTTAGATGGAACTAGCAATTTCAGACAGAAACTAAAATAGTATAGCAGATCTCCATTAACCTGGGTAGAATTGCAGGCCCACTCATTGTCTGCACTACACATTCTCTTTTGGGTTTTCCATGCATACAACAAATCCCACCCACATCCAAATATATGCATATTAGTGGGCGTGTATAAAAGTGGACTCTCCAATGAACTGATGGCCCACACAAGACTGTTCATCGCCACTGACCTTTGTAAAGAAGTAAATGGGTTTCAAAAATGGATGGTTGGAGAGATAGATATGTGCAGATAAGGCTAGTTAGCTACTGTGGTGTGCTGTAAGTGACCGTGTGGGTACGCGCTCTGCAATGAACTGCAGTTTCATCCAGGGCTGGTTCTTGCCTTGCACTGTACACTCCCAGGGTAGTCACTGGCTCCTTGTGACCGTGTCATGAATTAAACAAGCCTAGAAAATTAACAGGCACTCGCTAAGCAGCCCAGCAATTTGTACTCTTGAATTGTTGCCCACCACCACAACATAAAAAAAATCAAAACAGCTTTATGTCCTACAGAGATATTTATCAAAACAAAATGAGCCTCTAAAAGTTTTATTTTTAATTTAAACATGAACAACTTCATTTTTATGATACCTAAACTACAATATTATCCACAACTGATTAAGTATTTCACATTTAAAGATTTCAGTCTGAATCACTTATATAAGTTCAAAAGAGCAATAATCACAGTATTTTAGTAGCTTTAAATTAAGGTCATTCAGAAAATATTCCTTGTTCATAAAAAAATAGTTCTATGCTTACAGCAGTTCTGCACCATCTACACACTGCTTTATGATTCCCTGCCTCTTAATGCCAACTTATATCCAAAGTTTGTGAAAGTCAAAGTATACTACAATAATCAAATACTTTTATCGCATTTCATCCTGTAAACCAAAACTGTCTGCCATCAGAACCATAATGAATAACTGTTTCTCTGTCTTTATTTCCTTATCTGTTATACACAATAAAATAACCTGGATTTTAGTTGCTAGGGTCATCCCAGTCACCTTTTTTAAATGAAACATTTGTTAGTTTCCATTCTTTAACATGTTCCCCAGTATTGCTATTTAACAAGGAACCAATAAGCGTTGTCCATGTCCCCAGGGTCATAAATTGTAGTGGTGCTTTGTGTGACTAACCCATGGTGTGGCTGGTCCACTTACTCACCATTTCACCCTGGTCACATTTGTAACAACACAGCCCTTTAGTACTCTGAATTGACTTCCTTCCAACAGTTAACCTTTGTTCACTGCTACCTTCCACATCCTATCTCACTGTGCAGCCCATAAGAAGTTTTTAAGCCCTGGCCCCTTGCTATTTGCTGGCATTTCTTGTAATCATTTCCAGGGTTCTTAGTGACCTCATGAAGTCCAAGGGTTGTACAAACAGAACTCCCACTCTACCGCAACAATGCCAGGGGAACCTGCATCCGAAGTCAGCCATAAAGCTAAACCGGTGAGGATTGGATAGCAATAAAGTCACTTGCCTTGAACTCTAACATACCATGTTGTGTCATGAACACTTTGCCCTCCAGTAGCTTGGGAAACTCCATAAAGGGTAACAGAATTTCTCACACTTGGCTTGAGAACCTGAGTGCTACATGTACCTGATGGCAGTGCCCTCTGCTGGAGGGAAAAGGTGTCACTGCCTCAGTTCAATTTAATATATTATAAAGAGTCTAGGTCTTTTAATATAATAGTGTCCTAGTGCTGATTATTATTATTTGTTGTTACCATTCCCATTCTTTGTACCACTTTGGCTTTTATTTTTCCAATTCCTTTAATATTTTCTTTAGCTACTAGTATCTTACTGTACTTTTGCCATTGGGGTTAATATGGGTGGCAAAATAGTCAGGACTTCTGCCTCATGGATCCATTACCATAGATTTAAAATGCTGCTCTATGCCAGCACTGCACTGCTTTACGCTGTATATTTTATTTTGTTCTTACAGCCCAAAGACACTCACTGATGACTGGATGGATGTATGCGTGTGTTTGTGAATGTACCCGCCGTTACTGAAATTGGCTGCAGATCCCAGCATCTTCAAACTGAATGCCATACACTGTATGTAGTTCTTAATACAGTACTTATTATCTCCTCCTTCACTGCCCTCCTGTGGTCGTGTGGCTTCATCACTACAACCCTGAAGGATTTTAAATGTAGATGTAAATCATTCTATAGGATTTGTAGAGGAATTAGTGGATTAATCAGGTTCAATAATGTGTAGATGGATGGTAATTTTAAGCCTATTAGCTTGCGCCATTTGCTTGGGTAGCTTAAATGTTCCTCTGAAATTACTTTGGAGTTATTTTAGTATGCAACATGATTTTCTAAAACCTATCAAGTGCCTCAAGAGGTCTGTCCAACTTTGCCCAGTTGGCACTTCTGCAATCGATTTTTCTAGCACAGTCAGAAGCTCTCAGCTGCTTTAAACTCCCAAGGAATATGTCCAACAACAGTTCATTTGCAGGAATTCATTGCTCAATTTATCACCTTCTCTCACTTGCAGATTACATGTCAATACCTCTAGACCTCTGCCCAACTTTATCTAGCTTCTTACTTTCCTACATGACTCTTTCAGTTGAGGACAAATCACTTGTGCCCCCTTGGATTCTCTGACTTTGTCTGAGTATTGCTTATAGATCGTAGTAACTTACAAAAGTTTAGTAAGCGAAAATTTTATTCTGTCCAAGACTCTGTTTTTCACAGAGAGATAATGTAGCTATTTAGCAAAAAATGGCACAATATTACTTAAACACCCGATCTATATCTGATACACTTGATTGTGTATCCAACCATTTTCTGAACATTCTTTTTAATGCATTTCATCACCACGAGGTAGAAAATCATTATACAAACTAAACTATCATTTTAATCTGCTCAAAATGTAATAATGGCACACATACAACACAGGGGAAATATTCTCTCTTATGAGTAATTAAACAAATATAGCCACTGAGATTTGAATCCTAGTCCCACAGTGTTAGGGCCTCAATGACTGGCAACTCTCTAAAAATGTCTTTACTGATAACCAATATGAGATAAACAGAAAGCAAATTAAACTATGCAATAGGGGCATGAGCCCAGGTCCCCAATTTTAAAATTCTATCTTCTATTAAAGAATCACAGATACAGGCATGTAATCATTCTTTGCAATTAGAAGTCAAAAATCTTAGAATTGCATGCTAAACTAAATTATAACTTGAATTTACAATAAATAAATATCAAATGTATACTGTCTTTTCATGCATCACATCTCCTTCAAAGTCAAAGACAGATTTTGAATTTCTTTGACATCGAGATAAGTTTCTTTTATCACTGTATCATTTTGAGCTTAAATGGAAATATACTTAAGCATAGAAAAAGTAGTTAAGGACCATGTATAAAAATGGCTAAAAGTTAATCTACAGCTATGATTTCCTATTTTAAAGCTAAACCTTAATTTCAAATGAAAAATGTATTCCTTCCCTATATTCCCTTTGGTTGTAACAATAATTTAAAATTAGAAACATTACAAACACAAAGAAAACTAATCAGTTACTTGAGCAAATTAATTTCCTCTCAATGTATACAGAATTGTTCCAAGTAGGCCCATTGGCAGGGAACCCAACAGCAAAATTTAAGTTAAAATATTATAATCTGGAATCTGAATTTGATCATGGCAGCAACATGTTTTGGCTATTGCCTTTCTATAGAGGTTCTGTTTGTATGGCGTAACATTCATCGATTTTCCCCTTACGCACTGAACAGCTTCTCATCATTTCATCTTTGGATGGAATGGCCTTGATTCACTGGTGAGCTTGCTCACTAATTTAATTTGCCAAAGCGTTTTTCACAGTGAATATGCTGTGTTCGCCAAGTACATGCATTTAGACAAGCATTTGTTTCCCAGTGCAATATGATGCTTTGCGAGGCCAGCAAGACATCACAGAGCTGTTACATCCATACGCAGAACTTCAGTGCATACGTGCTGCAAGGTCACTGCCCGATCTGCTTCATGTATGAGTGACGTCACAACCCAATCAGTACTCCAGCAGGATTTTCATCCTGCATGTATAAAAAAAGAAAGAAACTTGCAGTATTTTCATTTGAGGGGTACATTAGATGACCATAATGAGAATAATATGAGGACTTCCACTGGATATAAAATACTGATCTCTTGTGTTCACTCACTCGCCACCGCCTAGCACCACATGGCTAATTTCATATGCCGGCTGGATGTGTGCATAGTTAGCCATGCACCACAGCTACGGGTCAAAACAAGCCCTTAAATGAGTCCTCCTCCTCAAATCAGAGAACAAAAAAATAATAACAACAAAAGATTTATTTCTATTTACAAGAAGTTTATATCGTCTTGATAGACCAGAAACAGACATTCTAGCTGTGCCTGGAACTACAACTTCAAACAATACAATGAGCCAGTCTCACAACTCCTACTTTGTGGTGTGTATTTTTTTTGCGTTATCATTCCATCTGCGTGTTTTGCTGTTTGAGGCATGGTGGCACAGTTATTATTACTGCTGCTTCACAGCTCATATCATAATCTTTGGCGACAATAATCAATCCAGCATAGTTGCCAGACACTTTCCTAGACCTCAAGCACATGTAAAACACTAATGTACCATTAAAATCTATTCAAAACGAGTTCAGTTCCTCATTCCCCATTGACTTCAAAGCATTTTACGGAGTTTGACAAAGTTCCTGAACATTTCTGAGATTTCAATGAACTCACTGCAAAGCAAATTCTGCAGGGTTTTCTTATTGCTGTTCCTTATATATTTAGGCTTTGTGCCATTTAAATTGACATAGATATCACCAGCTGTAATCATGTTACATCTGTTGGTCCCAGTTATTTTCTTCTAAGCAATCTTGCCGTTTTCCGATGGAATTATAAAGGTTAATTTTAGAAAGGTAGATGAAGAAGGACTGGAGGATATCCTGAGCTTCAGTGAAAGCACTCCCGCCACTTCTGGTTGAAGCTCATAAATTTCTGCTAAGACATTTGTGAAAAATACTTAACTGAGGCGTATTTTTAAACTTTTGACACAAACAGGCCATTAATTTGGGTGTTAATTTGGTAAATACTAAAGGAGATAAGCCAAGATTTAGCCCACAATAGTACACTGAAAAGCTCAAAAGCGTAAACAGTGACATAGTCAAAAATATGGCAAATGCAGTAATTAACAATTGTATAAAGCTAGGATCTGAAGACTTACTGGTTATAAATTAAATTATCAACAAATTAAATTTACTCTACATTCTTCACAACAGACAAAAAAGAGCCTTTGCATAAATATATATTTATTCATAAAAATAACTGGATTGAGAACCGCTTCTTGTTGCTGTTAAAAGACGTAGAGTGTCCGGTGTCAAACATGAATCTCAACACATAACATAGCTGACAGTCCCGTGGTCACAGTAAATTAACACCAACTTCTAAATATATATATATTATATATACTGTCTGCCTCACAACCAGCTTACCACCCCTCAGACAAGAATCCCCACATATAAGGTCTGCTGTTTATCATGTTTAACCCTGGCCCATAAGCAGATGTAACCAATGCATACATTCCTTCACGCTTGACTATCATCTTCTGCTTCTCACCTAAGGATGCAATGCTATAAAATATTACAGTTCAAATCTGTCAATACTGTAAACCAAACAGGTGGACACATTTGGTAGTAAAAATTATAACATATCAAGCATTAATTTCTTTTCAGAAAAAAATAGCAGTACATAAATTGACTGACTTGAGATCCAAAAGTAGATATTATATACTATTGAACATACCACTCTAATCTTGAAAGTTTTATTATTTTCTTTTCCAGAAGTGTCAGCATTGTGTTGAGATGACACATATTTCACTTTGTTTCTCAGTGTGACCCCACAAAATTAATATAAGAAAAGATGTTAAACTGAAAGCCTAATAAACAGGCTGTTTGTTAAAGTAACTTGTTGCATGTGGTCCAGAACAGCCAAAAAAAAAAACTAGAAACTTTCAGAGAAATTCAGAAAGATTCCACTCAATGGTCCTTGAAATTAAAAAGTTCACGGTTACACTTCAGACAAGCCACCAAAACCGAACATACAGGAATAGAACAATGCAGACTGCACTGGCAGCTCCAATCTTGGCATACATGGATCGAGTGTTGAGGTATTTTGCATCTTGCCGATACTTCTTGGAAAGTGCAGAAAGGTTGCTGGCTTTGGAGTCCAATGCTAGAATATCAGAGAGGAACACAAATTATGTGAGCTTTTCAAAAGATACATATTCTAAACTATTATTCTCTTTAAAAAATGTTCAATGTCTGAAGAAAAGAGAAGTAATAAGATTTTATTCATAAGATTGCACGAGGCTTAGTAATATGCTAGTATCTCTCATACCTGACAGGGCCTCTCCTCTTTGTAAGACTTCCTCAATATTAGTTACCATAATCCGCTGGACATCTTGCAGCTCTGTATTAACAGATGTTAGGTGTCGTCGGGACCATGAATCTTGATAATTTTTTTTTAGCTTCTGAATGTAGGTGTCTATAAACAAAGCAAAGATTCAGTAGTGGAACAAACCTCTGCCTTGCAAAGAGACAGCTTCTAAACCAAAAGTACTTCTATGGAAGCATGTCACTAGGGGAAAGTGGAAGTTGCTTGGTACTTATTTACTTGCTAAAAACCGAGCCAATTCTACTACAAAGTGACAGTCTGAAATTACCAGCAAATAGCAAACAAACTTATAAGAGACATGTTTGACAATAAAAAATTTGCACAAACAGATAAAAACTTCTCTGACCTCAGATTAACTTTTCTGTTCTTGGTGAACTCAGAATACCCAGGAAACATTTAAATGTCTGCTTGGTAGAAAATGTTAACTTTCAACAAGGCTTAAACTAAAATCAACATAATTCAAATGAATCTCTAGATTGTGAATTTATTAATATTTTTTGAAACTAAAGATTGCCAAGAGAAAGAGGTTTTTCTTTAGCCTCAATACTGCCCTACAGTCCAGCACCTGTAGCTACTGGTCAGATGGCTGCACTTTTGAGAGCTATGATTGATTTGCTTGTTAAGCAAACCAATACTGTTCTATAAACAGACCTTAAGTCTTTAAAATATTAAAATTATAAAGAATCTGTCACAGAGTATTATTTCAGGTAGAGCTGCTGCTTAATCACATTTAATGCATGCAATTAACATTTAAAAAACTTCTGAGATTACAAATTTTTAACGGAATCCTAAAATGCAATAATTTAGTTTGGTCAATTTGACCGTGCTTCACGCTTAAAGAAAGAAACAGTGCCGAATCACTCCGAGTCTATTAATAGCACTTGTCCGTTTCCTGCATTACTTCTTAATAATGGTCTTCATCCATACACACCAGTAAAGACGCCACTCGTCTTTTGTAATATGGGATTATCCTGTATTGGAGCATAAAATACAGCATACAGTATTGAATCAGTAATGCTCACGATCTGACCCGTATCCTCATACACCTCATTTCATGTATACAATAGCTCTTCAAAGTGCAGACAATAACATGAAACAATTAAAATCAAAGCAGTTATGCAAGTGGAGTGGAGTTTCATTTTCGTGTCACGCTAACTTTGCAGATGGACAAGCACTGTGCACTGAGTGAGACTGTGTGTCAGCATCATCCTTGCCATTATGCTGCATTCATATATTGACGGAAAAACACACAAAAAAAAGTACTGTATTGCACAGTATAGCAGAACGTCCAGAACAACACAGTAAATGCAGTGATGTTTGCTAATGCAAGTTCATCCCTGAAGCATATGGTCAAAGTACTGTCTTAGTGTAAAACAGAATGTCAGCTGGTCAGTCCTGTCCCTGGCAACAAATATGTTTGCCACAAAGATTTTTCGGTCACCCATGCAGGGATATCTGACCTGAAACAGCATGTGTAGGTGCTACCTATTCAGAGCACCTAAAGAGCAGATGACACAGTGTGGAATCTCTCGATTCCTTATATCTCACTTACACTTCCCCCAGAGAAAACATGGCATGTTACCTAATGTGTTCAACATTATAACCTACATTTGCCTATATTATATTGTAACAATAAAACTAAGCAATAATCAGTGTAAATCGACCATGCTAATATTTCCATCCATTTGGGATGAAGGTTAAAATAGTTAGACTTGTTTTATAATTCATTAATGAGATATTGTAGGACAATGTGCAATTTAAAACATATGCAAAAGGAAATTTAGAAGTTTTTTTTCAGTCTACAGTAATCCCTCGGTATATCGCGCTTCGCCTTTCGCGGCTTCACTCCATCGCGGATTTTATATGTAAGCATATTTAAATATATATCGCGGATTTTTCGCTGCTTCGCGGGTTTCTGCGGACAATGGGTCTTTTAATTTCTGGTACATGCTTCTTCAGTTGGTTTGCCCAGTTGATTTCATACAAGGGACGCTATTGGCAGATGGCTGAGAAGCTACCCAACTTACTTTCTCTCTCTCTCTCTTGCGCTGACGTAGGGGGGTGTGAGCAGGGGGGCTGTTCGCACACCTAGACGATACGGACGCTCGTCTAAAAATGCTGAAAGATTATCTTCACGTTGCTATCTTTTGTGCAGCTGCAGCTGCTTCCTGAAACGACATGCTGAACGGTGCTTCGCATACTTAAAAGCACGAAGGGAACGTATTGATTTTTTTATCTGTCTCTCTCTCTGCTCCTGACGGAGGGGGTGTGAGCTGTGCCTTCAACAGCTTTGTGCCGGTGCTTCGCATACTTACAAGCCAAACAGCACTATTGATTTGTTTGCTCCTTTGAAGAGGAAGATATGTTTGCATTCTTTTAATTGTGAGACAGAACTGTCATCTCTGTCTTGTCATGGAGCACAGTTTAAACTTTTGAAAAAGAGACAAATGTTTGTTTGCAGTGTTTGAATAACGTTCCTGTCTCTCTACAACCTCCTGTGTTTCTGCGCAAATCTGTGACCCAAGCATGACAATATAAAAATAACCATATAAACATATGGTTTCTACTTCGCGGATTTTCTTATTTCGCGGGTGGCTCTGGAACGCAACCCCCGCGATGGAGGAGGGATTACTGTATCTTTTGCTTTTTAAAGGCCTAACTTATACACATTTTCAATCTAAGTAATGACTTCTCCTCTCTAGGTAACAGTGACGGAATTGATTTGTGTGTATCATGCAGTTAAGCACAACCTGAGCTGTAGCAGTGAAAACTGAACCATGATTTTATGTTTCTGTTTTATAATATCTAATTGTCCAAGTAATTGTTAGTGCTTTTGGTAAGTTGTCTTGCAACAGAGCACTCCAAACCACATGTATTAGTTTTCCCAAATTATCACAGCATCCCAAGGGATGTGGGGGTGGTGTTTGGTCACTGAGTTTTGGGTATTGTTTCTGTTACACAAAACTGTGAATTCAATAAACGAAGTGAAATAATTTAATAGGCAAATGAACATTGAAACTTTTTTTTATTATAAATGAATCACGGAGTTATTTCTGCTTTTTAGAAAAATATTAATGTGTTTGAAGGAAATCTGATAAATTGTGATTAATATGCAGGTAATTTTGATTAAAAATGATAATTGTACAATTTAATTTTTTAATCGCACAGCAGCCCTAGTTTCTGGTGAAGGTTTTGCTGAGTTAATGCTAGAGATCATTAAAATGGGCTTGGTATATGAGTGACTAGTATAGTTGTGTTGCTGAATCTCACAACAAGTGCAAAATTATACAAAACATACAAAAACACAAGTTCTGCAAAGTGAAACTCTTAAGCATGCAAGTGCAAGAAGCAAATGTATAAAGGCAGTCTTCTGCTGATGGACATTATCAAAGTTAGGCAATGGGAAAAATAATTGCTCACCAAACTCAATAAAGGCATATGGGCGAGACACTGAAGCAAGGCGTTTCCCATACAGTTCACTAAATTCAGTCTGCAACTCTTCCAGATATGAGAAGGCCATTCGCTTTGGGTAAGAGCCATCACACAATACCAGATAGCAAACCCCCTGAACAATCAGGAAACTACACACAAAGAGAAAATAAACAATATAGAGAAACATCATTAGTACAACTTTACAAAGATTTAATGTCAAATGACTGCATTATTCATTCTCCACTGGGACATTTATCCAGTATACGAACACAACAGCAAAGTGGTTAATTATCATTAACATTAACAAAATACAAATAAAACCTGACACACAGTATATCACTTGTTTGGAAAACGAGAACACTAACACACTATCATTATCAAGAAAAATAAATTCCACCAAATATAAAAATTGTGAAAATTTATACAAAAATCTTTCAAGAGTATTATGGCAAATAAAATGTCAAAAGACTTGTTAATGAACCATTACAGTCATGCATTTTTAGCACAAATCACCATCATAAACACAGTAAAAAAGTAAAAAGCAAATGGGTGTTATCCAGGCCAATTGAGTAAATAAGCACCAGATCAACTTAACAAGGCACCTCTACTGTACATACCGTGGCACATTAATGGATGAATGAATGATAAATATAAAAATATGTACTGTACTTAAAGACAACCACATTCTATGACAACAAATGACTGCAGTGCTGAAGGAGTGACAATTTTAAAATGTTAAATATATCCAATGTTAAATATATCCAATGGAATGTAAAGCATAGGATACAAATGGCAAAAAAATTCAATGACAGTAAAAGATCATATTTAAGTGGAAATTAAAAAAAATGCATAAAAGCACATCTTAAAAATATAGAAGTGTTTATTTTCATGCACTGGGCTATTCCCATGATAGGAAATTATTAACTACAAATCAATTTTATGCAATAACTTGCTTTCATAGTTAATGACATCTAAAATTCTTACTATATTACAGTTACACATTTTGTCATAATTTCAATAATATTTTAAGTAAATGAAGCCTTCTTAAGTTCTAGGGATAAAAGGGAATATATACTGATCAGTCACAACATTAAACCACTGACAGGTGAGTGAATAACATTGATTATCTTGTTACAATAGCACATGTCAAGGGGTGGGAGATAATAGGCAGCAAGGAAGCAGTCAATTCTTGACGGTGATCTATTGGTTAGCACCGACAAAAAGTGGTCACCCAAGGCTGATTGATGCATGTGGGGAGTGAAGACTTAGTCCATCTGGTCCGAACTCACAAGAGCTAATGTAGCACAAATTGTTGAAAAACTTAATGCTATTCATGAGATAAAGGTGTCGGAAGACACTGTGCATCATGGCTTGTTGTGTATAGGACTGCATAGCCACAGACTGGTCAGAGTGCCCATGCTCACTCCTGTCCTCCATCAAGAACACCTACAATAGGCATGTGAGCATCAGAAATGGACCATGAAGCAATGGGGGAAGGTGGCCTTGTCTGATGGATCATGTTTTCTTTTAGATCATGTAGATGTCCAGGTGTGTGAACATCCTTTACCTGGGGAGGAGATGGCAGCAGGATGCCCTATGGCAAGAAGGCAAACCAGCAGAGGCGGTGTAATGCTATGGGCAATGTTCAGCAGGGAAAACTTGTGTCCTTGTGGATGTTACTTTAACACATACCACTTAGACACCTTCATGGCAATGGTATTGCCCGATGGCACTGTTCTGTTTCAGCAGATACAAACTGTATTCTATAAAGCATATGCACCCTCCCTACAAACTGTTCAGGAATGGCTTGAAGAACATGAAAAATTGTTCAGATACATACTGTATTCTATAAGGCAAATGCACTCTCCCTACAAACTGTTCAGGAATGGTTTGAAGAACGTGCAAAACTGTTCAGGAATGGTTTGAGGAACATGAGAAAGAGTTTCATGTGTTGACTTGGCCTCCAAATTCCCCAGATCTGAATGCAATTGAGCATCTGTGGAATGTGCTGGAAAAACAAGTCTGATCTATGGAATCCCAACCTCACAACTTAAAAGAGTTAAAGAATCTGTTGCTATCATCTTGGTGGCAGATATCATGGAACACCTTCGGAGGTCTTGTGGACTCAATACTTCCAACGGGTCAGAGGTGTTTTGAGGGCACAACAGGGACCTACACAATATTAGGTAAAATGTTTTAATATTGTTTCTATATGTATACTTTAAGGTTTATTTCAACACTTAAAGTACTTAACACCATTAATTGGGCTGTGATATCAGTTTTAAGAAATTAAAACAGTTAATAGACTGATATAAAGAGATTTGCACTGGCTATAGGGTCAGGGCCAAGTCTTACACAAAATTACAGATTAGGGGGACTCCCCATGCTTACAAGGCCTTTTTTCCTATACGACACCTTCCACACATGACTCAGGCATTGGCTATTACGACTGGGTGACAAAATTAAATTCCTTTTGTGTATTTATTTCTTTGTCCCATGGAAGGCCATTTTTTCCATGCAAGTGCACTTTAGACTTGCATCCATCTATCCATTTTCAAAATCTGCTTTTCCTATCAGAAGTGGGCAAAGGTAGGAACTAATAATGTATCGGGTAAAAGGTTTATCTTGGGATACACTTGCGTATCACAGTATAATTTGGATATGCCAATCACCCCACCATACAAATCTTTGGAATTTGATGACACTGGGGTACCTAAATTTACACAGGACAAGAACATGCACACTCCACACAGACAGAGTCTGGATCAAGAATTAACCCAGGTCCCGAAGGCTGCATTGTGAATCAATGTGCTACTCTAAATTATATATAACAAAGAAAAATATTTTCAATGCATTATTCTATGAAAACATTTTACAAATCTAACCTAACTCTAAACAAAGCACTTTTTTTCATATTTCTTTACTTTGGGGAACTTGCATACAGGATGTTTCTAGTAAATTACATATTAATAAAAATAAATAACAGACAATCATGAATTACTACAAGAATGTTAAATTTGGTGGACTTTTTATTTTAATTACCTGGCTTTTCATTTTTATGTTTCTAAGTGCAGCCAATGTTAAAGGTGTTGCAATTTACTAGAATATACTTGCTACTGAAGATTTGCCTATCTGGAGCATTACTCTGACATCAAAAATAACTAGTGGGCATATACTGGGTGCCACAGCAACAAACTTTAGAAAAATGACTGTGGGTGACAGACGGACACCTAGGCATTTGAGAGCTTACTGGAACATCATGGGACCAGCTTCCAGGGAGCAGCGTGAGGGCGAGTTCTCATTCAGCTTTCTGAAAAGTTGTTTCGCTTGGCTCTGATACTCCTGAAGATTTCTACCTGTCTGGAGAAACATGGATATGATATTAACATTTAGCACTCTTTCTTTGATTCATCTATAGACTCAAAGAGAATCCAGAGGGAGGTGACACCATGCAAAAATTTGTATACCACATATTTGTTAAAAAAATTAAGAATTACTCTAAGCGTCTGTCAAAACAGTCAAATGTTAATCTCTCAGAAGCCCACTGCCTAATTCAGAAAGTTTGAAACAATTACTGTAGCAGAGAGTCTCAAAAGTGGTGCTACAGCTACTCTATAACATTTTGAGTTGACTGTTGAAATTCTTCTAAATAGAGTCACACTACTCCAAATGACCTTTGTTCCATTAACCAGAAAAAAATCAATTGCACAAAGACATACTAAATATTACATGTACTTACATGTATTTAAGATGATTAAAGGTAAATTAACACCAACTGAGAGGATTTTTATCAAGACTAGGGGGCTTTGCCCCCTGCTCGCTTCGCTTGCTAACACCCCTGCTTGCGCTATGCACCACAAACTTTGCATCTCTGCCACTCGCGTATGTGGATTTCACTTTCACCAAACAACAAAACTTTTAATTCTTGTGGATAGACCTCTTCATTGGGAAGAACCACTACTTTTCCCTGATAGCAACACAAATTAGACGATCTACAAGTCTCCGACTTAAAGTTTAAAGCCAAACAATATCTACATACTTCTGTCATATCACGTATGTCCATATATTCGATCTCTTTTCGCTTTTACCTTTTCGTCAATATCACACTGAATTTTGATTCCGTGGAATTACATTGTGACAAAGCAACGTATAACTGCCCGTGGGTGAATATTGTTTCTTTCTCTCAACACGAACTGTGTCTGAAAATAGCATTCACACAAATGAGAAATGATTGAACCATGTGTGTGGCTGTAAATGCTTTAGATGTGGGAAGGACTTTTCCAAATCTCTTTGCATAAAGTCGTCTCACGGGGCTTGAAATTTTCTCTTGTGGGATTTCACTTTCACCAAAAAAAAAATCTTTTAATTCTCGCAAATACACCTCTTCATTGGGAAGAAACACTACTTTTCTCTGATGGCAACATGAATTAGACGATCTACAGACTTAAAGTTTAAATCCAAACAATATATTCAATCTCTTCTTGCTGTTCCGTTATTTCACCAAGTAATAATTTCCGTCTTGTTTGTGCTAATGCGATCTTTACTATCATTTTTTGAGACTTTTGAATTTTCATACTTCCATTATCTCTAACCTGCTCTGCACGTGTATTGTGCCAGTGTTTTTGAACTCTTTACAGCGTTCTACTTTGTCATCTTATTTCCGGCCAGGGGCGTGGTTAAATCTCTTAGCACAAAATCTTGTCTCGTGGGACGTGAAAGTGTCTCTCTGAGAAAGTCACGACTCGTCTCTCTTCAAGATTTTTTAATTATAATAGAGAGATAAATTCCAAGTTAAACCATCCCTCCATACACCCATTTCTAAATCCACTTTATCGAATATGCCAGTAACTCGTTTAAATGAAAAAAAACGAAATTACGCATTAGCTGCCTCTGTAATTGAGCTTGACATGAAGGAGGTAATCAACAATCAAATTTAATTAATAGAGTTTTACACAAAGTGATGTTAAGTGCACACAACTGTGGTGGAACTCATATGGCACATTCAAATACAAAATAACACTAAAACATAATGAGAAAGTGTTGTCAAGTGATCAGTTTAACTTGTTGCTTTTTAAAGAAAACAATGAATCAGATACAAAAAACAAGCTGTTTCCTGTTAAGATCCCACGAATAAAATTACGTTTTCATTTTTTTTTTCCTTTCTGTCAGATGGCCTGGTAGTAAAGTGTTTACCACTGCGCCCTCATGATTCTAACATACAGGATTTCAGTCCTGTGCCTGGTCATTGTCCTTGCATGACTCGGCACAGGTTTTCCTCCACATATCACAGTTTTCTCATCTCTAAATTATCTGTTTTAGGGTAACTGTTACATCAAAACTGGCTCCATGTAGATGTACGTATGAGAAGACGCTCAATGGAGTGACACTTGGTCCTAGTCCAGAGGTTATTTCTGCTTTACATCTGATGCTTCCAGGTAAGTTTTTGGATTTCCTGTGACAATTAATTGGATTAAGCAGCTTTGAGAAAGTTCTGAAGTATTTCAACATGGCAGCCTGGGGCAGAATCGGATCATCTCAATTGTATTGTTAACTATTTATAATTTTCAAATTAGTGCATGGTCTAATTATGGAGCCCCAAACTTGGATCACTCCTTCCGCTGCTCAAGCTTAAATTGCTATCAAACAAGACCCCAGGCTTTACTTTTTTTTTTTTTTTTTTTTTTACTATCAATTGTCAGGATTATAAAATTATCCACTTCCTGCACATTCCATTCTGAACACTTTGTTCATTTATTGATTTATCTCATTGTCTTCAGTGCACAATTGCAGTGAGCTGTATCCCACAAACAGTCGATGAGAGGCTGGAAACAACCTAAGATGGGACTGCAGTCCATTTAAGGCCACGATTACACAAATACACACATGATTTGTATTTGCCAGCTAACTCAACATGCTCATGTACTGGATGTCGGAGAAATTCAAAGTATCCATAGTAAACCAAAACACTCATACTGGAGTCAGTAATGAAGACAGTGGTAAGATATTAATACACAGGTAGCAGAAGATGAATGGATACTCACTGTCCACCACTGGGCATACTCACTTATTAAAACTGCACCAGTACTCATCTAAAAATCACATGTCTGGAATGAGAATGAAAACCTGGGCAGATAGGCAAAACTTACAAGAAGCTGTGGAAAACATGCTTATATTAAGGAAGTGGAACAGCTGGCTATTTTGTGCAGAGATGGCAATCTATCCCTTACCACTGGTAAGACTAAAGAATTAATTATTGACTTCTAGAAGAAAAAAAAAACCTGACCCAACCACATCCCAATCTGAATCAATGGCTTCAACATATAGATTGTCAAGATTCCCAAGTTTCTTGGTTTGCACAACTGAGGACCACACATGGACTAAACATACCATATCCTTAAATAAAAGGGTCTAGTAAAGAATAAACTTTTTGAGGCAACTGAAGCAGGCAATCTTCCCTTCTCCTACTCTCACCACATTTTACAGAGACACCATCCACAGTGTTCTGACCAGCTAAATTACGGTCTTGTACGGCAACTGCAGCATGTCCGACCACAGGAGATTGCAGAGAATAGTGAGGTCAATAGAGAATATTTTTATGGTGTCTCTCCCTTCTCCAGAAAACATGTTTTGCACACTCCGTGTCCACATTGCCTGCTGCATTGTGTAGGACCCTACTCACCCATCTTATGAATTCTTTGTTCTTTTTGCCATCTGGAAAAAGATACTACAGCATCAAAGCCAGATCTGTCAGATTATGTGGTAACTTTTTCTATACAAGTTGTCAGACTCCTCAACACAATGTGGTCACCCATGACATTCCATCACACCTTAGCATCCTAAATCACAATCAGTCACTGCACTGATCTGTGGAACTTGCCTTTAAATGGGTCTCTGTGTAACCATGCAGTTAATTGATTTTGAATATTGCCTATTTAAACAATACGTTGCACGGTTTTGTCTTTTTGTGGACACTGTCTTATTTGTACTATGTGTACACTGTGAGCCCTAAACTAAATCATTTTTGTCTTTCTGCATACGGTTCGGATGTGAATAACGTCTGACTTCAGCGTGACACCTCTTTGTAACCAATACACTGAGGTAACCACTGTGGTAACTTGTTGACTACGGACCACTTCATAAGATTAAAATTTTATTCCTGCCATATGGAATGTGAAAAAATATTTTAGCTTTGACGTGTTATTTATAAAGACCCCCAAAAATGTCGTCCTTATCCTTCTCTAAAAGAGAGTGATAACCACCACAGGAACACATGATTTCATTTGAAAATTAAAAGCATGCAGTGAGAAAGGGATATGTACTTATGTGAAATTGTAATCTCATGTGAAGATTTACCTGCATTCCCATTTTACAAACTTACTAAAGCTTAATAAATTCTAGCAACGAATTAGCTCTTGTGGTAGCTCTTACAATACATTGAATAAAGGTCGGTTAAATAATGAAAGAAATGCTTGTATTTAATTATCAACAAAGCTCTTGTTTTCACCAGAGGCCCCTCTCCGTATCTGTCGCACTAGATTTTCCGCACCAGGCTTCCACGCTGGAAGGGTCTCACCAAATCCGCACCCCACCCCCTTCCAGTCCACGTCTAAGCTGGCAACACCATGTCGCTTTTTTCATTTTCCTAAGTAGTAACTTTACATTTTAATTCAGTTATTTGGAAAGTAAATGACACATTTAAACATGTTAAATAAACTTACAATTACTCTAGGAATTTACCTGTTCGCTCTCCTGCATTGAAGCGGCAAGAAGCAGTCCATCCTGGACGCGCGCAATCATGGTTAAAGTAATCATTTCTGTTAAATTATAGATTCACAAATACGATCTATAAAAATGTACAGTCGAAAAGAGTGCGTCTCGTCGATCAGCTAGCTCTGCTGCACATTTCTCAATCAGAACCCTCAGTGATCAGCAGTACTACTCGTCTTCTGTCAGTGACGTGGCTCAAACCAACTCAGCAAGCACTCACGTTTACACAAACTTCTCAGACCAGACGGGCCTGTCGGGGTCGAAGTTAGCTCAGGACTTCGGGAAATTTCGGAAAAGGGCGGAGAAAGCCGAGCACCAAAGGCCACTCCGCGGGGAGCTCGCTCATCACACGGGATATAGAGCGAGCCGCTCCTAGAGAAACACGCCTTTTCTTTCTGGTGAAGACGGACCTAAACTTGGGCTACTACCCCGCCCCTGCAGTTACACGTTTGACACCTGACCCGGAAGAGGCAACGGCTTTTTAATCACGTGAGACTAGCTGCTCTCAGGATTGATTTACGAAGTAGCGAACTGTGGAAGAGTAAGCGTGAGTGCGTGTCACTTGTAACTACAACACATAGGCAAAGTGTCATAACTGAGTGGACCAATGCCAACAAACAGCAGCACATTAAAATGTGGTTTTAAATTGTTTAATAAATGTAAACATTGAAATCAAAAATGTAATTCTGGAGAAGAAATCAAACTCTTATAAAACGAACTAGTATTGTATGTTCATATAAAAAATCTATTCAGTAACAAGCTAGACTTCCAGTTTGCACGGCACAGAACCTTCATCGTCCTACCCTTGCCCAAAATTATATCAATATAGGAAGCTCAAATATATACAGCACTTACTAAAAATTCATCAAGCACATCCACCTTTTTTATAATGTGCATCTTCTCTAGTTTGCTAGTGTGAGTGCCGTTTTTTTTCAAGAGTCTGTTTCTAGAAAAAAATTTGAAATTGTAATTTTTAAAAGTCATTAATATATAATAAACCTTCATCATCTTTTCCCAGCTTACATTATGTTTTCTTTGGTTTATTGTATAATCATCATGTTATGGCCATCACTTATCAGTTAGAGTCGGTCTTCACAAAAACTGAATAATATCTAGGTGAAAACACCCTTATACGTAGCTTCCTGAATGTATTATTAATAAAATAATGTTTTCAAATAGAATTAGTTTTTATGTAAGAATTCTTAGGTTCAGATATGGAAAGCAGGTATCTTGTCTAAAGGTTCATTCCTACTTGGCATCAATGTTGCCTAGGTATACCACATAGTTCTCCAATGGAAATAGACTGATCAAGAAATGCATGGACTTTTTTGAGAAAATCTGAGGCTGTTGCTAAGCTCCAATTGTCAAATCATGCCACTCCTCAAAATTGTAATGAATTACTTTTTGGTCATAAGTAATCTGTCAGCCATAAATGATGTGTGATTGTAAGGGTGCACATCATTGGGCCTATGACAGACCAAAAATCTAAATCCAAATTCAAAGTCAGAAACAACAAGGTACTACATTTATATGCCAAAAACACATTCTAACTCTGTTTTATCTCTGTAATCTTGGATGATCGTTTCTTAAGCAACATGACGGTGACCAAAATGGTCACACCTGCAATAAACAAAGTGAATGAAGATCTGAAATTTTCATAGGCTATTCCAGAACATTTGAACTTTTTTTGTGTGCTTCTTAATTTTGTTTCTCACTAAGCCACTACCATGTTCTGCTTTATGAGGAAAAGTTTCCAAAATCCCAGATATGATATATTTTCACCATAATCCCTCTCCACTTTGCTGGACAATAATATGGTGCTTTTACCACCAAGCTTCATGACTGGGAAATGTATATGTTCTGTGCTGTAAGCACAGAACTTAGTACTGGAGACAAAAGGATAACTTTTGATCTTTTTATAACCAATATTAACAGCCTCAACTTGTACGTCACTCTGAATAATTATATCCTGCCTTAACTTTTAAGTCACTTAAAATAAACATATTCTGTAACTAAGTGGCGGCACGGTGGCGCAGTGGGTAGCGCTGCTGCCTCGCAGTTGGGAGACCTGGGGACCCGGGTTCGCTTCCCGGGTCCTCCCTGCGTGGAGTTTGCATGTTCTCCCCGTGTCTGCGTGGGTTTCCCCCGGGCGCTCCGGTTTCCTCCCACAGTCCAAAGACATGCTGGTTAGGTGGATTGGTGATTCTACATTGGCCCTAGTGTGTGCTTGGTGTGTGGGTGTGTTTGTGTGTGTCCTGCGGTGGGTTGGCACCCTGCCCGGGATTGGTTCCTGCCTTGTGCCCTGTGTTGGCTGGGATTGGCTCCAGCAGACCCCCGTGACCCTGTGTTCGGATTCAGCGGGTTGGAAAATGGATGGATGGATGGATGTAACTAAGTGACATCAGATATATATCACATATCTGATTGGGCTCTTTATGTTTCAAAACTGTATGGCTAAACAGTTATGAAGTTAAAGCAACATTTGTTAGAACATTGATTCCAAGCTAAAAATGTAAAATAAGCAGGTCTAAGCCTTTGTAAATATAACAGTATGGTAGATGTTGATTGTGGCTGAATAATTTTCTCTAAAGAATATGAAATAACCCTTTAGCCTAACTAATTTATATCATTAACTTGGAGGTAATAGTGCATGCAGCACATTAAAAGCAAGCTTGAAATTTGATTTATCTCCTACTTAGGATATTACCCTGGTGTTATAATAATTATGAAAAATGTAGGTTGCCTAAACTTACCACAAACAAAGCCTGTCACTCAACAACAGTTCCTAAGCAAGTCTTGGAAACAGAAGATTTGTTCATAGGCATGCAAACAAATAGATATCAGTTGTCTGAGTAATAAAGCATAGAGAATTTAAGAGCATGAAATTATTACTTAATTAGTGATGTTTTCAGATGGCATGCATATATTTCTGGGAATGCGTTCATCTGAAAATGTTAGCTTTACTGAAACTGTTAACTCCTTTTTGCTAACTATCCATGACAGAAATATCCAAACAAAAAAAGTAAAGCATTACAGATAAGATACACTTAGCTTGTTTGTTTAATGCAAGTTTGTGTTCCCAAGAAACAAACAGGAGGTAAAAGGCCATGGAGCAGCATAGTCTTGTGATGAGGTCACTGATTTTCAACTGTATACTCTTCACAGGAGTAGGATGCTTTTCTCCTCAGGCCTCACCAGCAAGTTCTCCTGTCTGTCTTTTGGAAAGTTTGAATTTGTCCAAGTGGTGCCCATTTTATTATACATATAAAATCATAATAAGGTTCTGTGGCCAATATATACAAAATAAGTGGAATAAACTATTTCAGTCTCACTCACCTTCTTCATGGTGATGTACAGTACTAGCTGATTAAGGTGTCATTCTTTAATGTCAGACCAACCTATTTTGTCCTAAAATTGTTCATATGATCCATCTGGAGAAACCTACAGTCAATTTAGTTTCACCCACAGCCACTTTTGACCAGCAAGCCACTAGAAAGTCAGCTGTGAGATAAACTGTTGAGATTGTTCTGCTCAACACACAAGTCTCATACGGATGATGAAGAACCACGTCTATGGTTATCAGGTATATGCAAGACTGGAAAAGTGTTGATGCTGAAGGTACTGTAATCCATAAAAACTGATAACGTTGTCCCTAGGAATGATTCATGAAACACTAATCAAGTCATGCTGTGACCTGTCCAATACTAGCCAACTCCCTCAACACAGATATGAGTAACCCACCAACAATGCCTTTCCCATCTTAGGAAATCTTTTTGACTTTTAAATTGTTCTTCTAGAAGGACAGCACTATACTATCTATCTTATGGTCAAGCTTGATGAATGCTTTTAGACAGAGCTTTATGAAGTTGCAGATTGTTTTCTTCCTAACTGAACTCTCAACCAAAAATAAATAAATAAATGGCACAAAAACAATATTTGGTGTTGATTTTGAACAATGGATGAAAAAGTCATCTGACACATCAGGAGCCTTGGAATCCTCAAATGGAAAGATTCTGTCATCAGTTGGATGGCAGGTATGTGGGTGCATAGTTGGCCAAGGTCTCTAGGACTGTCACTGTGTCTGAATTTGTCTTTGATTTTCTCTGTTACAATTGACTGTGGACCTCCCAGAGGTTTATTTTCTCCAAGGATGCTGCTGACTGGAGTTTTTATTTTTCTCTCCTCCGTTGTCAACTTGGAATGGTTCAACAATGAATTAATTGACATATATTGTTAGTTTACATTTAGGTTAATCAGTTTCAAACAACTGTGTGTAAACAGTTCTGTGTCTTTATGTATTCTAATTTTATTTGAAAAATGTATACTTGCATTTTACCTGCAAACTTCTCACAAAGCTCTGCACCTGCACTCCGTAAGTAGTGCTATACAAAAATAAACTGAATTGAATTGAATTAGTTCAAAAGACAGATTGCAGCATTCCTTTTGGGAAACCATCTTTGCTGCTCTTGACTCTGGAAAAATATTTACTCAAAGCTTTTGTGCCTTTATAAATTTTCTGCTGCTTATAGTTAAAATAAAAACCTGTTTTTTGGTTGAAATTACTTGTGTATGTGTAAGATAATCACAGCCTTTTGGCATTCGAGGAAGCAAAGCATATATATTTTCTCCTGTGTTAAAGCCATACTTACTTATCGTCCACTTTTATTATTTTCTACTGATTTAACTTATATGATTCATTTTAATTTATATTACTGCAATTGTAACATTTTTCTCTAAGAATGGTCTACATAAATGTAGGCATAATTTAATAACAATTAAAATACCATAAGACTCCATTAAAGTCAAAAATCAAAAGTAAAAACAAATAAACAAATAAATGATTTCTATTAAAATGAACAAAGACTGTTTTGCTTTCCAGAGAATGGTACTCCAGGCCAAACACTAAAATGTGTGATGCTCAAAAAATGAAGTCAGGTACCAAACATTATATGATTAATCAAGTATTTTGTTATTGTTTAATTGTATAATTGCTAAAAAATAAAGCAATGCTTGACACACACAAGCAAAAATTAAAGTTGTTATCAATGTGAATACCTTGCAATGTGCATACCTTGACCATAGCCCATCCAACCTAAGGCAATTAAGGATTTTCGAGAAATGGGGCCTGTTCATCCAGGACAGTTGTTATAGGGTGTCAGTGTGCCAGCGAAGCTTGATTTTGTCAACCAGAGTAAATTATGTGATTTTTATCCCCCTAAACTAGTATTAAAAATCTGTAAATTTACTGATGAAATTCCCAGTATCTTGATTTTATGTACAGAACACACATGCTGTTTGGGGCATGATGGCACCCTAGGTAATGATAAATTTGAATTAAATTGTTCATCTTAAGCACAGGGGGGCAGCAAAACACTACCATGAAGCAGATCTAGTATCATCTAAATGGCTGGTTTTCTGGAATAAAATGATACAATTCAGAAATGTTTTCTCTTTAAAAATAAAAGTTAAGCATCCCTTTATCCCATGTTTTGTAAATTCAACAAACATCATAGTATAAAGAAAGTGTCCTCCAAGGTTCATTGATTTGAAAGGACTTTTGTACCTCAATATTTATTTTATTTTATTATTTTTTGCACTATTCATTATATTTTTTAGTTCTAGTTTTAGGAGATTCTAAAGCATTCATTTGAGATTTGTAAGATTTTGGGCAAATCTATGCATGTTTGTCAATGTATCATATTAACTGCTCAATAAAAACTTACTTTCAAATTAGTATTGAAATGGTGATATTAACAGTAATAAAGGTGCCCAACTGCAAACCACAAAGCTGCTACTTTAAACCCCGCCAGTATGTGACCTTGACCAAGAGATAGTCTATTAGTATTCCAGATTTCACAATGAGAAATAACTGGCCCATGTGCCAGAGATCTAAATAAAGTAAATGAAATACGAATACAAAGGTTACTTTGTCCTTGGTGTTAAACAAATCTGTAACACATTTACCAATATTAATGAGCACTAGTATTGTTCAAGAGCTTTTTGCCATTAAGGTCCCATGGAGGATCTGAAAGTGATGATATTACTAGTCAGGAAACATAACTTGTATTCAGTTATTCATAGTTTTTGTTAGGTTTATTTTTATAACTCATGCTGTGAGCATTTAATGTACTGACCTTTTCAATAAAATCTGAGATACATGATATAATTGATTAAAAATACACTTTGTAAAAGGGACACCTCCTCCTTGGCCCCTAAGAATAAAACTTGAAATAGATTCAATAGTAGCAAAATAATTTACTAACTCATCCAAAAGACTATTAAGGGTGTAGGAAAAACAGGCATACAAAAATGTAGTTCCAATGGACACTACTATGTCTATTTTTTTTCTGTCTGTTCAGTGAGGTGGCTAGCAAATTTGCCAGCCCAGTTAAATCTCTCTATTATAATAAAAAACATCTTGAGAGACAAGACTTTTTATCCTGTGACGAGACATGATCTTTTGAAGAGAGACACTTTCACGTCCCTCAAGATAGGACTTTGTGCCAAGATATTTAACCACACCCCGTGGGCTGGAAATAAAAGAGGAGATGACAAAGTAGAACGTCATAAAGAATTCAAAAACTTTGGAGCAATACACATGCAGAGCAGGTTAGAGATAATGGAAGTACGAAAATTCGAAAGTCTCAAAAAATGATAGTAAAGATCACATTAGTGCAAACAAACGGAAATCATTACTCAGTGAAATAACGGAACAGTGAAAAGAGATCAAATATATTGTTTGGATTTAAACTTTAATTCAGAGACTTGCAGATAGTCTAATTCATGTTGCCATCAGGGAAAAGTAGTGTTTCTTCCCAATGAAGAGGCGTATCCGTGAGAATTAAAAGATTGGTTGTTTGTTGAAAGTGAAATCCTGTGAGAGAAAATTTCAAGCCCCACGAAACAAGACTTTATGCAAAAAGATTTGGAAAAGTCCTGCCCACATCTAAAACATTTACAACCACACACACTGTTCAATCATTTCTCATTTGTGTGACTGCTATTGTCAGACACAGTTTGTGTATGTAGAGAGAAAGAAACAATATTCACTCACGGGCAGTTATACATTGCGTTGTCACGATGTAATTCCAAACACGGAATCAAAATTCAATGCGATATTGATGAAAAGGTAAAAGCGAAAAGAGATTGAATACATGGACATAGGTGATATGACAGAAGTGTGTAGATATTGTTTGCCTTCAAACTTTAAGTCGGAGACTTGTAGATCATGTAATTCGTGTTGCCATCAGGAAGAAGTAGTGTTTCTTCCCAATGAAGAGGCCTATCCGCGAGTATTAAAAGTTTTGTTGTTTGCGAGCGGCAGAGACATGAAGTTGCTGGTGCATAGCACAGGCAGGGGGGTTGGCGAGCAAAGCAAGCAGGGGGCAAAGCCCCCTTGTATATCAAAAACCACACTCATTCTCACATGTTATTTTCTTTCTACTGTACTTAACTGCCAAGAAGCCCTTATCCAACTTCCAACTTTAGATTTCTGTGGTTCTAGCGAGAAATGTTCATTTAAACCTAACCCAGGGTTTAAGTCTGGTTGTGCATTAATATCCTTCCTAAGTTGCCACAATGTTTTTAAGCTGTGAATCTATTGCCCTCTAGTTAGGACTGTTGGTCATCCTGAAAGTGCCAGACATCAGTATTCATGTCTGCAGCCCTTGCAAATAAGTAGCAAGACCCTGCATTCTTTTTGTTGTTCAGTATTAACACACTTGCTATTAAAATTTTCCACTCAGGGATATTAAAGTTATTCTTGACCTTGCCCGCTTATCTACCAGTAATGAGTAGTCTAAATACTGTAAATCTAACTGGGTAACTACCAGTCCCTCCTGTCATTTGTCTTATATTGCTGATGTTTTCCTGGCAACTACTGTCTACTCATACTGACAGAGCAGGATCTCTGCAGTCACCAGTGCAGAAGTCTCTTAGATAAGGCCATTGGACCTGTTTCTTTTCAACTTTATGCCCCTTCTTACCATGGAAATGCCTTAGGAGTGGGTATCACTGTTTATTACAAAACTGTACTAGCACATCCTTGCCTGTGGTCTTCTGCTTGCTGAAACAGCATTCTTTTATACTGTGCTTACTCCAGGTTATTATGATACTGTCTCTCATGTTTTATAAATAATTACATGTCACTGACATATTTAGAAGATATATGGTTAAATATAATCAGGTAGCATTTAAAAGAATTAACCCTACTTAAGAATTATACTTGTATGAGTAATGACTGTGGTTTTCAATGACACAGCTGTAAGAGATGCTGCTTGAAAGCTTCAGTAACCAGGGTGTGATTCCTATTCAGGTTGGCATTTTTATAAAACCTGCACATTCTCACTGTGCTCATATTAGGCATAACAGTTAGTAAACTTACCAAATTTATAAAAAGTAAGTGAAAGTGTGTGTCCTGCAATTGACTGGCATTCCATCTGGCATTGTAATCTGACCTTCATCCGATACTGTTCGGTAACAACAACATTTCTTTATAAAACACATTTTCATACACGAATGTAGCTGACAGTCCTTTTCAATAATAACAGCTATGGAGAGATACAAGAAGAAAGTAAAACACTAAAGATGTTTACGTATAAAAAGTAGTCTCAGACAGTTGAAATAAGAAACAAAATGTTCTTTTTAATAAACAAATGTTATGGTCAGATAGCATGGGAAGAGAAGAAAACAAAAACTCCAGCTGGCTGGAGGATGGAGAAAATACAACTCACAGCAAAACCAAAAATCCAGCTCCAAGACCTCCTCCGATTCCACCCACTAGAAACTTACAGCTAAACAATGTGATGTCAAAGAAACTGAATGTAGATATGACAGAATGAATTGGTCATGTATGAATTTCTGTGTGGACTGAAATATAAATGTACTTCAAGACTTCAGTTTGAAGCAGTGCAACTAAAAATAAGGTTCTAATTGTAGCCCATGTTCACCAACATCACTCTAGCAGTGCCAATTAATGGCGGTCAGATCACACCTTCTGATATCACTCCAACACGCCCATCATGGTTGGTTTTAGAAGTCAAATGATTTTTAATCAATTTACTGAGAAAAGATAAACACAACTGAATTAAAGATGGATTAATGATTAACCTCCCCAAACCCTAACCTTAACCCTATAAGTAAGTATATGTATGCACTCTCTGCAGCAGAACAAGGGAGGACCTGGCAACCCCTGTGTTTTTGGTTCAGCAGTAAGAGATGCTTGAAGAGACTACCCATAGCCTACACTTCTACAGTTTTACAGTATGTTAATGTGTTACTATTATGAGGTGACTCTTTTGGAGCTCTTTCTTCATCTTCCTAGTTACTGCAAGGTGGTTGCAATGTCCTTTGGCCACAGCTAAAAAAGAAATATAAGGGAAAAAACAAGCAAAAGCTGTGATTAGTAACTTATCAGTAAATAAAACATCGCATAAAATTGCACTTTATGATGAGAGCCGATCGCCACCTCCCCTCACTGTGAGGAAAAAATTGTGCTATGTCGCATACAATAATGTGTCCCCATTACCATATTGTTTTATTATTATTAATATTAGTAGTAGTAGTAATAGTAGTTGGAGTAGGAGTAGTAGTAGTGACCAACATTATTCAAAACGATTTCATATTTATATTCCTGGTAACCTACCAGTTTTGTTACATTTATCTTTCAAAAGAACACACACCCCCTACCCCAGTTGCCCACTCCCTAATCTGATAGGCAGAAAAACTGAACCCCCATCTTTCTAAAAGTTTATAATTTGACTGTGTATTTTTAAATTTGGCAGCGCCACCACCTCCTGGCGTCCAAACAAAAGAAAGAGAGTCGAAACGAAAGTGAAAGTATCGGGGAAAAACCAGCTCCATCATATTTAAAAGCACCCGAGCGACTCCCTGCTTCGGTACTGTTTTTCTTTCTCTCCCGCAATGTCGGAATTCTCCACCATCTACAAACTTTCTCTGCTCGCCTGCTTTGCAGCTCTTCTGGGTAAGTAAGTCGCGGTGTGAGAGCGCGCACTGCGGACAGGTGGCGAGTTACGTGCCTCGTGAGCGCGCACTCATTCGTCGATGGACGCGGGCGGCCGCATCTTCAAAGGGACAAATTCTCTTAGAAACCGTCAGCATTTTAGCGTTACGTCTTCAGAAGACTATGAGAGGCGAGGCAATGATCCGTATTTTTAATTTGGAACACAATTAATCCTCCAACGGAGCCTGCAAAATGTTAGTTTCGATTTAGCATACGTCGACGTGAAGTGTAAATCGTATTGTGTCAGGCCAACGATTATTCCCCCAAAATAAAACTTTCATAATGATAAATATACATGAAAGCAATGCGATATATATAACAAAAAAGTTTTTCAAGGAAGCTTTTGTTAGTTTACCCTGATTATCTTTTCTTTGGTGTGATTGACAGATGTCAGTGCAGTGATATTCGTGTATAACACTTGAGTTCGTTTTGTAATTTTGCGAAGCATTATTTTGAAATGTACATGATACATAAAGATTAGCTGATTTAAAACAAAGCACTATATTTTATTGCGTATCCCTCCATCACACAAAATGGGTGAGCACCCGTAGAGTGTTGCAACTTACTGCCCATTAGATTTTTGTCACTTCCATCCGTGTTCAGCTTTGTATCGTGGGCATTTTTTCAGCAGCCTCCTGGCACAGTTGGCAGATCGATATGCCACATCATGTCTGCCATCCCCAACTGAGGTGTGGCATTGTCATCAGTTTTTTTTTTTTTTGCTTGTTTTAGTTTTGCTTTGAATTCAGTTTCTACTTTCAAAAGTACTTAACAGAGGCAGGGTTTGAAAAAGCTGAAGCCAAATCCCTATTGGGTTACACGGTCCTTGTAAAATTCCAGGATTCTCTGTCCGCAAGAGTTTGTATCCAGGATATCCCACCTTCCAAAGATGTACAGTATGTGTTTGTTTGATTTGTGACCCTAACTTGATTTTGCATGAATGAGTGTGCCCTTGAATAGACTGCCAGCCCATCATTGGTTGTTACCTTCTTTGTGCCCATCACTGTAAACCCAACTGGATTAGATTAAGCAGGCGTGTAAATGAAAGTCCATAAAACTGCAAGATTTTAAAGCTTTTATTATATGTAGTATTTGGCCGATACTTGTGAAGGTTTGGAAAAAAACTGGCATGATAATCTGAAATTTACAATTGATGTGTGTTTGTGTACCATCATGACTTTCAACACCATTTAAATGTTTCTATTACAGTCACCCTTCATTGTCCTTTGCAAAAATAAAATTGATTTGGAATGATTAATGTTATTAAAATATTCTGGATTTCTGTAGTCTCTGCATGTAACTAAACCGAAATGCTAGATGAGCAAAACAAGTATTTCATGTATTGAATATCTTTTTTTTGATAACTGATGTTGATGGATTTAAAGAGATTAGCCCCAGTATAACGGAGATCAATGTAGCATTGTGCAGATGGACGCAGAATTAGTTTTGACACAAAAAAACAATGAGCTATGGTGAGCAGAAGCTTGTTTAAAATTACTAGAGGTTAATTATGGGCTTAGGACTATGGTCTTTACCTTTTACAAATTAGGCAAATGGAGCTTAGGAGACAAAGTGATACAAGTGTTTCAGATTATGAAAGGAATAGGAATGGTAGAGCTCAGGTATTTTTTAACAAATTCTTTAACATGAACACAAGAATAAGGTTGAAAAGTTTTTAAGGGCAGATTTCAAATAAATATTACAGTTTTTTCCACATAAAGCAGTGTGGTGGAGAGTAGTATTTTAGGGAGCTTCAGATCTCAACTTAATTGTATTTTAGACAACCTAGGTAAACAGGCTGGACAAGTCTGATGAGCTGAAGGTCCTGTTTTCATAATAATTGCTCTAATTTTCAATTTAGATATACAATTTAAATAAAAAATATACAGTAAGCATCAAATTAGTCAAATTTGCTGATTGGGTACATTAACAGATACAATATACTTAGATTCATAACAGGGAACATGAGCAAAATTCTGATATAGGCAAATATGTGGCCAACTAAATGTAATGCAAATAGAGTTAAAGACTTATGGTGCATGTAGTGCGATTCATTTTCTGAAAAAGTTTATTTAATTTCAGGAAGGCATGGTGCCAGATATTCTATAAGCAGGGCCTACTCACTCACCCACAAATACTCATACTAGCCTTATTTACAGTAATGAGTCAACCTAACCTGCACATCTTTTGGATATGGGAGTTAACTGGAGTACTCTGACATGGACACACTGTGACTGTACAGAGTATATCTGTACATTGACATTTATTTGCTTGGCAGATACTTTTATACAAAGTGACAAGTATTTTAGGAGAAGTCTGCAAAATTGATCACCACAAGTGAAGAGCTCAGAACTAAACACAAACTTGTTGCAATTCTTAAGTTACAAAACTTAACAGCTAGTTATTATCAGTAAGACAGAAATTCATCAAAAACGTCTTCAAACACGTCTTACACACAACGAGGGAGTCAGAATTCATGGAGTCTGTTTCTGACAGTTAGGTCAAAAACATGCATACCAATAGCCAGCTGGAGGTCATTATATAGACTTCTGGCAGAGCAGACCTGTTTCTTCTCACACAAAAGAGCAGATACTGGACCTGCTGCTGGATGATGCTCTTCCATGGCCCTGGCCACAGAATACACAGTAGTTGGTTTTTTGAATAAGGGTCTCTTTTGTACAAATATTGGAAAGTACGGAACAAGATACTGAGTAGTGTGGTTAACAGCGCCATTCTGAAGACGGTCAAATCCTGGGTTACATTTTTGAACCATTAGGTGAACAGGAAGTGCAAAATAAGAAGGAATGAGCAGTTTTTAAACAAAATGTCCTTGAAGTTTGCAAGTGCTGTACTTTATCATTGTTATTTTGTTTTCAGTTTTTGTAAATTGTGTAGTAATACTGTGAACATTATTACCTTGATTGTGGTTGTTACAGTTTATAATGATTTTATAATATGTTTGTGGTTTGTACCTTTCTGCAGCCCCGCTTTGCCTTGCAAGATGCCCAGCTCTTGAGTGCTGGTATGTTGAGGAAAAATCAAGCCGAGCTGGAAGCTTCCCATCTGCGATGAGCCAGGAGAAATCTTTTCTGTATATAAGCACAGGATTTAACCTGGCTTATAATACCCAGAACCCTCCAGTGGGCATCAATCCAAATCGGGTCTACCGTATTGTAGGTGAGAAGAATAGCAGAAACTCATTTTTATGATATTGTTGATAAGGGACCATTCTGTTTCTTGTCTGCAATAAGAACTGTCTCTTTGTATTTAATTTCACAGATTCAACTGGTACCCTTTGTAGTTCAGCTTTGCAACCTGTGGATGGTGCAGTTGAAAAGCCAGAGTGTGAAATAAACCCATTCACACCCCATCCTGCTATGGTGGACTGGACACTGTCTCTAACAAGTCCAGACACAAGTCCTGCTTACCTTACAGCTGATTGGTTATCCTCATCCATCCAGGGTTTGAAAAACAAGTTGGCTGTATCCAGTATTTTACGTTTACCTGTAGGGACAACAGAAGCCACAGGTGACTGAATATAAAATCATTAAGTCCAGTAGATAATTATATTATATTATATTATATTATATTATATTATATTATATTATATTATATTATATTATATTATATTATCTGTGCTATCCATCTAAGATGGGTTGAAATCTAAGTAATCAATGTAGATCTCAGTAATATTCAGCATTAATATCTATTGGAATGTAGTTTATAATGCATTTAGTAATAGAACTCTTTGCACTTTTCATTCTAACATATGGCACATCATAAATATTAGCACTGATTTGACAAATCCCATACTGTTGTGATTAACATTTTTAGTTTATTTTTCTTGAGTCTTCCTTAAGCCTAAAAATTCCTCTTTACTTCTTTTCTGTGGTTTTCATGCCCAGACAACCCGTTCTTCTTTTTTTTTTTGGTGTGGGACTTTATTTTATAGTTGTTAATTTAATAACATTATGTTCAATGCCATTTTGAGAGCATTGTGTCGCCTGTTGCCTCGGTAACACTCTGATTATGCAGTGGAAGTACGACTTGATGATATTATCAGGAGCAACAGTATATAAGGTCACACCACATAAGCACAAAATTATCAGAGATTTGATAGACTTACTAGCAATTACATGCAATTATCTCTGTGTTTATTAGGTATTAGATTCCTGCTTAAATTAAGACTTTGAATTTTGGTTTTGGATTACAGGTTTTGACAGGTTTGACCTCAGTTTTGTTTTCTTTGACCCCGTAATTCTCCCAATCCGTCCTTTCAAACCTCTTACTTTCTCCTTTGATATAGTACATGGCAATGGCATATAGCAGATATACAGCAACAGGATGGACATACAGAAAACACAGACACTTATATTATATTATATTATATTATATTATATTATATTATATTATATTATATTATATTAGCCAACCCACGGCGTAGCATATGCCGCATAATTATGTATTGATGGGTGAACACTTCCTGAACGACGCAGTTGTCCAAATGGGGTGGGTTTGTGGATACCACTGTGAGTGAATGAAAAGATGGACCTCTGGAGAGAACAACATACAATTGTCCATGACTGAAAGCGAGATCGTCTGTGGCGATAGAGGCCATGCTGGTGAAAGTTACTTCGTCGGTAGGGATAAGTTTCAGCACTTGTTCATTAAAGTGTAGCGAGTCTTCGTTGTTGACGCTTAATATAGCTTGCGTACTGAGTTGTTTCGGAGTCACAGTTGAGAAACACTTTCTTAATGTCTTTTAAGCACAGGGAAAAAAATGAACATGTGAAACATCCGTGATGTAATAAGGCACCAAGAAAAGTAACATTGCAATAATGCACACTACGACCTGATTGCTGTAAACAGAAGTGAAAACAAAATCGAGCCCGGTGCATTCTGTAACTGCCTTGTAGCACAGTGGTAGTGTTGCTGCTTTGCAGTAAGGAGACTGTGTAAGATTTTGGGTTCACTTCCTGGTTCCTCCCTGTGTGGATAGCGCTTTGAATACTGAAAACACCGGTATATCAATGTAATGAAGTATTATTATTCTTATGCGTCCAGTGCTCTCTCTCTCTCGCGCGCGCCTGTATGTGTGTGTGTGTCACTCGCTCATACATGTTCCTGCAGGCATACGACGCATAATCATTTATTGATGGGTGAACAGTTCCAGAAAGACACAGTTGTCTAAAAGGGGTGATTTTGAGGATACAACAGTAAGTGAATGAAAAGATGGAACTCTGGAGAAAGCAACATACAACTGTCCGTGACTGAAAACTGGTTTTGGCAGATACATGCATATCTTTTTGAAAGTTTGGCCCTGTGCCTTATTAATTGTCATCGCAAAGGCAAATCTAACAGGAAATTGTCTTTGTGTAAAAGTAAAAGGCAAATTATCCACAACAAACAAACTGTTTTACATGCTACATACCAATCCGCGGCATAGTATACGCCGCTTTTTTAATGTTTTTTAAGCAGAGGGAAAAAAGTGAACATTTGCAAAATCCGTAATGCTGCTTTCAGTAAGTACAATGCACACGCGTTTAATTTGATGCCCACTTTTTGCCAGCCGTCTTTTCTGGTTTGGGCTGCTTTTGCAGTGTTACCGCTTGTGCATATTAAATCTTGAAATCCTTCGAGTAACTAATTAACTAACTAACTAACTAACACCCACCCACCCACACACACAGCTTGTGTGAAAAAAATGCGCCCGTTCTTTCATCATTTTGTTGCAGCCTATGAAAGACTTGTTGATCATGTTTTCTAGACTCAATATACATTGGCTTTTCACTCAGGGCGGGGGCACGCATTCATCTCGGATTATTATATCCAGCTAGACTAATCTGCTACACGGCTGCATTTGAAAAACTGACTTATCCCTGATGAGTTTCACTGGCATTAATGATTAGGAATCTGGTTGGAACAAAACCCTGCAGCCACAGGGGTTCACCAGGACCGAGTTTGGGAAACACTGCTGAACACAGACGAAAACCGACTCAGGTGAGGAGTTGGGGCGGGCAAAGTAGTTGGAGCTATTGATTATTCAGTGTTGTTTGCCTGGGTGTCTGATCTGCTCAGCGGGATCAGAAATAAAAGGAAAACAATGTGAAGGCAATGTCACAGGTGATCCTGTGGTATAGCGGGTTCACAGCTCCCCTTCAAAAGGCCATTTTTAAATAAATAATCATCGCACTAACAGCGTAGCAAGGGGCGTGGAAGTGTGGCTGAAATGGTTTCCGGGTGGAGTCGTGCTGCAGGCATTTCTCCCCTGTGCAGTGTGCGAGCGAGTGAGGAGAGAGAGAAAGCCGGTACGTTACAGTGAGCAAAAGCAGGCTCAAAGGCAATTTGTTCCTGTGGTATAGGGGGTCCATAGCTCCCCTTCAAAAGGCCATTTTTAATCAGGCGACTGACAGTAGTGGAGTCAGGCACAGAGAAAGTCAGCTGCTGAGAGAGCTTCTCGACTGTTGCAGGGCCTGCATCGGTGAAGCAAGTCAGACGCTAATGAAAAAGAGGCACAGGGCTTATTGGTTTTTAAAGACTGCTTCCTTCATTGTGTTTTAACCTCAGTTTTAAAGGATTGTTTTAAGGATCCCATGGGATACCCCTCGCAAACTGTTTTAGATGCTGCATACAGCGATTCACATCCGCGAGAAACATGCCTCTATGAACAGTCAACGTGGCTTAAAGGTACATGTGGACTCTAGCACAGACGAACATAAATGACGCCGTATTTTCCGAGTCATCGCATCCAAGTTGGTGGCCGTGGCTCTGCGAGTTGTCGTCATATCCAATGGTCTTAGAGTTTGTGGGTGTGGCTCCGTCCTGTGTGCGCCATGGGTGTCTTACTTGTCGGCGGCTTAGTGAATTATATATTATATTATATTATATTATATTATATTATATTATATTATATTATATTATATTATGACAAAATCTTACCTATATAAAGAGAAGTGAGATTAAAGTATCATTTTTTTTTCACAGCTGTTATGAATGTCTACAGTCACACTCCAGTTCTTCAGACAAAGCTGAAACAAGATGTGTTACTAGATTGTGGTTTCACTCTTCCACAAGAGGAAGAGAATTCTGAATTTTCCCTTGAATGGCGCTACCAATACAGAGGAGAAGGGAGGCTCCTTTTTGCTTATGATGCCAAGTTTGACAAACTGCATGAAAAATATATCACAAAGGATGATGTTGAAGTTGACATCACCAACCTGCATGGGTCAGGAAATGCCTCACTGCTTATCAAAAATGTGTCCATTCGCCATGGAGGTACCTATATTTGCACCATCTACCGACCATACCTGCTGGCTCAGGTTGCCATGGAACTGGAGATTATAGGTAAATGGTAAATCTGAAGAACTACAAAATCATCTTTCTATATTTAGAACTGAGTTGAATTTGAGTAACCCGTGTTGTAATTTTTAGCACTTAAAACCCATTCTGTATAGTGGAGGTTCTACACTCTTCCTTCCCATGCACAATCTATTATATCCTATTTAAAACTCAACCTCAAAGACTTCTTGGAAGGAACAGAAATATTTATGAAAAGAAGGTGCTTCCATTGAGATAGTTCTCAGGTTAAGTGAAAAGTAACATTCCAGCATTCCTAGGGTTATGTATTAAAATATGTGGCAGACATTGTTGTCTGTAATGGTGTCTCACATGTTTAAAAGGCAAACCCATGATGACTTTGCAAGAGATGTGACTCTTTGAACATATTTTTTAGGACCCTTAATGATGACAGCAGTTCGGATTACTGATATTGTAGAATGAACAGCAATCTAAAGTGATGCTTCTGTATTATGATAAATATAAATATAGATTTACTGGCATCAATGTGGCATGCTATGATTTCCATTTACCATGTGACCAAGCAGTGTTATCAAAAATGTCAGTATGTAACTCTAATTATTATCTTAATTTTTACTTTTTACTCATTTTTTTAGTAGCATGTTTTGATTTTATCATCTCCACAGAAGTCAAAGTCAGAACAAATGACTTCTTAGAACATAAAGATTCTGAGTGATCATGCCATGCTGTAACATCCATCCATCCATCCATTTTCCAACCCGCTGAATCCGAACACAGGGTCACGGGGGTCTGCTGGAGCCAATCCCAGCCAACACAGGGCACAAGGCAGGGAACCAATCCTGGGCAGGGTGCCAACCCACCGCAGGACACACACAAACACACCCACACACCAAGCACACACTAGGGCCAATTTAGAATTGCCAATTCACCTAACCTGCATGTCTTTGGACTGTGGGAGGAAACCGGAGCACCCGGAGGAAACCCACGCAGACACGGGGAGAACATGCAAACTCCACGCAGGGAGGACCCAGGAAGCGAACCCAGGTCCCCAGATCTCCCAACTGCGAGGCAGCAGCGCTACCCACTGCGCCACCGTGCCGCCATGCTGTAACATTCCCTCTCTAACAGAAGGAGTGGAGATTTGCTGGTATCTAGGAGATTAAAGGATTGCATGCAAATGCAGGCAGGTTCTTTGTAACTATTTGATAGCTATTCAAGTGCTGACAAGCAGAAGATCCTCAGTAATTTTACATTTCTCTGGTTTCAACAGTGAATGCACTTGTAAATATTTCACAGGTTGATTGTTAAGCAGTGTAACTGGAATAAAATGAAAAATAGCAGTAATATCACATTTAGTAAAATAAAATGTATATTGCATGTCTTGTTTTAGAACCTGATTGTATAAAACTGCTATAATATATTTTTTCAGCCTATAAAGTAGACGGCACCTTGAGTAGCATTGTCAACCCATTGTACATGGACCCTATTTCAGTTACTTGGTGGAGAGTAGTGTGTGTGAAATGAGCATGTCACATCCATGTTAATCTCTCTTTAATTCTACAGTCTAAAAATATTACATAATATTGTTACATAACAATACTTAAGAAATAGAAAGTTTTATCCAACTTAACCTGACATAGCAACATTTCCAAAACTGCTCATTCCAATTCATGATTATTGGGTGGCTTTTCCAGCAGCACTGGACATAATGCAGAAAACAGTCCTGGACAGGATTCCAGTCCATCACATGTTCCACTCAAATGTACACAAACACTCACATTCACATCTTTGGGGATGTAGAATGAAAGCTATGTAGACATTGAGAGAAAGTGCAGACTCCACATAGATCACAATTAACTTTTTGATCCTAACCAAGGATACAAAAAATGTAGACTAAGTATCAAGATTTTAATTACTTTGAAAAACATTTTTTTTTCTCAACATTATGTCCACTTATACATATATGTTATTTCTGTCTTTAAACAGAACCACCACATTTGGCCTTACTACCTTCACCATTCTGGGCAGCCCCTGGCCATGAGGCTGTACTTACCTGTGAGGTTTCAGGCTACTACCCTCTAGATGTAGAAATAAAGTGGATGGCTAAACCTGCAAATGGGGAACCTGCAGAGTTTTTGACTGAAGCTCAACTTTCTGGACACCGTCAGAGTATAGAAGGCACCTTCTCTCAAACCAGTTCCATTCGCATCATACCAGAAACACAAGATCATCTGACCCAGTACTCCTGTCTGATAACTCACCTGGGTGCCAGCAGCAAGAAATCCGTTGTACTTCAGGTTGCAGGCGAGTGAACTATTATTGTATATTGGATTTTTTTTACCACACAGTGTGGCATTTCACCATTTTGAAAAGATGTTTGCTAATTAATACATTAATGACTGTTGTTTTGAAATATTTGCAAGTATTACTTTTAATTATTTTCTTACAAACTGTTTGTTTTTAAAAAAATAGCATGAATTAAATATAATAATATGTTAATATTGTTTATTTTAAGAGTATATGCTAAAATAAACATTAAAATTAGGTTTAGGTACATATACATTTTGTTTTTGTTACTAAATTCTATATTTTAATGTAATGTTATTGAGCTTAAAGACCACATTGTAATATTTGCAACATATCTAATCAATAATACAATCAAAACTACATTTCCATAAGAGACTTAAGATGCTTTCAAAGCATAATCAACAATATAGGAGCCATGTGAACAAAAATCCTATTATAAAATGGTTCCTCGCATATATTAAAACATCAAAAAGAAAGTAGACAGAATTAGAGACACAGCAGTCTTATTTCAGACCAGCTTTCGTTCTTGCCAAATTCTGAAAGTACTTTTCACTGTGGTGATATGCAGGTTAGTTGACTAGGAAAGGTACAGTCTGATTCAAATTAATTTTCACGTCAGAGATCTCTTAAAATTAATTCAACAGATTAATCATGATTGGTAGTAATGAGTTTGGATCAGTACTGAAGAGAATCATGTCTTCAATACAAATAGTTTTTGTTCCATTCCTTTTCTTATACAGTACAGTAATTCTCTTTATATCTGACTCTTGCCTATGATGAACAGCCAATGGTTCCAAAGCAATAGCCAAAAGCATTGGCAATAATCAACAGAATTTCTGGTTCTGTGTGCTAATATGAAGTTATCAGAATATATATTATTTACTCGAAAAGAGGTTTCTGTTCTAGAATGTAGTAGTTGGATCCTAGCACAAGTATTGGGTCTAAACACAGATTTGTATAGTGGAGTGAAGAGATATTTCTGTTCTACAACTTCAAAACATTTTCTGGTTTGGAAGCTCACATACTGAAGGGTTGTAGTCCACATCAAATGTTCATTCAAAGTTTGACAAAAGATGTTCACTTTAACTAATCCAGTTTAATTTTGTAGTATTATTGAACTGAGCATTTTCTTTATTATTTTGAATAAAAATTCAGTAGAATCTTCAGTAGAATCTTAATGTCATTATTCATTACCTATACTGACCTTTAAGGGGACAGTTAAAAGGATTTGAATTACTCTTACCGCAGTAATCAATGCTTAGTATTGGGGTGCTTTGAGGTACCAGCATATCTTCTCTAGCATCCTCAAATATAGCTAGCATTAACATTATTAATATATCTAACAAGATATATATATATATATATATATATATATATATATATATATATATATATATATATATATATATATATATTTTTTTTTTTTTTTTTTTTTTTTAATTTCAAGCATCAGCCCTCTTTACCCACAGCTTTCTTGCTTTGCAACAAATGCAAAGTATCTTGGATTTTGGTGAGCCTCAATGATCTGCCCAGCACATCTACAGGCAATGTATCAATCTGTGGCAGATCATCCATCCATCCATTATCCAACCCACTATATCCTAGCACAGAGTCACGGGGGTCTGCTGGAGCCAATCTCAGCCAACACAGGGTGCAAGACAGGAACAAACCCTGGGCAGGGCACACACACACACCCACACATTAGGGACAATTTAGGTGTGGCAGATCAGTTTTCTCTAAATATTAGTTAGTATCATTAGCCTCCAGAATTGCATTCCACATTTCCTTTCTCTGTGTTTTTAGCTAAAATCTTATTAGGCTTTTCTCCATGCTAATAATAAGAACGATGTGACTTAATAATTAGTCATTCTGTTTTACTTGTGTACAGAAGATTAAATTCTTTTTGTGACAACAACCTGTTTTTTTGTAGAGCATACTCTTGTGTAAGTTGTGTTCTTGGTCAGTCATACAAATTAAGTAATTTGACCCCAAGATATACTTTGATCGTGTGTTGCTCCACATATTTAAGGAAATACATTATTTTCTAAGAAACCACCCCCCCACTGCTCTATGCGCCAACCACTTCGCATCTCTGCCGCTCACATTGTGAAGAGGGGGGCTGAACGCACCCCAAGGAGATGCGATTGATCCTTCGACACCCCCTCTTAAACAGTGATACAATGAGAAACACATACAGTTTTTTTTTAACCTCCTCTTTGCTCGATCAGCTGCTGGCTTGCTGCTGCTGCCATGCCACTTGATCTGCATTTCTGTCATATCTCCTATGTCCATATATTCATTTTCTTTTTGCTTTTACCTTTTCATCAATATCACATTGAATTTTGATTCCATGTTTGTAATTATATCGTGACATCGCAACGTATAACTACCAGTGAGTGAATAATGTTTCTTTCTCTCTACAAGAAATGTAACTTTTCCAAGTCTCTTTGCATAAGCTCTTGTCTCGTGGGTGTGGCTACATCATCCTCTTGAGTTTGTGACTGAGGCCTTTAACATTCCACCATACAAATTTTCATGTATGATGAATATTATATGAGTTTTGGTTAAATAATATTTTGTTGAATTGATCTATATATTGTCAGAAATGGGTAGGGCACAGGTTCAAGGGTTGGGGTACTGGCCTGACTATCCCACTTTTAATTTCAACCAAAAAAAAGAATGTATTGTTAATGGAAATAGCATTGTTTGCAGTTTTCTTATTGTACAGGAATAAATGAGCCATAGAGCTTCGTCTGTCTCCAACCGCCCCCTACCCCCATCCCATAATCCTGCTCAGGATTAAGCAGGCTTAGGAAATGGTATGGTAGGTTTGAATTAGAATTATTCAACTGTACCTACAAGTCCTATTTTTGATCATTGCTTTATTATGTTAAAATAACTGTAGAGCTACATAGTAAAGCATTACAATAGCCAATTCTGCTTATGTTCATAGAGAAAACTGCAAATTTCACAGTTTGCAGAGCCTTGGGATAAAATATAGCGCAGTCACCGTTGGCACAGAATCTCCACATAATGTATGTGTCTGTGGGCATTCCTCCGGGTGTTCCGATATACTCACACATTTCAAAAGATGTGTCTTTTATGTTAATTGGCAGCTATAAATTAGCCTAACATGAGTGAGTGTATGTGTAGGCATGCTTAACTGTGCTTTCTAGAGGACTGGCATCGACTCCAATATTTGTCCTCAGTGCTGCTGAGAGCACCTGCTCCAAACAAGCCTAAACTAGATAAGGTCTTTAGAAAACTGGATAAATTATTTAAGTCTGCACTATGGCACAACAGGCAGCATTACTGCCTGACAGCATTTGGATTCTGGCTTGACTCCTAGCTAGGAAGCCCTTTGTGTGGAGCTTGTTTTCCCTCCAGGGATACCAGTCTTCTTCGCCCCTGCCAGTGGTATGCTATTAATTAATTTGGCACATGTAAAATTGACCTTTGTGGCCGTGATTACCATTCAAGTAAATTGAATTGATTTTTGTTTATTTTTACTCTCTCCTTGGGCAAATTCTGATGAGTCAGTAGAAACATTACAATAAAATAAAAATGCAAAACAGGACCTGTTTCAGGTAAATTCAGAGAGATTGAGATTCAGTATTAAAAATAAAACGTGTTCCCAGACTCCTTAATGAACCGGCTTCCAGGCCAGAGGTAATTCCTGAATTACACATGGTCCTTCTGGTATAGACTCCAGTTCACTGTAATATTGTGAATTTCCCATTGGGATTAATAAAGTATCTATCTATCTATCTATCTATCTATCTATCTATCTATCTATCTATCTATCTATCTATCTATCTATCTATCTATCTATCTATCTATCTATCTACTGTAATGAGTAAAGCAAGTTCATGAAATGGACAGATGGATAAATAAAAAGTGTTGGCACATTGTAAATGCAAGTTAAGGTCTTCTGTTTTGTATTTCTTTAAATTGTATCTTTTGCATCATATGTTTAAAGGTCAAGCTCTACAAGCTGTTTAATGTTGTCTAACGTTTATATATGTACCATACTGAAATGCTATGTTTCAAACAAAACTTAGAAAAGGAAGTACTGTCACTTTCAGAATGTCTTGTTTGAACAGAGCCATAAGCATTCTGAACTCTGTGGGATGCTACTAAATTCTTATTATTTTGTGTATCGGTAAATGTAATTATTTACCTTTTTACTGATCTTCAGTGTGTGTACTTATGATAAAACTAATTGTCAGTTGTGCCTTGGCTTATTTTTTATATGTGTAACAAATGTCTAATCTTGCTACCAATTTCCTTCTGGTATACCTCCAGCGTTGTCCACATGATGGCAGCACTAACCTTTTTGTTACTGACAAACATTTTTTCAAGGATTTATTACATATGTAGGAGGCTTTGAAAGGTTGTGTCAGGGATTCATTGTGTGAAATGCTGTTGAACTGAAGGAATTCATTGTGTGTGAGTCATGTACATACCTGTGCCATATTTCGCCGGAGGTTATTGTGCACCTTCAATCTGTTGTATGAATGGATTCTACACAGAATGAATTTGTTACAAACTAATTCAAAAATGAGAGTGAAGACCAAGATTTGGCAAACTGCTGCTAATTTTCAGTAAATTGCTTGCACAGGCTCAAATATTATTACATTCAAGCTGTAGGTTATTTTTGTGAGTCATTTTTCGGTCAAGCTCAAGAGTTATACATTTGATCATAAAAAAGTCTTATTTTATTTGTAATTTAAGCTAATATATGCCAAGGTTCTGTGTGACTTTTTTGCTCATGAAATTTATTTTTTTTCTAAAATAATATATTTATACAATCCAGATATGTGAGAATTTTCAAACTCACTTTTACAAACTCGATAAACAGGATTTTGTTATTTCCACAGGAGCATCAGGACCATCCATTGAAGATGCAGTTGGAATGTTTATTGTGGCTTTTATTTCATACGGCCTACTCAAACTAATTTACTGGGTATTTTCTGCAAAAGGTAATTATATATAATACTCCACTATAATATATGATGTTCTCAAGTTACTACTCTTTTATACAGTGATACAAATGCAAATGTGAAGAGATTTACATTGATATGAAAAATTCACATATTTTGGTAAATGTTAGCATTGCTCTTATATTGACATCTTTTCATTATTTTTACAACAGCTTCTCCCGAAGATGACAAGGTAAGTGTTTGCCTGCTTACTATTCTGTCTTAGCCTTTTCATGTCTGCATACGTTACATCTATGGTTTTCCTTTGCAGAAGGATAAGTGAAGCAAACATTACCAGAAAATGTTTCTCATGGTAAGTATCTCCATAGTAATTTGATATTAAACTACACTGAATCTAGACTCAGTAACTAGAGCAATTTTCCTTTACTTGTTAGGTAGCTATGGTGCAGAACTAAATTTGTCAAAAGAAAAATATAACATGAAAAAGTGAATGTGAAATGAAAATCAGTATACTACTAAATGAATATATACTGTAATAATGATGCATTTATTGTACTAACCCCCGTGACCCTGTGTTTGGATTCAGCGGGTTGGAAAATGGATGGATGGATGGATTATTGTACTAATACAACACTCTTTTCTTTTCTAGGTCCTTTAAACCCCTGTTTTTCTATTGAAGAAAATGTGTTAAAATGCTTACAAAAAGAAAACTACCTTGTGTGTTTTTTTGTTTTTTCCTAATCAAAGAATGCTGTTGTGATAGCAATGATTTGTGGGAATAGGTGATGTGCTACTGAAGGTCCTGTTAGCAGACAGACGGTCATGAAAGCTTGCAGATTTTTTTGCTACAAAGAAGGTGGACTCCTGAATCTGCCGTACTGTAAATTAAGAGGATTGAATTGTGAGTCTGTATTTATATCTTCTGACAGGCCTAGACAATATGCCTGTCTGAGAGAAGGGTTTGTTTTTAGACAGGATTATTTTTGTCTTTCTGTCTGTGTTGTGCCTTGGAATTTGCACCTGGCTATTTAATTGATTTGTTGTATGTGAATACCTGCGTACAAGGCATGTCATATCGTTATGCTGGTCTGTGATTTATTTTTTGTCTATAGCAAGAACAAGAATTGCATGTGTTGGTTCTTTATCCACTGAACAGCTCTGGATCACACTGAATGAACCTTAATGATCATTTGCAAGTGGTGGGTGTGTTTCTGAGAGAAAATATGCAAGTTGATGTCTGTTCCGTTGGTAGAGTTCCTCAGTGTCTTATCAGTGTTCAGCGTGTGGCTTGTTTGCTCATTTGTAAATTTCTCCTTTATCCCCTATTGATAATGTTTTGGAGGCCATCTGCTAGAACCCAGCTGCAGGTTAAGATAACGGACAGCAAGAAGAGCCTCTTTACATATTTTTTTGCAGCAGCTCATAAAAAGCTGTGTCTGTTGTCATTTTGTAATCAGAAAAGAGCGAATAACATTCTTTTAAAGCAGATAGAATTCCATAATAAAATATATCTTCTTTTAAAATATAATAAATATAGTGCACATTTAAAGAACAAACATAATTTCACACAATAGAGTCAATTGACTTTACACAGCTTAAAGCCAGTCAGGACGTTGCCTCCAAATAACTGACATTTTCTAAAGAGTATTACATCAGGACACACCTTAGCACATATTATTGTTAACTCTAACCTATGATGTCTCAATTTAAAATGTAATAACATAGTACCATCACTGTAATGATTCGATCCACAATAGTTTGAAAATTGTTTCTTAAATCCCAATGGAATTCTTTAAACTCATTAAAATAGCCAATATATATATATATATATATATATATATATATATATACTGTATATATACTGTATATATATTACATAGTTTACTGTCAAATAATGCAAAGAGTACGCAACACATGTTTCGCCCTAATTACGCAACATTCTATGATCTGCTTCTCACAACTGAAGAGGGCACCGTGGCGTATGTTTGCCAACTTGCAGACCAACCACAAGCGTTACCTGATAGGTAACCACCCATACAATCAGATTGTGATTCAGACTACGAATGTCATGAATATATATATATATATATATATATATATATATATATATATATATAATATGGAACAGAAGGTCTGTGATACAGTTTGCATATTTGCAGCTGGAGATCCACAAAGGGAGAAAAATGAATCACGTATCATAAAGTAGTTTTTATTCCTGAGCTTTCAACCCCTGCCAGGGGTCTTCATCAAAGGATAATGCTTAGACTTACAAGAATCAAAGGCAATATATAGCAAAACATTACATGGAGGGGGTGGGGGTGAGGTGGCTAAGTCAGTGTGGTCAGGAGGTGGGGGGGGGGGGGGGTATTGGGTGTAAAGTCTTGTTTCTTATGAATATGTTCTTCGTAAGTTTGCATATGCTGGATTTATGTCCAAGTGTCTGTTGATGGCGTTCTCATTTGATAACCAGGATTCGGGCCAGCTCTCTGGACTTTTAGTACATTTAACTGGGACAATGTACAAGTAAAATTCAAGGCCAGTACTAAAAGTGCCAGAGAGTTGGCCAAATCCTGGTTATCAAATGAGAACGCCATCAACAGACACTTGGACATAAATCCAGCATTTCTTTGTGGATCTCCAGCTGCATAACACCGCAGATATATATATATATATATATATATATATATATATATATATATATATATATATATATATATATATATATATATAATATTCATTGAACAGTTTTCATATTAATACATCTATCCACTTTGCAGACCCACTTTATCCTGAGCAGGGCAGGGTGTGCAAGGCAGGAAGAGCCCTTGGACAAGGGTGCCAGTCTATCGCAGGATGAACAGACTGGCACACATACACACACTATGGCCAATTTAACATCACCAATCCACCTAACCTGCATGTCTTTGGGCTGTGGGAGGAAACCAGAGCACCCGGAGGAAACCCACAAGAACATGTAAACTCCACTTAGGGAGGAAGTGGATCGAGAACCATGGCCTCTTTATTAGGAGGCAGTAGAGCAACCACTGCACCACCATGCAACCCCAAATGAATAAATATGAATGTTAAATAGTGTAACACAATAATCATTTGGAATAAAAAGCAGTGGAAACTGATCCCATGATTATTAACCCACTCTGTAAATCAGCAGGATTACATGTGAAGCGAAAGAAGTAATCTTTTAATACTTTCAGTAAAGTAAAAGCAGTTTTGTAGTCTGAAATGTTACAAGTAAATCCTGTTCCTTGGGAGTAGGCCCCTCTTATTCTTTATGTTGTCTTTGAAGTTGATCTCAGAAAGTGTGCATACAAAATGTAAACCAAAGAGGGAGGGGGAACTTTCTTTGTTAAATATGTTAGCTTTTATTTGGTATATTTTAAATGCCTGTGTTTGATGGCATGTCCAAGGAGAATTTCCCCCTCGGCCCTCTCCAGCTTCAGGGATTTTCTACATTGGATGAAGAGAGTTTCAAAAAATGAATGACTAGGATAATGTTTATTTGAACAACATCTGGAAACTTGATAATGATTCTTTATTAGAGTTATTTATTTTTCTAAAATGCTGCTGGATAGCAAGAGTCTCCACGAGTGACTCATTCAATTATGTAAATGGCAGAGGAGATTTGCACTGTTACCCACACACACATGCTTTCCGCTATTTCTGACTAGGTACAGTCACTACTCAGCAAAACATACAGACTTATATTTTTGACCTCTGTGCTCCTTTTAATGTCCTGTCAATGCAGTAATTGAAAGTATGATGACAACCAGTTGTCATGCTTTCAACAGAAAAAAAAAATAAAAATATATATATTTTAAAGGGTGCATCTGCCTTTTTCTGCTTGTTTGTCAATTTCATTGTTTCAGTTAATCCTTGTTTTATTTTTCTCCTTGCACTTTAACTTCTGTGATGTCTTCTGAGTAAATGAAATAATTATAACAAAATATTTATCGCACATAAACAGCATAAATGAGTGCACTTACTGTATCTTTTGATAGTTGCCAAGGATGATGTTTCAATTTATGAATTAAATAAACCTAACTGAATTCTTCAACTCACATATTAAGGAAGACACCTAATGTTGTAAATTTTGATATATTTTAAAAACTTGTTGCAGCACCTGGAGTTTCCCCCAGCGAAGCATTATTCAGGCAGAATTATCTAACTTCTATAAATGGTTTTTCTTAAAGTCTACTTCCCCAGAGACAAATGACATTAATTTAATTTATGAGTGATTGAGTAATTGAGTAATTTTCAGTTCTTCAGTTTCTCTTTAGCTTCCTTCTGAGCACTTAATCAAACCAATAGTGAATGATGAATATACACAGGTGGAAATGGAGACACGCTCGATATAGAACTGCTGGTTCCTTTTTCATTTACATCTTATTTCTAACTAGACAAAGTGCCCGTTTCGACAACGTAAGCTGAAATGGTCACAAGTTTGTGTCAGCGGTGCATGAAGACCAAATGATAAGTAACGAAGAAGTTGTTTTGTAATGATTGTAGTCCGCTTTACTCATTACTGTAGGCTTGTACTGTTAGTTGATTAATTTTCCAGGCCTATAGTATAATATTGAATGATAAATGTTCCAGTACAATATGGAATAGTAATAAGTATAAGCACAATAAACCTGATATAGGTGTATTGAATGAATGCGTAATTGAATCAGAATGCGTAATTAGGCCTCAAGCTGTAGTCGAAATCACCTGTCATGCCTCTAGAGCTTTAATCGAAGTCGCCTTTCTCTTTGAATTTTTGTTGCTGTAAATCCGCCGCCTGCCGTGATGTTGGGGTTGGATGTCGGTCTCGTAAGGTTTTTCGGGCAGCTGCGCAGAAGGCGACTGCGCATTCGGCTTTGGACGGACTTGAGTGAGTGAGTGAGTGAGGAGGCAGGCGAATTATGTATTAAGATAAGGAGCATTTATAATAATGAATACAGTTGTTTAAGACTAAAATAAGCAATTAAAAGTTCAAAATCTTAACAAGCGAGACCACTAAAATGAAGTAGAAAAAATGTCACTTGAGCAATAAGTGCTTCATCAGCAATGAATGATTTCTCATAGAGCAATTGGGTTGGAACAAAAACCTAATGCCACTGTGGCCCTCCAGGATCAGCGTTGCTCAGCCCTGATTTAAAGGGTCTGAGTCTTAAATAGCACATACATTAAATTAAGTTAATTGTAGCAAAAACTAATCACTAATTAAGAATATAGTTAGAATGAAAACCTGTAGCCACTGTGGCTCTCCAGCATCAGAGTTGGTCATCACTGGTATGACGTTTGTTGGTACTTGGCAGTTTCTTTTCTTTTAATAATTAAGAGCAAGGAAAATAATATGCTGGTCCTAAAACCGTGAAGAAGCTTTAATTTTTTCAGTTTGTATCCTGTATTTAAGGACACTGGCCTGTAAACCAAACAAAACATGAAGATAACAGTGTGCCAGCAACAGGCGCTTGGTATGCCTGCACTTTAAATGCATATTGTTGATAATAACAACTTTTGTTAATTGCTTGTTTCTACAGGCTGCAGCAAAACACTCTTGAAATGAACACAGAATCAATTGGTGTATTTTGTGCATTACACCTTGAGAGCTTCTTTGTTCGAGTCAGGTTAAAACAAAGGCTACACCTCTGACGTACAACAGATCCTTTCAAAACACAGCGTTGACAGCTCCAGATGTCTGAGAGTTCCTGGCTGTGATTCTTGAGGATTTTCTGACAAATATCGAAAATTAACAAAAACCTGGATCTGTTGTGATACAGATAAAAATTGTACATTCACTATGGGCCATCATGAGTAAAAAATGCTTTAATTTAACATTGATGGGTTAATTATTTTCTATTGACACCCACATTAAAGTTTGCACACAAATATGTCATAACATCCTACATTTCACAAAATAAACTCTTAATAAACACTTCTAAATTATCAGCATGTCCTTGCTGTGTACATATGGAGTTTTGCACAGGTAAATTGTTTTTCTTACTATATCTCAAAAACAATAATTTTACATTAAGTGAAATTCTAAGTTGAAGTAGAAGTGTTGAGTTAGACAATCTGTGAAGGAGTGGAAAATCTTCCTTAATAATTCCCTGTGTTGTTTCTGATGTTTTCATAATAGATTACAGGTCCTAGTGACCCTAAACTGAAAATGTGGGCTCAATTAGATAGATAGATAGATAGATAGATAGATAGATAGATAGATAGATAGATAGATAGATAGATAGATAGATAGATAGATAGATAGATAGATAGATAGATAGATAGATAGATAGATAGATAGATAGATAGATAGATAGATAGATAGATAGATAGATAGATAGATAGATAGATAGATAGATAGATACTTTATTAATCCCAAGGGGAAATTCACATACTCCAGCAACACCATACTGATAAAGAAAAAATTTAATTAAAGAGTGATAACAATGCAGGTATACAGACAGACAATAACTTTGATAATGTTAACGTTTATACCCGGGTGGAATTGAAGAGTCGCATAGTGTGGGGAGGAACGATCTCCTCGGTCTGTCAGTGGAGCAGGAAAGTGACAGCAGTCTGTCACTGAAGCTGCCCCTTTGTCTGGAGATGATACTATTCAGTGGATTCTCCATGATTGATAGGAGCCTGCTCAGCGCCCGTCTCTCTGCCACAGATGTCAAACTGTCCAGCTCCGTGCCTACAATAGAGCCTGCCTTCCTCACCAGTTTGTCCAGGCATGAGGCGTCCCTCTTCTTAATGCTGCCTCCCCAGCACACCACCGTGTAGAAGAGGGCGCTTACCACAACCGTCTGATAGAACATCTGCAGCATCTTATTGCCGATGTTGAAGGATGCCAGCCTTTTAAGGAAGTATAGTCTGCTCTGTCCTTTCTTACACAGAGCATCAGTATTGGCAGTCCAGTCCAATTTATCATCCAGCTGCACTCCCAGGTATTTATAGGTCTGCACCCTCTGCACACAGTCACCTCTGATGATCACGGGGTCCATGAGGGGCCTGGGCCTCCTAAAATCCACCACCAGCTCCTTGGTTTTGCTGGTGTTCAGGTGTAGGTGGTTTAAGTCGCACCATTTAACAAAGTCCTTGATTAGGTTTCTATACTCCTTCTCCTGCCCACACCTGATGCAGCCCACAATAGCAGTGTCATCAGCGAACTTTTGCACGTGGCAGGACTCCGAGTTGTATTGGAAGTCCGATGTATATAGGCTGAACAGGACCGGAGAAAGTACAGTCCCCTGCGGCGCTCCTGTGTTGCTGACCACAATGTCAGACCTGCAGTTCCCGAGACAAACATACTGAGGTCTGTCTTTAAGATAGTCCACGATCCATGCCACCAGGTATGAATCTACTCCCATCTCTGTCAGCTTGTCCCTAAGGAGCAGGGGTTGGATGGTGTTGAAGGCGGTAGCAAAGTCCAGAAACATAATTCTTACAGGACCACTGCGTGTGTCCAAGTGGGAGAGGGATTGGTGTACTGTAGAGGGTCGAGGGCGTGGTGGACCTGTGGCCTCAGGTGGTGAAGCAGCAGCCGCTCCATGTTTACATCACATGCGACGTCAGAGCAACAGGCCGGAAGTCATTCAGCTCACTAGGACGTGATACCTTTGGGACTGGGGTGATGCAAGATGTTTTCCAAAGCCTCGGGACTCTCCCCTGTTCCAGGTGCAGGTTGAAGATGCGCTGTAGAGGGCTCCCCAGCTCCAATGCACAGGCCTTCAGCAGTCGTGATGATACTCCATCTGGACCTACTGCTTTGCTGGCACAAAGTCTCCTCAGCTCTCTGCTTACTTGGGCTGCTGTAATTGTGGGTTGAGGGAAACTCTCCTATGCTGGTATCAGCAGAAGGATGGGTGGAGGGTACAGTACTCTGAGGTGAGAGTGGGTTAGGGTGGTGAAACCTGTTAAAGAAGTATGAAATAATTTATAAAACTCCCTGTGCTGCTACAAAGTCAATTATGTGTAATTGTCATTTTTTTTAGATTTAATACAACAAAGTCTGCAGTAGAGTGGTGCTCTTTCCAGGGATATTTCCTGCTTCAGCCACCAATGATGGTAAATTGCATTAAACAGTTTTGAGAATGTTAAACTGCTTTATATTGAAATATGCAGGCTGAGCACTCTTCTAATTAAGTGTTCAAGGCTTTTAGTGCTACTCTAAGCTGTGGATTGCACCCATCATTACTCCATCAAATCATATTTCTAACCCACATATCATGTTAAGGGTCATGAGAGGTAGTACCCATCTTTTCAGTCTTTAGGCATGAATCAACCTTGAATGGAGTTCCATTGGACCACTACGGAAGCATTGAACCACACAATGAAATAATTATGAGGTAACCCCTATTCTGTATGTATGTATGTGAAAATATCTCATACGTCTGGGACACTTTTATGTATGTATGAGATGTTTTCACATATGTATAGGACACTAGTAGGTACGAGACGTTTTCACATACGTACAATATACCTGAAGCATCCTTTTGTAATCTTTTAATCTAACTTTATCTTGTACATACGTGAAAGCATCTCATACATACTTACGTAAAAGTATCTCATACATACGTGAAAACATCTCATATCTACGTGAATGTATTCCATACGTATGAGATATTTTCATATACGTATGAGACTGGGGTTATCCCATAATGTTTTCATTGTGTGGCTCACATATTCCATAGACTACTGCATTGGCACACTTACACATTTGCCTAAGCTCAATGCACCAATTTAGAATAGCCAGTTAACCAGTATGAATGTCTTGGGAGTGAAGGGAAACCAGAATATTCCAAGGAAAACTGCTGGTGCATTCAGATATTGTATTATGTGCTGCCTTTATTAAAAATGTGCAAGCATTTCCTTACTTTGCAATATTTGTCTTATTTAGGATACTGCTGTTTTTACTATACCTGCAAATACAATGTGACAAGCTGCAGAACTCAGTTGATCTGCTGGCCAAAAAAATGTTTATGGTCAATCTCAAGATAAATACTTATTTTACAGACCTAACAATTAATTCCTTAACTGGGTAAAAATTGCAGGTTTGGTAAAGCAAAAAGATAAAAAGCAAGTAGTAAAGGGAGACTTACAGTCATGTGGAAAAGTAAGTACACCCTATGAAATGTTTATTTCTTTTTAACATATGTGGACAAGATTTGATATTCATTTAAACAGCATCATTAGATAAAGATGATGTAATTGGGGAAAAAAAATAAAATCTGATTTTACAATAATTTATTCAACAAAAATTAATCAGACATGCAATTATCCTCTATGGAAAAAGTATGTACTCCCTTGGCTCTAATAGCTAGTATTACTCCCTTTGGCAGAAACTATTTCAGTAGGTATTTCCTTTAACTGTCTATCAGTCTCTGACATCGACTGGGATAAACTTTTTCCCACTCCTCCATGCAGAATTCTTTCAGCTTTCCAGTATTTGAGGGGCATCTTGCATGGAAAGAGCCCATTTTAGATTCCCACCACTGAAGCTTGATAAGATTCAGATTCAGGCTTTAACATTACCATTCCAGAATCCTCCATTTCTTCCTTTTTAGCCATTCCTTGGTGAATTTAATAGTATGTTTGGAATCATCATTACATTTTATGGTCCACTTTTATTTGAACATTAATCTTCTCACAGATGGTCCCACGTTATCCTCAAGCACCCTCTTCCATGATGGAGAATTTATAGTGGATTCTGTGATGGTGAGCTGCTTAGACCCTGATGCAGCAAAGCAGCCCCAAACAATTACATTTCCACCACCATGCTTAGCAGTTGTTGGCAGGTCCTTCTAATAAAATGCTGTCTTTGGTTCTTGCCAAACATGTCTTCTGGTACTATGGACATAATAACTTGTATCTGTGCCACGTCTGTCCAGAACACATTGTTCTGGGAATCTTTGTCTTTGCCTTGGTGTTAATTGGAAAACCTTAGTCTTGCCCTCATGAGAAAGGCGCTATATAAATAAAATGTATTATTATTATGTTCCTTCTGGACAGTAAAGGTTTCCTCCTGGCACGCCTCCCATGTAGAACAAATTTGTGCAGACTCTTTCTAATGGTAGAGGCATTTACTTTGACAACAACAGTGATAAGAGCTACCAGCAGGTCCTGTGATAAAACTCTAGTGTTCTTCTAGAGTTCTTTCAGTACTGTATCTTCCTTTCTGCTCTTGGGCTGAACTTGCTTGGGTGGCCTGGCCTGAACACCTTGACAGATGTTTGAAAACTTCTCCACTTGTAAATGATCTTCCGGGCAGTGGAATGGTTGAATTCCAGACTATCTAAGGTCACAGGTATCTATAACCTTCTTTCTGAAGGCCACAGAGAGTTCTTATGATCTAGACATGGCCATAACACACAGTGCTAGTGCTGTTATTTTGCGCCCTAAGCCAAGCATATTATTGCACCAGCCGACTGTTTGGCTGGGTTTTTCCCTCCTTATGATCTGTGCCCTAGCCAAATGCCTAATTATACCTTAATGGTGGCCCAGATAACATGCACTTCAACAACAAAGAGCAAACCAAGCTTAATGTCTGTAGTTTAAATAAGGCAGGCTACGCCAAGATCCTCTCTAAAGATGTTCTAATTATTTGCAAATGATCCAGTGCACCTGGTTCTAATTTTAGGTATTTGATGTAGTAATAATTGTAGGGTTGTACTTATGTTTTCCACATGCACAATCCGTATTTATATTTATTTAAATTGTACAATGGACTACAAAATATAAATGTGGCATAATGTTTGTCACATTAACTTTATCTATAGATACTGCTTAAATAAAGATCAAATTTTGACCGTATATGTTAAAAAGGAAAAAACATTTAATGAGATGTTCTTACGTTTTTTACATGACTGTAGTTGTTAACTTTTTAGTCAATTTTTATAGATAATAACTTTATAATTGTACAAAGATCTAACCACCCATTTTAAGCTATTATTTCCATTTTTGAGATGTGTATGACAGACCCTATCCCAGCAGCACAAAGCAAGATCCAGCCCAGGATGTAGTGCCAGTCCATCACATACAAAGACACCCTTGTTCATGTCTGACCAGTTTAGAGTCACCATTAAATCTGTTCTGCATCTCTGTAGGACTGGGAAACTGAAGTAACTTCCTGGACTTGGAGAATAATCCATGCAGATACCTACAAGTCCAGGACCCTGACCCAGTGGTCTGGAGCTGTGAGGCAGAACCGCTAACTAATACACCACTCATGCTCTACAACATGTACTGCTAACTGCTCATATTAAAAAACAAACAATGACATTTTTCACTTATTTATATTAAAATTCAGGTTCATAAATAGAATTCTGTGAACATGTAATTGAAGTAAGTGGATTAGACAAAGGATGGATGGATTCACATGTGATAGAATATTAATGACTGGATAAATATTATTAAGTTACGACAAACAATAAACCCCTTTCTCTAATGCACACAAGAAAAACTAAAAAGAAAGAGAACTTCTGACTTGGCTGTCCCAGTCACAGTGAGGCATAATGCAGGCATATTGCTGTGGGTATAAAGGAGCCCCAGTAGCGTTTCCTGACACACTTTTGCTGAATAATTTGTTGACTGAGCCTGCCGTTTAATTAATTTAATTAAGCTTACTGGTTTGGTGAACCTCTCTTGAAGTGATGTTACCCACCAGGCACATTACAGCACAGAACTTCTCACTGGCCCTCACAGAGTTGTAAAGGATGTCACTACCCAAATTAAAGGAACACAGTCTCCTAAAAAAGAAAATCTGCTCTTGTAGCAACACACCACCGTTACATCCACTCCTTGATTAGTGATCGGACATAGAGGCTTTTTGATGTGGCGAAAGTCAATAACCATTTCCCTGGTTTTTCTGATGTTAAGTTGCAGACAATTATTTTTGCACCAAGAATCAAAGTTCTCCACTTGACTCCTCTACTCTCTCTCATTCCCCATATCAATACACCCCATAAGTGCAGAATCATCAGAAAATGTCTGCAAGTGACATGAACTAGTGTTGTATTTATAATCTAAGGCTTAAAGAGTAAAGAGAAAAGGAGAAAGGACTGTCCATGTGGTGCTCCAGAGTCGATCACGTCCATTTCAGAGATACAGTCCTTGAGCCTCACAAACCGCATTCTGCCTGACAGATGGTCCATTATCCAGGACACACTACTACTAACCAACTAAGAGTACCTGTAGTTTCATTAAATGTTATCATGTTCACTTTTGTAGTTGCTTTTCCATTCTGAATAAACAAAGAAAACATAGTCATAAATGCTATCACAATATTGTGTCTCCTCCTCTCCTGTTTCTCTGTCAACCAGCACACCTTTTTTGAATCTCAGAGGAGTCCTCTTTCTTAGTTCCTGACAGGAAATCTTGTGATTGTGTTTGAAGGCTTACCCTTTCCTGCTATAAAGTTGCTGGCACAGTGGTGCCCAGTAAATTCAGGAGTGGAACAAGACCACTGTACATCTCGGCTAGGTCTGGGGCATCACGTGTGCATTTTGGTGTCCACCTTTGAAACATACATTGTACTATTCTCTCCTGAAAGTTTACTGCCATTTTAAAATGACATTGAAATTCCCTTTGACATATCAAGTAGTACTCCCTTACTGTTTAAGTACACATCTTAGAACCACAGACTGTACACAAATTAAAATATCCTTTTTTTTAACGCGATTACTGACAAGCATTGTGGTGGCTCTGTGGCTAAGGATCTGCACTGGCAATCGGAAGGTTGCCGGTGCGAATCGCGTAGGCTAAATGCCAACAGGGACTCTGCTCTGTTGGGCCCTTGAACAAGGCCCTTAACCTGCAATTGCTGAGTGCTTTGAGTAGTGAGAAAAGCGCTATATAAATGCAAAAAATTATTAAAAATTAAAATTATTACAATGACTTGGCTCCTCAGCCTGTTTGGTATATTCCGTTCAAGCGATTTTTGTGTATGTAGTGCTTTTCACCATTGGTTCGTCCAGTGTAGACACGGACAGACATAGTCCATATTAAAAGTTTATTGTACTTTCCATTCTCAAATTAAACTAATGTATCAAGTGGTATATGTCATCATCAGGTTTCATCTCATCGGAAGCAATACTTGTAATCCCACTCTCGCGGAAGGTGACGTCAGGCGCTGCCTACACGTTAATATACGAAAGCAGCGCAAGTGCAGCTCATTGTGGGGTCAGGGCTGTCTGGTAGGAGATCGCGGAGGTGAGTAAAGGGACCTGATGGCTGCTCGAGTTTAGCTCAGCAACCGCAACTTCATTTTGTGAAACTGTGTACATTTCAAGCACTTCCTTTTTTTTTGGAAAAAGCCGAGTGAGAAAATAACGGATTTCCTGCACCCAATTATATTATACTGCTCATGTATATATATTTTTATCATTGAACGCTAAAGTATCTAAACTCACTTTGCCACGCAGATGTGCACACCGTACGTAGTCACTGCTGTGGTCGGAATACAAAGAGAGTTATCTCTGTTTAGGGCTTACATGAAACTAAAATCGTTTTAAAGTGACGGATCACGTATTTTTTCACAATTGACAAAAAGGGAACAGGAACATACAGTATATCTAGTTTTGTAATTTAAATTTTGGAACATTTTGAAAATATAAATATTTTAATATTTTACTGTGTTCAAAAAAACCACAATGCCAATTGTTCAATAGCAGGTACCCACTATGAAGCTCCAGGCCGCGTTTTACTGGCTGCTGCTCATCGTGCGGCTTAACAGGTAATCTCGTTCTCCATCAGCTTTTCCTGAACTCCAAATCCATCGCACTGAATCCCGATCCAGAGCGCATTTCCCACACTAACTCACTCACTCTCACGCCGCTACTGTTGACGACCACCGCGCAGTCCGCAGACCTCTACGTCTTCTCACCAGAGTAAGTATAGTTGCCTGCCAGTCTGCGCTGCGGTGCTGCATGCTGACGGTGCGTGGAGGTGCTGACAACGGAGATTCATCAGAAGGGGAGAAATAGCAACGCACTCTTCCGAGGTGGAGAGGCAGATACGATCGCTTTCTATGAAGCACAACGGTGTTAGAAGCCTGAAGAAGAGCTTTGTACTGGCCAGTGCAGGACGTGTCATGTCGTGCCACGCTAACTCCTCCTCCACTTTATCTTCTGGAGAATAGCGGCTCCCCTCTAAACTCGGTAATGTACACACAGCTTAAGGTACCCAGCGTCGCCGACATCCGGAGCCCGCCTGTCAATGACGGAGCAGTCACCGGGGAGCAGCTCGTGTCCGACTCACCTGCGCTTAGACTGCGCCGATTGGCCGCCGCTCTCTCGTGCCCGCCTCCACGACTCACCTGCAGGTTCTGCGCCCGCCCTGAGGTCAGTCGGTACTGTACTCATTGGGGCGGATTGAGAACGAATGTGGCCGCTGACGGATGTGAGAAGCGGTGTTCTGTGCGGCTAACCGCGATCGCCGGATCGCACGTAAGTTATCGAGCCAAGACGGGCTCTCCGGCCGCAGTGCAGTCTTCCGGAATGAGCTTCGTTTCAGTCTTATCTATTTGGTTCTGGTTGCAGGGATTGGTATTAGTACGAGCTTCATTCACATCGAGCACACTTTCATAATATCGGGACAGATTAGCACGACAAGTGGCAACAGCAGCCTTTATGTTGTTGGACTAGAAAATGTATCATCCGATTGATGAAGACTATTATGGGGCACCTTCTAGAGCTGCAGGGCGTTGCCTGAGCTGGGCGGGGTGCCCCATCCCTACACTCTTATTACTACTTGCATCTTAATAGCTTTTTTTCTGGGTTGTGTGGTTCCTTGTAGAACCATTTGTTGACAAAGAACTATTTTAATTCCTTGCATGGTTCTGTGCATATGAAAATGGGTTCTTGGACCCTTGAAAAGGTTCCCAATATGTTGACAAAGCAGAAATCTTTCGTGTAAAGTACTAACAAGTTAAGTAAATCTTAGCTTAGCCTGTGTTATTATATGTAGCAAGAGTCATTTTAAAATGAAGAACCCATCAGTGTTTCACAGATGTGTTATCATGGATCTAAATAACTGTTCTTTCTTTGGGGGGGGGGGGGTCGAAAATGGTTCCCTTATAGCATTATATTGAACAACCGTTTTGGCACCTTTATTTTTAAGAGTATACAGTAAGAACAGCAGCACTGGTTAGCACCTAACCCCACTTAAACAACCACATGAATGTGAATTTATATTAAAGAAAAAGCTGAGCTTTCATCTCAAAGAGAAACTTGACACTGTGAACTGTTCATATGTGTATGGTGGTCTGTCTGGAAATGAGCACAATATCTGGAGCAGCCCTGCCAAGTGAGATCAACCCCTCATCCCCTTGGGTACCTGATGTTATTCCTAACATCAATTGTGTTCTCCACCTCAGCAGGAACTATGGACTGGTAGCCATATTGGCTTTCTTTCCTGTACTTCTCTCATTGCTGATGCTAGCCATTATTTTGCTGTACTGACCCCCAGCTCCTTTGTTTAACTTTATGTGTGCCATTTATTCTGAGATGAAGTCAGTCAGTCAAGTCTTAACTTCAATGGCCTTTGAAAGGCAGCTTGCCACAGAAATGCATTCTAAATTTCTATGGTACAGCGGTCTTGCTGCAAATGATTCTAATTTTTCTGACTTTCAAAAAAAAATCTTTATCAATTTTAGATCATTTCTAATACTTTAAAACTTTTATCTCCCAGCCCTCTGTTTCATTGTGTTCATTCCCTTCACTGAAACCTGTCCTTTTTAGCCACAGATATTTGCTTAATATTTACATTTCTCCAGTGAGAGGGCCAAAGTGATGAGGGAGGCAGCAGGAAACCCAAGCTGCCATGCAAATTCTGTCAGTCTGATTTGCTTGGACCAGAAACCATCTCTGTCTAAGGCACTTGTTATTCCTTCAGCCACGGGTTCACACTTGTATGATCATATTACACTTGGGCATTTAAAGTATATGAATGTTACTGGAAATTTTGAAATGATCTTCACATTGTAATTCTTTTGTTTTTGTTTCTAATTTTCCTCAGGAAGTGACGTGAAAGAAAACCTCTGCTCTAGAAAGAGAAAAAATGTTCAAAATTGCTTTTCTTTAGGTTGTTCTTGCTGAACAATGCCTACCATTTTTAAATTGTCATTTGAATAAACAACCGACCGCACCCTGGGCATAAAAGGGACGGCGACGCACCCACTTCTCTATATGCTGGCAATTCTGCATTCTTCTTGAAGAAGAAAATGCTTGGAGAACAAGTTTAATATGGAATGGCACTGGGCAGCCGGTGTGACAGGAATGGGAATGGAGATGTGCTACTTGGTATGGACTTAAGAATTTAGAAAGAGAAAAAAGAAAGAGCTCAAAACACACAAAGGGTGCATCGAACGCAAGACAGGGAGGGGCGTGGATGAGAATTGAGACACTGTAGCGTCCCAGACTGGAAATTCTGGCTGACTGTTCATATTTATTCTCTTCCACGTTTAACGTCTGCCTGAGAGATTTGGTTAGCAGTTGACATATCCCTGGGAGAATGTGACTTTAGCAGGCTACACATAGCTTTTTGGAAAATCAATTCTTTTTCTTGCTCACTACTACTACTACTACTATTTCAATTTGAATCGGACTATGCACCCCCGTGGCGGGATGCGGGCCAGTGACCTTCCGGGAGAAGACGCATCCAATGTAACCTTAAGCAGCTTTCGGCCACGGGATCCTGATATCCTGTTAAGTCTGGAGAAACGACAACACGAGTCATCGGACAGCCAGGGCACATCTCAGGTAAAAATGGTGGGGCTTTACCAGGAAGAGATATCTTGTGTTGGGAAAGGTGAAGGAAAAAGGAGCAGAGGCTCACAGGAAAGTGTGAGTGACCCCTTGCCAAGTTACGATGGGGCCATAGTTTTGGTCAGATAGGCTTTAATAAAAAATGCCTTTTTTGTTAGTAGTGTTCTTTTATTTCTTGTAAAGTAAAATTAGGTAATATCTGAAAACCTTGTTTTAATAATAATGATTTTAACTAGCACTCTAACCTTTAGCAAATTTTTGAATTATTTATCTGTCACAGTTCTGTATGTGAATACAAAAGAGGAAAAAACAAAAAAATGCATTTATTCCTATTCATTTTTCCATGCATGTAGGTTCTGAAGTTTGCATGACTTTAGAAAAATTATTGAACAATTACATTTTAAGACATGTAATTTACAGGGGTTGTGTG